>NC_052073.1:27199280-27506910 GCF_015852505.1 Tachyglossus aculeatus | reverse complement strand
TGATGAGGCCCAGATAAGTGTTCAAAGTCCCACAGGAGGTCTGAAGGAAAATGGAGTGTTCTCTCCTAGTGAGCTTTATTTGGTAGTCACCAGGCTCGAGTTCTCTTGGGCCTATCTAGAGATGGAATGCCTCCAAGCCTCAGCAGTGCCATTTAAAGAAGGAACACCCAGGCACCGCTCACTTGGAATTTCTGGAAATTGAAACCCTACCACTACTATCTGGCTCCCATTTGCCCAGGGGAAGTCTCCCAGCACAAAGCGCCAACATTATTGGAGACTCAACGTTGCAGATAGAAGTCCGTACCGCCCTCCCAGCATGGACCCTGGAGCTGACAGAGATCATTTTGTGGCTTATTTTTTTTTCCCCCACCCATCCCCCCTATCCCCTTTGCCTCATCCTCCTGCAACTTTGGGAGCCCTTGGGGCAATCTTCAGAGTCCAGGCAAGGTGCCAGGGGGAGCTGGGGGCTGCCAACTTGCTAGGACAGTTGCACGGGAGGAGGGCCAAGCAGGAGGATTGGGTGAGGAAACCGGGCCCTGGCAAACTTGACTTGGCTGCTTGAGGAAAGCCTAATGTTTTCCAGACCAGCCTGGGGTGAAGTGTGACAGTAGACCCTCATTAGAAAGCCCCCTTTCATTAGCTGCGGCTGGGATCTGGGGGGGTTTAGTGGGTAGAAGTTCACTTACGCCTGAAAAACTGAACCTCTGCAGGTTTACGAGGGATGGACCCTTCTCCTTCACTGCGAGGAAGATCATCAAGTTCCCTGATGATAATCACAACCTACTTTTGAGCTTGCTCCTCCTCACTACTGGCCTTGCCCATCCACTTCTGGAGATGGACCTCAGGCATTCTAAGTTGAGAGGTTGCCTTGCTACAGGAGCCAAAATCCACAAGGGGATTGATTTGAGGCTGGTCTCCGGGATGTTCGATGGAAAACTACCTTGCCAATACCCTATGTCAGACGGGGCAGAAGGACTCGCTTCCAGGATGTTTAAACACTGAGGTAAATAGTGGAGATGGGAAAAAATCCCCAATTGCCCCCGAAACAGGATAAATTCTCAGGTGTAGGGCCCCAGCTAAATGGGAGGGGAAACAAACAAGCAGATTGACTAACTCCCCTTGAAGTAGGGAGGCTATTTAAAATGCTCTGTGTCTGTATAACCTCTGACTATAAAGCTTCAGGGACTTACAGGAAGCCAAGCAGTGTGCTAAGGGCTCAATGTTTCTGACAGGGATGGCAGACCTTGTTTTACCAAGTTCAAAATTCACGAGTTTGGAATTTCAAATCCAATCCAAACCTTTCGAGACCTGAGTCCATTCACCCTTGGCAAAACGTGACTCTGTGTTTTTAAGAAATAGGACTTGGAAAGTTTATTAAAAATGTCTCAGAAGGCATCTTGGACTTCAAATAACTCTCCAAACCCAATGTTTGCATGATTTAAATGAATCAGAAACATATGGATTGTATTTCCCTTAAATTGCACACAAGATTAAAAATCAAGGGGAAAAGCGCTCAGGGCCAAATGTGTTTTGGGGTTTTATTGAACACAAAACGGTTGAAGAAGGTCTGGAGATAGTCAAAGAACCAAACAAGCAGCTGGGTTCACCCATTCCTAGATTTGGTGTGAAAATAATTATCATGGTTTTGTTTACAAAGTGTTCCCCTCTCTTTGCCAGAGCATTCCAGCAGCTCCAAAGACCATTGAAATACAATCATAATAACCAACAACAGTAATTAAAACATTACATAATTCACAGTTAACAAAAACAAACAGAATACTTCAAAGCCAAACAAAGAAGTCTCATTTTTTTTTTTTAAAGTCCCAATGCAGGATGGATCTGAAAGTGATTAAAAGAGAAAACACTCCTGAAAAAGGAGCAGTGTGGGCTAGTGGAAATAGCATGGGCCTGAGGGTAAGAGGATCAAGGGTTCTAATCCTGGCTCTGCCATTTATCTTCCCCGAGACCTTGGGCAAGTTACTTAATTTTTCTGGGCCTCGGTTACCTCATCTGTAAAATGAAGATTCATTCATTTGTTCAGTTGCATTAAGCGCTTACTGTTTGCAGAGCACTATACTAAGGGGTTTGGGAGAGTATAATATTGCAGATTTGCTAGGCATATTCCCTGCTGACAAGGAGCTTCACCTGATTATCTCTTACCTACCCCAGTGCTTAGCAGGGTAAGAGAAGCAGCATTGCTCAGTGGAAAGAGCACAGGCTTGGGAGCCAGAGGTCATGGGTTCTAATCCCGACTTCACCACTTGTCAGCTGTGTGACTTTGGGGAAAGTCACATAACTTCTCTGTGCCTGTTACCTCATTTGTAAAATGGGTATTGAAACTGTGAGCGTGATGTGGGACAACCTAATCACCTTGTATCCCCCCCCCCCAGCGCTTAGAACAGTGCTTCACACATAGTAAGCGCTTTAACAAATGCCATTATTATTATGGTGCTTGGCACATAGTAAGCGCTTTAACAAGTACCATTTAAAAAAAAATTCAAATCTTTAACTACAAGTGAGTAGAAGTGTGGCCTACAGTGGCCAGACAAGTGGCCTGGCTCTGCTTCATTGCAAGGATCCAGTTCCTTACCTTCACTCTTGATCACTCAGTGGTATTTGAGTACTGAGTGTGTTTAGAGCACTATACAAAGTGCTTAGTGCAACTCTGACCTTACCTTAGCCTCAAAATACTGGTTCACCCAAAGGAGGAAAATGAGTATCTTAATAAGAAATTATTAGTCTCCCCAATATCTTAGCTTCCCAGAAAGCACAATCTGTAGAGTCAGTCAGTTCTACTCACTCTCCTCCCCTGCAAAAATCACCTTTCTGTGCTTTTTTGTTTGTTTTTATTTTTGGAAGGGAGCATACGTTCAAATAGAAAATTTAGATTTCATGCATGGCAGAAATCTGTCCCGTTCTGTACTGTTTTAGACCTAGGTTCATCATTTAGATAGTCCTGCATTGTTAGAGGCTGTCCTGGACAATTTTAGAGGTGCTATATGCAGCCTAGTATTGGGATTGTCTTAGGTTAACTGTTCACTTCTCCTCAAGTGCATATTTTTGTAATGGTATTTGCTAAGCACTTACTAAGTGCCAGGCATGGTACTAAGCGCTGGGGTAGCTACACAGGTTGATCAGGTTGAACACAGTCCCTGGCCTATATGGTGCTCACAGTCTTAATCCCTATTTTACAGATGAGGTAACTGAGGCACTGAGAAGTGAAGTGATTCGCCCAAGGTCACACAGCAGACAAGTGGCGGTGCCGGGATTAATCAATCAATCAATCGTATTTATTGAGCGCTTACTGTGTGCAGAGCACGGTACTAAGCACTTGGGAAGTACAAGTTGGCAACATATAGAGACAGTCCCTACCCAACAGTGGGCTCATGACCTGATTTCCAGGCCTGGGTTTCTCAGTGCTTTGATGGGGTATGCTCAGTTCAGGTCTCATAATTCTGGGACTTGAGGTATTGATATTCCAGAATTCTTCTTTCCCTTCCTGCTCTCAGCCTCTCCAATAGGGAGAGGAATAATTCTATTATGTGAAAGGCTATGCTACACTGGAAAGCTAGACTGATGCCTTCTTAATTGGAGGGGAAAATTTGGGAATGAAGTGGAATGTGGGTGACCATGGTTTTTGTGGCATAAGGGGAGAATCAATCTGTCATAATCATTGGGGTTTGCAATCACTAACTGAAGATTTTCAGGAAGTTCTAGCTTCCTGACAAATGATGTCTGATCAATCAATTGATGGTATTTGAATGCTTACTGTGTGCAGAACACTGTACTAAACACTTGGGAGTACGGTACAACAAAGTTGGTGGTCACGTTTCCTGTCCACAATGAGCTTAGAGTCTAGAGGATGAAGAAGTTATCTAAAGAAACTGGCAAAGCTGTTAAAGGGAACCTAACCAAAACTAGCTAAAGGAATAACAACATTTCCAGCATGAAATGCAGGAGCAATTATATAAGATGTTTCTTTGTCAAATGTGGTCAGCCACACACAAAAAAAACCAACCCCTGTACTGTGCAAGGGAACCCTTTGCATCCTTTCTCCAGCTTGTTTTATTCAGCTCAGTTTGGCTACATCTCCACCACAAAAATTCTATGGAACATTCTACAATCCTCTGCTTAAAATCCAGTTGTGCTCTCAATACCCAATTGGAAAATTCATGCTTCACCAAAGAATTTGGTAGTGAGTGGCCCAATTGAAGTTCCTGTTTGACCTGGCATTTTCCTAACCCTCCTCCACAGGCAGTTATGGGTTTTTTTCCCTGTAGACTGTAAGCTTGTTGTGGGGAGGAAATAGGTGTACGAACTCTGTTGCATTGTACTCTCCCAAGCACATAGTACAATGCCCTGCACATAGTAAACATTCAGTATGGTTACCAGACCAACTGAAATAGATCCTACCATTTTACTTGGTAAAAGTAGGAAAAGAGACAACCAATCATGATAATCAAGGTGCAAAGTATATGTCCTTATGTCTAAATTCATTGATTCACAATACTCCCTTTCTTTTTTTTTTTTCTTTTCTGCAGTCTACTTCAGGCAGTTATAATAATAATCATGGTACTTAAGCGCTTTGTGCCAAGCACTGTGTTGAGCACTGGGGTAGATACAAGGTAATCAGATTGGACACAGTCCCTGTCCTACACAGTTATATTTCTCTTAACCAACTTTTCCAGTGGGAAGTGCTGTTTTTAATACAATGCCATGTCTGATGCTCAGTACCTAGCCCTGGAAAAGTCAGTTGTATTTAAGTGCTTACTGTGCTTAGGAAAGTGCAATACCAAAGAGTTGATACAAGTGATTCCAGCCCACAAGGAGCTTAAATCGATAGAGGGAGGCTAACGTTAAAATAAAATATCCATAGGGGCCATAAAAGAGTATAAGGATATTCATATAAGTTCTGTGGGGCTGAGCTGTGTTTCAAGGTGCTTAAGGGCACAGTATAGGGGAACCAGAAGATCCACTGAATATTAGCGGAGATTTGTCACATTAATATCCACCCCAGTGCTTAGGGTATCTGGCACAAAGTAAGCACTTAACAAATACTGTTATTATTATTAGTTCATTCCCACAGCACTTATGTATCTATAATTTTATTTATTTGTTATCTGTTTATTTGTACTGATGACTTCTCTTCCCCCCAACCCCAAGACTGTGAGCTCATTGTGGCAGGGATTGTCTTTATTGTTGCATTAAACTTTCCCAAGCATTTAGTACAGAACTCTGCACATGGTAAGCACTCAGTAAGTATGACTGAATGAATGAACCCCCCATCAGCACATCAGTCTGATGGCCAGAGAGTTTTTCCACTTGCCAATCCACTGCTGATGACCTGGTTGGCCTAAAGCCAGTCCCAGAGTCCAAACAGGTTGACAGTAAATAGGGGAGGAGAGTGAGTGGTTGCTAGTATCAGCTATCAATCATCTATCCAAGGCTAATGAGTAGATCTCCCCCCCACCCAACCCCACCAGAATCTACCATAGACCTGCTGCTTAGCTCTTTAAGCCAAAAATGAATATTCTCAATGGAAAGTGTGTGGAGTTGTGACTAAAGGGTAGTTTAAACAAAGCCCACATTTCAGTTTTGCTCCTTTTTAAGCTGTCGTTTTTGTTCTAAATAGAGGTGCTATGGGGTGTTTTCCCATACATTTACATATTACTAAATAGGATTCTTGTAGATTGCCAGCTCCTTCTGTGCAGGGATCACATCTACCAACACTGTATTCCTATACTTTCCCAAACACTTAGTACAGTGCTCTGTACGAAACAAGTGCTTAATAAATACTGTTGATCTATTCCAGAAGTCCTGAAAAATGGATATGAAATTCATTTACATGCTATATACTAATAATAATTATAATAATAGCATGTGGTATTTCAGTACTTACTATGTGCCAGGGACTGTACTAAGTGCTGGTGTGGATACAAGCAAATCAGGATGGACACAGTCTCTGTCCCATATATGGCTCATAGTTTTAATCCCCATTTTACAGGTGAGTTAATTAAAACACTGAGAAGTGACTTGTCCAAGGTCACAAATCAGCGTGGCTTAGTGGAAGTAGCACGGGTTTGGGAGTCAGAGATCGTGGGTTCTAATCCTGACTCTGCCACTTATCAGCTGTGTGACTTTGGGAAAGTCACTTCACTTCTGTGCCTGTTACCTCATCTGTAAAATGGGGATTAAGACTCTGAGCCCCACGTGGGACAACCTGATTACTTTGTATGTACCCTAGCACTAAGCAGTATTTGGCACATAGTATTTGGCTTAACAAATACCATTATTATTATTATTACTTTTGCCTTTTCTCTAAGACTGTAGCCCATATGGGAAAGACAGTGTCTGACTGGATTATTTAATACCTATCGCAGTAGTAGCGTAATTCTGGGCACATAACCCGTTGGGTAGAGACTGTCTCTATATGTTGCCAACTTGTACTTCCCAAGTGCTTAGTACAGTGCCCTGCACCCAGTAAGCACTCAATAAATATGATTGAATGAATGAATTTAATAAATACCATCATTATTAATGAACCATTGTCATTAATGGCTGAGGAAGGAGAAGCTTATTCTATTGACTGTATAGTAGTGGATTTTTAATGTTATAGAAGAATTTGCCCAACTCTGAACAAGTTCTTAAAGTAGGCACAATCCTTTTAAACTCCTTCACTCCATAGTGCTTAGAATGTGCTTCCAGGCTCGGTGACTCATACTGTTGTTTACCTCTCCCCACTTTTTCCCGAATCTACCCTAGCTCCCTTCCTTCCTACAAGTTTTTCTGTTGCCCGCTCTTGTTCAGAACTGTACTGTACAGCATTTTGGTTCTTTTTCACCTTTTAATTCTGACCTTAGAGGCCATCGTAGCAACTCTTCCTTTCTCCCCCTCTCCTCACTACTTCTGCTCTGCACCAGAGAAAGCAGCAGGGATAGAGCCAGAGAGGAGATGGGGAACTACCACCCCCATTTCCCAACATGCTCCGGTTTTCCCCTGTCTCCATTCCCAAGACTTGGGCTGCAGCAGGATGACTTGTACTTCCCAAGTGCTTAGTACAGTGCTTCGTATACAGTAAGAGCTCAATAAATACGATTGAATGAATGAATGGAGGGTGCTACAAGAGGGAAATAGGGTTAGTTTTAATAAAAGATGCTCAGAGGTGAGATGATTGGGGGATGACTTAATAGTAGTAACTGTGGTCTTTGTTAAGCACTTACTATGTGCCACACACTGTAGTAAGTGCTGGGGTGGATACAAGCAAATAGGTTGGGCACAGTCCCCGGCCCACGTGGGGCTCAGTCTCAAGTCCCTTTTTACAGATGAAGTAACTGAGGTGCAGAGAAGTGAGATGACTTCCCCAAGGTCACAAAGCAGACAAGTGATGGAGCTGGGATTAGAACCCGTGACCACCTGATTCTCAGGCCCTGGCTCTAGTCACCAGACCATGCTCAAAGTGTGGAAGGAAAATGAAGAAATCTGGGAACAGGGGCAAGTGGGAGACTCATTGTGGGCAAGGAATGTGTCTGTTTATTGCTATATTGTACTCTCACAGGCACTTAGTACAGAGCCCGTTATTGAGTAGGGTTTGTCTCTGTTGCTGAATTGCACTTTCTGAGAGCTTAGTACAGTGCTCTGCACACAGTAAGTGCTCAATAAATATGATCGAATGAATACTCTGCACACAGTAAGTGCTCAATAAATAAAATGAAGGAATGGAAGGGGAGCAGGGTGACCCGGGTGAGGGAATCAATTCACCTCTAGTTCTTAGATACCTTGCTATTGGCAGGAATTGTGTGTGCTGTGGGAAATAACCATGTTACCTGTACTGTGCACTGGTCATAACCTGGGATATGCTTGTAACTTGCAGTTCCCCCTGTGTTGAACAAAAAGTATGGCTCTGATTTTTTTTTTTTTTCCCCACTACAGGCATTGTCCATTCAGACTTCTTTAGCTGTTATACATTTCACAGGTTGTAAAAACGATATTCAGGTATATTTTTGGCTTTTCTCCTGATTAACCTTAAACTGCTACTAGCACAGTGGTTCAGAATGAAATCATAATTAACGAACATGCTGATTTCTTTTTTTTTTTTTTTTTTTTGGGTCTCTGTGGCATCTCGGGGCAGGCTAGTAACTTTGGCAGGCTGGAAAACTTCTTTTACTTAAGCAAAATTATCGTTCATGTTCCCAGTTTGGGGGGAAATGATGTACCTGTTGTTGTTCTATATGGCCAAACTCAGGGCTTTGGAGTGAGCAGTTTTGTTGGGAGGCTATGTCCAGAGATCCCATTTGGGTCTTTTGGGCCAAAGAAGATTGGGTTTTCTTTTGTCTTACACTTGAATAAATGTTAACTCCTGCTTTATTTCAACACTATATATACCCTGCCTTTTTTATCTAATCCAAACAGGATCTCCCTTTGTAGGGAGAAAGTTGTCAATCACACAGGGAGGAAGGGTAAAAAACAAACAAACTTTGAATAACCATTGGTAGGCTTTTGAGCATGCTTTCAAATTAATTTTGGAGGTAGAAAGGTATTGCAACAGCTGCCAAAATCAAGCTATCAATGTAGAATAAACATTACTCATTTCTTGTGGATATTTAATTGGAGCATTATTTGTGAAAAACATCTGGCTTGTTGTCTGCTATTTACATATTTCATTAGCCACTGAAGTTACATTAGCATTTTTTAAAAAGAAAACAAATAGGAAATCAGTGCGAAAACATTGAGACAAGTTGCGATTGAGTCATAGGTATATGCTCCCCTCAAAAATAATCACTGTGGGATTGGTTAAATGCTTATTATGTACCAAACAGTTGACTAAGCCCAGGGATAAATACAAGATCATCGGGTCAACAAAAGGATGAAGGTCTTAGAAAGGAGTTCAGGGTAGGGCTAAGAGAACTTGAAGTGATGGGACAGGGGACATAGTTAAATAATTTAGACTTATTTACGCAATAACAGCTGGGCAACCCGTACTATGCCTTTAATCAAAATCACATGGCCAAAAGGGGTGGGGAGGGGAGCAGTACCACATATTCAGAATTATTTCTAATATTTAGGAATGTTTTTTGTTCTTCCTGTGGGTTTTCTCCAGTATGGGATTTGAAAGAACAGCGTGAGCAGGGAGCTTTTGGCAGAAGAACGCCAATTTTTGTCTAGGATTTTCTTTGAGAAAATACATGACTTTGGCTCTTGTGGATCTAAGGAGCTAACGACTCTCTCAAGGAGTGGGCAGGTGCTACACTGGCTCCCTTCTCCAAGCTCTGTCAATGTCTATATAAATACTGATTTGTAACACCTCCAGCTAGTCCGGTGGAGGGCCTGTCTTGAGTTTACTGTTGTTATTACAGTCTCCTGAGCTTTCAGTCCCTGTTGGTTGCTGGCGCAGCTGTGTTTTTTGATCTAGTATTAACCTTGTTCCACAGGCAAATTTGTCTTCTGTTTGCAGCATCAGCTATTTAAATCCTTCATATCTATAGTCGGTAGACCACTGGCTTTCGAGTGTTCAGCCACTGAGTTGAGCCAGGGCTTACTGGGGGAAAATGAAAGATGTTTTCTAGGTGGAGAGGGTCCCTGAATTAGGGGACAACTGAGTATTTACTGGTTTCAATTGGCCATGGAGATTTAATCTCCCACCCAAAAGATCTGAATATCTAGGCCAGTCTTTCAGATTATCAATCACCTCCTCAGACTTCATATTTTTGTGTTATGAGTTTTATTGATCTGTTTATGGTTTAGAGTCTCTTATACTTTTTCAACTCTGGTTTAATCCCCTCTAGAATATGTGGGCAGGGAATGTCAGCTTAATCTGCTGTACTCTCCCAAAGTGCTTAGTATACCTCTCAGCACATAGTAAGCCCTCAATATCATTGATCCATTTCTGTCTACTTGCTTCCCCTTTAAAGTATAAGCACCCCAAAGGCAGAGAGAAGGCCTTATATCCTCATCTCTACATCCTCCAAGTGGAAATATGGGAGGGACAGAAACCTGATCTATGAGGTACTGGAGGCCCAGAGAGATTAATGGTCTTGCCCAAGGTCACACAGCAGACCTGTAGCCGAGCTGGAAGTAGAACCCAGATCCTTCCACACCTGGCCACATGTTTTGTTGCCTGTTTCTCCCTTCTAGACTGTGAGCCGTTGTTGGGTAAGGACCGTCTCTGTATGTTGCCAACTTGTACTTCCCAAGCATTTAGTACAGTGCTCTGCTCACAGTAAGTGCTCAATAAATACGATTAAATGAATGAATGCTTAGTACAGTGCTCTACATACAGTAGGGAGTCAATAAATGTTGAGGATAATGATTTCTCATTCGCAAGAGGATTTTTCAGTCAGTAGCAACTCTTTATAAAAAAAAAAAAAAAAATTCCAAATCCTTCTGACACTGTACCAATGGAACCATCTGCTCACCCTCATGACTTAAGTTTTTTAGATAATAATAATAATAATAATGGCATTTGTTAAGTGCTTACTATGTGCAAAGCACTGTTTTAAGTGCTGGCAGGGTATACAAGGTGATCAGGTTGTCCCACGTGGGGCTCAGTCTTAATCCCCATTTTACAGATGAGGGAATTGAGGCTTAGAGAAGTTGTGACTTGCCCAAAGTCACACAGCTGACAAGTGGCGGAGTCAGGATTAGAACCCACGACCTCTAACTCCCAAGCCCAGGCTCTTGCCACTGAGCCATGCTGCTTGTAGATCTGGGTACAACTCCACTTGAGATAAAATATTATTTGGATGCAGTTCTGCCACTCAGATTTGGCTATGGGTGCTATTGACTTGCTGGCTAGTTTTAATAATAATAATAATATTTAAGTGCTTACTATGTGCAAATCACTGTACTAAGCACTGGAGGGGCATACAAGGTGATCAGGTTGTCCCACGTGGGGCTCAGTCTTAATCCCTATTTTACAGATAAGGGAACTGAGGCACACAGAAGTTAAGTGACTTGCCCAAGGTCACACACCTGACAAGTGGCTGAGTTGGGATTCAAACCCATGACCTGTGATGCCCAAGCCCAGGCTCTTTCCACTGAGCCATGCTGCTGCTTAATAGTTTTGGCACTAGTCCTTGGAGTACAGAGATATCCTTTGGATTAAAAAGTGATGCTCCTGATTATGACTTTTTTGTCAGTGCAGCTGAAGCCAACAGGTGACTGACAAATCCCTTACACATCATATGCCGATAATAATTGTCCCTTGCTGCACTATTAAATATGCTACCCGCTACCCACAGTTTTTGGCACTGCTGTCCTTTACTCTTCTCAAAGGATGTGTTTGTAAACATTCGCCCCATTTCTAATGACTAATTTAAGTCTGGCTGGTCTTCTGCTCTGCACAGTTGCCTGAGGTTCTGTTTCATTGTTTCTATAAAGTGTTCCTCCTGTCCACCCCATTTAGTCATGAGCACTGTTGGAGAAAACTTCATGGGCTCTGTTTTGTGTTCAAACAGGCATGCTCCAAACTGTTCTACTAGCGCTAGTAGGAAATGGTGACTTATAGGCAGAGTTTCCTCTACTAGTCAAGGACAACAACTCAGTGCAGTACAAAGTTACAGCATTAGAGCTTCACAGGTGTTGAAAGAGCACAACACAAGGTGTATAATTCTAAGAACAAGCAACAGTATTCTTCCCACTCAGATGTCCTTGGCAGTTGGTGGTAACAGAGGCTTGGTGGCAACATCCTTCTCAACTGATTCTTAAGGTCTTGGAGGTTGAAACAAGTATACAGTGTTAAGGTGTGTTCTAAGATGGAGTTACTCTTGGTTCACTTAAAACAAGATGAAGTCTCAGAAGTTAGAGAAGTTTGTGTGCTCAGCAGGACTCGTGGTTTCCCTGTTTTGAGGCAGTCAAGTAGGCCTACATCAGAACAGCTCGAGAGGGGACCGTCTAAGAGAATACAGCATAGGCAAGGCCCGAACCGTTGTGCTTCCACAGCAGAATAGGGTAGCTGTAAAGTTTTAGGTGTTGTCCATTCTCCGCCCATGTCCCCAGCAACAGTTTGATGAAAAGACTATTGTTCTGGTTGTGATGGCCTGACTCTTCCAGAACTCCATTGCTTGGAAGCGGTGTGGCCATTTAAATACAGCACATAAGTGCAGTGTCTGGAACTGCCCTTTTAGTCGGTTGTGGTGTATATTTTGGGTCCAGGTCTCAAAGCCATATGAGAGGTGGACATTCCATTGAAACCTGAGTCTGAAGTGTAATCTTCTGCCATGTCCTCACAGTCTCCTTAAAACAGTAGTTTATTTGATTCAATTTCTCACTCTTTTTTTTTGTCCATCCTTTCATCACTGCAGAGTGTGCTGCCTTAGGTAAAATTAAATAACCATATTCCATTCATTCTGTTAGGCTGGCCCAGCCTAGACTAGTTTATTACCCCCATCTTCCTCGCACATTTTGAGTCCCTTGAAAGCTAGGATTAGGCACAAATCCATTGTTCTTGGATTTTTCCCCGGTCCTTAATACAGTGCCCTGTATATTATAAAAGCCCAATAAAAGTCTGAGCAAGAAGTACAAAAGCTTGTTATCTGGATTCCACATCAAGGAAAGTCAACCATTCAGATGCTTTAGGACATGTGGCTAGTCTCAGAAACTGACTGTGTGCACTTCAGTTTTCCTCCCATCAGATTAGCCCTATATAAGAAGCATAGAAACATTGGATACAGTAAGTGACCTAGGATGCTGTAGTGTTAGTGAGGATATGAAGAAAGAGGGACTACTGTACTTTAATAATAATAATGATAATAATAATAATGATGGCATTTATTAAGCACTTAATATGTGCCAAGCACTGTTCTAAGCGCTGAGGAGGTTACAAGGTGATCAGATTGTCCCATGGGGGGCTCACCGTCTTAATCCTCATTTTCCAGATGAGGGAACTGAGGCCCAGAGAAGATTAAGTGACTTGCCCAGAGTCACACAGCTGACAGTTGGCAGAGCTGAGATTTGAACCCGTGACCTCTGACTCCA
The DNA here is from genome assembly GCF_015852505.1 of Tachyglossus aculeatus. Lineage (NCBI taxonomy): Eukaryota > Metazoa > Chordata > Mammalia > Monotremata > Tachyglossidae > Tachyglossus > Tachyglossus aculeatus. Next base: position 27,493,938 of record NC_052073.1, on the reverse strand, counting down.
AAGCCCGGGCTCTTTCCACTGAGCCACGCTGCTTCTCTGACAGAGAACCACGCTGCTTCTTCACTGACAGAGTCTAGTGATGGCATGAAATGAACACTGCGATAAAGACCATTGTCACATCCAAATAAAGCTAGTGTAGCTAAGCAACAAAATGCTACCTGCAGATTTTATTCGTTCCCTTTCTCATAGGTGGCATCAGAAATGTTGCCCAATTTTTGATCAAACTTAGGTAAAAATATCTAGGATATCTGCAAAGCTGGCTTCTCTTGATCCTGTACCTCCTGGGTAATTTAGTTATTCTCTTAGTCAATCCTATTTATTGAGCATTTATGGTATGCAGAACACTGTACTAAGCACTTGGGAGAATACAATATAACAGACACATCCCTTGCCTACAATGAGCTTTATAGTCTATAGGGATATACTGTGCTCTGTGCATACAGAACTCAATAAATTCCATTAATGATACATTGATGCTTTTTTGTATATGAAGCTTATCTCAGATAGTCTTATGTCATCCCCCAGTCTAAAACTCCCCACCTCCCGCAAGATGTCTTCCCCAATCAAGTCCTCTTCCCCCCCTCACACCCAGCTCGCTGACTTTTGGACACTTGATATGCTCCCCAAGCCCATAGTTACAGATTATAAATTACCTATTAATGGCTGTCTCCCCTTCTAGACTGTAAGCTCATTATGGACAGGGAATGTTTGTTAATTCTGTTGTACTCTCCCAAGTGCTTAGTAAGTGCTCAATAAATATGATTGATAAAGCATCATTGCCAGTCTCAGAAATAGTGCTGGCATGGTCTTCCCCTCCATTGTGACTTTGTGTGGGTCACTTCTACAGAAGCATGTCTCCCTTTAGTCATGTCCACAGGGGAGACCCATTTCTCAGGAATCTGTCCAGTTCACAATTTTGCCTGTGGGTTTTGTGCCATGATAGGGAGTTGTGGCCACACCATCCTAGCCAGGAGCCATCTGACCTGCCCCAAGTCCTGCTGCTATCCTGGGGATTACTATCAGAGTCAACTCACCCAGCTAATGGGGAAGAATGTGGAAAAATAGCTACACGTGGTCCTCACCCTTTGCCAACCCCAGTTGCTAAATCAAGCATGCTCAGATCCTCCCTGCCAGGAGGATTTTGTTTCAGCCATGAGGATGCTTACTTTGGAAGATTGGATCCCAGTGGGAATCTCCTTTCTCAAGGGATTCTTCATTATCAACAGCAACTACTGTTGGTGAGCGTGGGAGAAAGGGGGGCATGGGGAAAGAAAAGAGGGAGGTGGAGACAATTGTGTGCAGGGCCTAACTTGGAGGGTGGGGTCTTCTCCATTTAATCCTTTTGTTTATTTTAAATATGGTTAAGTGCTTACCAAGAGCCAGGCACTGAGGTAGATAAAAGCTAATCAGGTTGGACACAATTCATGTCCCACATGGGACTCACATTCTTAATCTCCATTTTACAGATGAGGTAACTGAGGCACAGAGTGACTAAATCACTTGCCCAAGGTCACACAGCAGATGGGGACGGAGCTGGGGCTTGAACGTGGGTCCTCCGGCTTCCAGGCCTGTGCTCTTTCCACTAGTCCGCACTGCTTCTAGAACATGCTGCTTCATGATCAGCCAGACCAGTTTGTTCAAACAGAGCTGGACTCATTCACTGTCCCTTCCCTGCTGCGCCGTCTGCTTGCTAGGATTATTTCCAGGTTCGTATCGTCCACGGTCCATTGCTTCGGATCTGGGAAGCTTTTGTTATTTCTGCCACTTCAGAACCAAGACACAGTTGAGGATTGCGTGTTTATCTCAGCCGGAAGCCACCCTAACAGTGTGGTTAAAGGATTTAACCAGAAGCAGTCTGATGGGGACACTTGGCCTTGGTAATCTTACTCACCTGTGGTTAGCCTCCCAGCAAAAGTTTGTTCAAAAGAAAAACTCGGGATATGTTTTCCTCTTAGAAAGCAGCATAGCCTGGTAGAAAGGGCATGGGCCAGAGGGTTAGAGGGAGCAGCATTGCATAATGGATAAAGCACAGGCCTGGGGGTCAGGTCATGGGTTCTAATCTGGCCTCAGCCACTTGTCTGCTGTGTGACCTTGGGCAAGTCACTTCACTTTGCTACGCCTCAGTTACCTCATCTGTAAAATGGAGATTGAGACTGTGAGCCCCATGTGGGACAGGGACTCTGTCCAACTTGATTTGCTTGTATCTCCACTGGTGCTTAGTCCAGTGCCTTGCACATAGTAAGCGCTTAATAAATACCATTGTTATTATTATTATTATGCTGCCTTGATGACTGCATCTACCTCCTTCCTACCCTCCCTGCCTCATGTCTCACCATTCCATTCCATACTTCGCTCTGTTTCCCCACACCTCCAGAACCTCCAATGGGTGCCCACCCACCTTTGCTTCAAATAGAAACTCTTTACTATTGGCTCTAAAGTAATAATGATGATATTTGTTAAGTGCTTACTATGTGCAAAGCACTGTTCTAAGCACTGGGGAGGAAACAAGGTGATCAGATTGTCCCACGTGGGAATCACAGACTTCATCCCCATTTTGCAGGTGAGGTGACTGAGGCACAGAGAAGTTAGGTGACTTGCCCAAAGTCACACAACTGACAAGTGGCGGTGCAGGGATTAGAACCCATGACCTCTGACTTCCAAGCCCGTGCTCTTTCCATTGAGCCACGCTGATTCTCTCCTCAGTCATCTTGCCCCCTCATATCTTTCCACGCTGACTTCTTACTGCAGCGCAGCAAGTTCACTTGAATCCTCTAACACTAACCTATTTCAATATACCTCCATCTCCTCTATCGTGTCACCCAACTCTAGCCCATGTCCTGCCTCTGGCCTGGAACTCCTTCCTGCTTCATCACCATCCGTCCATCACTGTCCCCATACTCAGTGGAAAGAGCCTGGGCTTTGGAGTCAGAGGTGATGGGTTCAAATCCCGGCTCTGCCGATTGTCAGCTGTGTGACTTTGGGCAAGTCACTTCTCTTCTCTGTGCCTCAGTTACCTCATCTTAAGATTGTGAGCCCCCCATGGGACAACCTGATCATCTTGTAACCTGAACAGTGCTTTGCACATAGTAGGTGTTTAATAAATGCCATTATTATTATTATTAGCACAACTCCTCTGAGAGGCCTTCCCCAACTAAGCCCTAATTTCCCATACTCCCTCTGCCTTCTGCATCACTCTTGTATTTGGATTTGTGCCCTTCATCCTCCTCACCCCCTATGTACTAGCCTTAACTTATTTTAATGATTGTCCCCTGCTTCTAGATTATAAGGTCCGTGTGCCAGGGGAGGAGCGTGCCTACCAACTCTGTTATTTTGTACTCTCCTGAGCACACTAAGTGCTCAATAACTTCATTTATTTAAGCGTATTTATTGAGCACTAACTGTGTGCAGAGCACTGTGCTAAGTGCTAGGGAAGTACAAGTTGGCAACATATAGAGACGGTCCCTATGAGTGAGTTCCCAAGATGTCATTCAGGTTTCAACAGATGGGTGTAAAGAATTGCAGTGGAGAAGGAAGAGTAAGGTTAAACAGAAAACCCTTATTTTTATTTTTTGCCTTGTTTTGCATCATCCAAGAGTCATCAACATACAACCGCATCTTTCTGGAGGTCACATCCTAAGGCCTTAGGATATTACATTGTCATAGGCGGCAGAATCGGCATTCAGCATGTTTTTGGCCCTTATCTCTCCTAGTTTACAATTCCACTGGGAAGGGCTTGACCTTTTATCTCTCTTTCCATGGAGGGTGGATTTTTGTTTTGAAAATATCAAATCCTAGCTTAGTGCCCCAGCCACGCAGAGACCATTGCTTAATGCCTTCCTCCTTGGAAAGGCAGCCAAAACACTAAGCTCTAGTTGATGTTGTTTTTGACTTGCCGGGGTGATGTGTACCATAACTTAAGAGTATGTTAACCTCTTTGCTGCCTATTATTTTATGGATTGTGCTGTTTATTTTGTCTGAAGCAAGTCTAACCGCTGTGGAATTGAAAACCACAGCCTAAAGTGCAGTTTTTATAAATGGCTCTTTTCTGATCTCTTGTATTGACCTGCTGTTACTAGAGTATGGAGGAGAAATGTGTGTGGGCTCACTTTTCAACATTAACCCTTACAAGGAAATGACATTTCTGTAAGATATAATTTTAAAACAACAAAATGCATGCACTTTAATGTGTCATTCTAAGCCAGGGGTTTAGGTGGCGGCTCTATCAGAGTATGGCCAGTCTATTCTAGACTTCACTTTGAAAAGCTTATTTGCAATTTGTTTCCAATGGCCGACATTTTTCCAACTCCGTTATGGTTCTAGCCTTTTGGGCGGTGGCGCTTCTTCTAAATCATCATTCAAAATTTACTGGGAGTAGTTTTAGTTGGGTGGGTTCCAGTTGTAATATAGCTTTTGCTCAGTACCAAACTACCAAGAAGCAGCATGGCGTATTAGAGCATGGACCAGAGAGTCAGAAGATCATGGGTTCTAATCCTGACTGTGCCACTTGTCCGCTGTGTGACCTTGGGCAAGTGACTTCACTTCTTTGGGCTTCACTTCCCTCACCTATAAAATGGGAATTAAGACAGTGATCACCATATGGAACAGGGACTGTATTCAACCTTATAAACTTGTATCTACCCCTGCACTTAGTACAGTGCCTGGCACGTAGTAAACGCTTAACAATACCACAATTACTATTATTATTATTATTACCCCCGAGATCTTGATTGTAGACACCACCTCCTCTTCAAAGAACAGATATTTAGTACTGATTTTACAAATGAGGAAACTGAGGCATAGAAGTCAACGTCAAACAGCAGGCAGGTGGCAGAGGCAGAATTCAAATTCAGGTCCTCTGACACTCAGGCCCATGCTCTTACTGCTAGGCTCCATGTCCTTATGGCTAGGCTTCTTACGTTAGAACATACTTCTCATGTTCCCCATTTTTTCCTACAGGACAGCCTTTAGGGTTGTACTGGAATGCAGTTATTTCCTCGGCGTTGAGGCCATGCTCATCAGCACAATATAAAGTAGAAAGATTCAAGACCCAGGGAACAAATAGGGCCAAACCACAATGAAACTCCTCTCCCCAACCTTCAAAGCTTTATTGAGGGTGCATCTGCTAAACACTTAGTACAGTGCTCTGCACACAGTAAGCGCTCAATAAATATGATTGAATCTCCTCCAAGAGGCCTTCCCAGACTAAACCCCTCCTTGCCTCTTCTCCCACTCTTCTGCTTCTCCCTGACTTGCTCCCTGGGTTCTTTCCTCTGCTCATCCCCGCAGCACTTAAGTACATATCTGTAATTTATTTGTATTGATGTCTGTCATAATAATAATAATAATAATAAGTGCTGTCAAGTCATTTCTGATACATAGCGACTCCATGGATATATTTTCTCCAGAACATCCTTTCCTCTGCCATAATCCACAACCTTTCTGATGGTTCTTCCGATATTGTTTCGGTCTCTCTCCATCTAGCTGCTGGTGTACCTCTTCCACATTTTCCCTGGACTTTTCCTAGCATTAGTGTCTTCCCCAGAGAATTAATCCCCTGGATTGTGTCCAAAATTTGCTAATCTAAGTCGAATCATTTGGCCTTCCAAAAACCACTTTGGTTTAATTTGCTCCAAAATCCACTTATTTGTTTTTTGGACTGTCCATGGTATCTGGAAAAGCCTTCTCCAACACCACATTTCAAAAGAATTGATGTTCTTTCTGTCGTGTTTTTTCCATTGTCCAGCTTTCGGATCCGTACATTGTCATTGGAAGCACCATAGAGTTGACAAGTTGTATTTTTGTGGCAATTGTTACATCAGCCCATAATAATAATTATGGTATTTAAGTGCTTACTATGTGCCAAGCACTGTTCTAGGCCCTGGGGTAGATACAAGGCCTACATGGGGCTCTCAATCCCCATTTTACAGATGAGGTAACTGAGGCACAGAGAAGTGAAGTAACTTGCCCAAGCTTCTGCTCTTTCCGCTAGGACATGGTGCTTCTCAGTTCGTTTTAGTGTCTTTCCTCTTGATGCTGCCACTGCCTCTTCCAGCCACTGTTGGGATGACCATTGTGCAGGGGCCTTGCACTAAGAGGGGGTTCCCATGAAAATTAACCTATAATTTTATGACACAGGGGCATGGCCCTGTCTGTTTGAGCCTCCTTATTACTTAGTTCTCCCGGCTGTCTTGAGAGATGGAGACAGAAAGCGGCAAGAGCTTCAGGGGGCGACTTAAAGATCCTCAGTGTAGAGCCTCAAGTTCCTCAGGTAAGAGGGTACATAGGGAGAAGGCCTCCCTTAGCCATGAGAAAGGGAACAGGTAGTTTTTTGGGTTTTTTTAACCTTGCAAAATCAGTGCTCAACACACTTATGACATTGGTGGTTCAGTGGTAGAATTCTCACCTGCAGAGCGGGAAACCTGGGTTTGATGCTCAGCCAATGCAGAAGGTAGCTTTTTCCACCTCTAGACTGAAATCTCATTGTAGGCAGGGCATGTGTCCCTTTACTGCTGTTTTGTACTCTCCCAAGTGCTTAGTACAGCAATCTGCAGACATTAAGTGTTCTAATTATGACTGAATAAATTATGGCACCTGCCTGCTCATAGGCTGCTAGAGACAAGGTGGGAGCAAGAGAAGGCCTCTAAGCTGCTGGTAGGAATCATTCATACATTCAGTTGCAGTATAATAATTTGGTATTTGTTAAGCGCTTACTATGTGCAAAGCACTGTTCTAAGCACTGGGGGGATACAAGGTAATCAGATTGTCCCAAGTGGGGGTCACAGTCTTAATTCCCATTTTACAAAAGAGGGAACTGAGGCACAGAGCAGTTAAGTGACTTGCCCAAAGTCACACAGCTGACAATTGGTAGAGCTGGGATTTGAACCCATGACCTCTGACTTCATAGCCCGGGCTTTTTCCACTGAGCCATGCTGCTTGTACTTATTGAGCACTTACTGTGTGCAGAGCACTGTACTAAGTACTTGGAAAGTACACTTCAGCAGTAGAGAGAAACAATCCCTGCCCACACCAAGCTTACAGTCAGTGAGAAGCGGTATGGCTGAGTGGATAGAGCACAGGCTTGGCAGGAAGAAGAATCTGGGTTCTAATGTGGCTCTGCCATTTGTCTGATGTGTGACCTTGGTCAAGTCACTGAACTTCTCTGTGCTTCAGTAACCTCACCTGGAAAAGGGGGAATTAAGAGTGTGAGCCCCAAGTGGGACATGGACTGTGTCCAACCTGATCATCTTGTATCTACCCCAGTGCTTAGTAGAGCGCCTGGCATAGAGTAAGTGCTTAAATATAATTTTAAAAAAAGTCAACTCCCACACCGCCTGCCTCAATAAGGTTGGAAAAAGCATCGCAAATTTGCCCAGGTGGGAAGTGAAAACAAGGATCTCCCTGGGAGCTGATGGTGCTACTTTCTCGTGACAGATAGCCTTGTCCCCACTATCCTGACTTTTGGGGGATTATGGACCTCATCTGGGGTTCATCCTGAGATAGGCCTGCAGTGTCTCCCCAGGCTTTCTCCCAGGTGAGTTGGCTTCCACAGGATAGAGAAGCAGGGGCAGGAACCTGAGTTGGGTGCCTCATTGTTGCCTCTTGGGGCTTTGGTTCCAGGTCAGACAGGCCTGCAGGGACAGGGGTTGCCCATCCACCTCTGCATCAAACAGACACTCCTCACCATTGGCTTTAGAGCACTAAATCACCTTGCCTGCTCCTACCTCAACTCACTGCTCTCATACTATAATCCATCCAGCGCACTTCATTCCTCTAACGCTAATCTTTTCTCTGTGCCTTGATCTCATCTGTCTGGACGCCAACCCCTGGCCCATGTCCTGCCACTGGCCTGAAAAGCTCTCCCTCCTCAAATCGGACAGAATCACTCTTCCCCCACTTCAAGGCCTTATTGAAGGCACATTTCCTCCAAGAGACCTTCCCTGACAAAGTCCCCCTTTCCTCCTTTCTCACTCTCTTAGGCATCACCATGACTGGCTCCCTTTGTTCTTCCCCACCCAGCCACACAGTACTTAGGCACATATTTGTAATTTACATTCATGTGTCTCCCTTTCTCTAGGCTGTAAGCTCGTTATGGGCAGGGAATGTGTCTGTTTATTGTTGTGTTGTACTCTCCCAAGCACTTAGTACAGTGCTCTAAGTGCTCAAATACAATTGAACGAATGACTGAATGACCCCCCCCCCCCCCCCCCCCCCCCCCCCCCCCCCCCCCCGCATTAGGGCTTTAGACCGGCCTCCATAGCAAGCCACATAAGGTAGGAAATGGCTGGGCTAGATCAGCACTGGAGCTCTATCTGGGCGCTTCAGGCTTTGGAGAAGGGCCAGAAGGAGAGTTAATCTGGCCCTCATTAGCACAGTTGAGGAAACTGAGACAGAGACACAGCGTGACCTAGTGTAAACAGCATGGACTTGGGAGTTTAGAAGACCTGTCTTATAATCCTGGCTCTGCCAGTTGCTTCCTTTGTGATCTTGAGCAAGTCACTTCTCTATGCTTGTTTCCTCAACTGTAAATTGTAGACTAAATACCTGTTCTCCTACTTTCCTACCTAAATTGTGAGGGCCATGTGGGTCAGGGACTGTGTCCTACCTAACTTGTCTATAACCCAGTGCTTAGAACAGTGTTTGACACATAGGAAGTGCTTAGCAAATAGCAGTTTCTTTTTTTAAGAAAGGAAAAAGTCAAGTGACTTGCCCAAGGTTACATAGCACGAAAGCGACAGAACCGAGATTAGAATCCAGGTACTCTGACTCTCCAGGCCCATGCTCTTACTGTTACGCCATACTGCTCCAAGGATTGGTCAAGACCCAAGAGGATAATGTTCATAAAGAATGTTGAGCTTCTCTAAGAAAAACATCATGTAAAAACAAAGGAACACTACCACTGGCAATGCTAACAATGACTTTACTATCCTAGGTCCTAGAAACACCAACAAAAATTTAAGTTGGGAAGACTTAGAAAGTGAATTTGGCTTCTGTAGGATCTAAAATTTGCTCTATGATGTTCCAGGAATTTAAGGAAGAGTTTAAAGATGCAGTCTGTTCTTGGGAAATGGCAACCAAACTCTGGATCATGTTACCTCCCAAGCTGATGGATTTTAATATGCCCAAGTTGTCACCCAGATCAGACCCAGCTGTGTGTGGAAGTTCGGTTGGAATCATTTTCCTAGTATTGCATTACCAGTAGACAAATATCCCAGGAGCAGAATGTAGCCAATGACTTTTCTCCCACTTTGGGGGAGTGTAAAGAGCTAAATGAAGCCATTTTTGCAGCTTGACATAACTGCAAGGGTTTTTTGTTGTTGTTTTTGTTTGGCTCCCCAAGAGGCGAAAGTGACACTGGGACAGACCTTTGACAAAGGCATGAAGTGAAAATTCCTTTTCCTGACCATTCCCACCAGTGAAAGTCAAAGGGTACATTCTGGGTGGTGCTTTTTTTTTTTTTTTTTTTTTTTTTTTTTTACTCCTAGGCTGCAAATTACAGCAGTACCCTCTCCCACGGGAAGCCCAAAGCTTTTTAGAGCTCCTTGCCCTGGCCAAATTTCTTTAAACCTGCCTCTCTCCCTGAGCAACTGAGTTTGAGGGGTAGTGGGAAGGGCAAGGCTGATGGTCTACTGCTTATTGAGAGTTCCTCTCCAGCAGACATGCCTCTAAGGCTCTGCGGAGGAGATGCTAATCTCTAAGGAGCACAAATTTGGGCACTTACTCAGCGTCTGAAAATTAGTGAGTCAGGCATTCATTATCACATGGCCAGAAACTTATGTCTAACTTTCATTAGCACTTCCTGGTAAAGCAGCAGTAAAGAAAAAAACAGATCAAAGTCCCGCTGCAGACCAAGCCCTCAGGGATTCAGCTCATCGGTTACAGACTTGTAGGATGGGATCCTGCTTGTCTGCCTCACAACACAGAGGTGGCCCAGGCTTCATTCCAGATCAAGCTGAGGGTCAAGTCCAAAGTAGATTTTTGGTCAGAACTGGATTCTATTTTTTTTTTCCTCCCTAAGGGAGGGAAGTGATAAGTGAATGCTGTCAGTTCTCATTCACAACTGGCCAGCACTGATTCCTCAGTGCCCATCTCCAACACAAAAGATCAAAAGTACCCAAACACTTATCCCCTTCTAAATCTCTAAGCTACTTTTTATGGTATTTGTTCATAATAATAATTCTGGTATTTTCACATTTAAAAAAGTACCCAAACATTTCTCCTCTTCTAAATCTCTAAGCTACTTTTTATGGTATTTGTTCATAATAATAATTCTGGTATTTACACATTTATTATGTGCCAGTCACATAGCGCTGGGGGCAATACAAGCTAATCGGGTTGGACACATTCTTTGTCCCGCATCGGGCTCATAGTCTCGATCCCCATTTTACAGATGAGGTAACTGAGGCACAGAAGTGAAGTGGCTTGCCCAAGGTCGCACAGCAGACAAGTGGTGAAGCAGGGATTAGAAGCCAGTTTCTTCCAACTCCCAAGTCCAGTTCTATCCACTAGGCCATACTGCTGCTCCTTGCGGCCAGGGAACTTGTCAACCAATTCTGTTGTATTGTACTCTCCTAAGTGCTTTGTTCAGTACTGAGTACAATAAACATTCAGTAAATACCACTGATTGATTCTGAAGAGTTGGTTACCCAGAAGTCATTCCTTGTGTAAACTGCTTTCCCTGCTGGTGGCCTTAATCCACACCTCTCTCCATCTTCACAGCCCTTCTGAAGTCACATGTCCTCTAATAATAATAATTATAATAATAATTTTGGTGTTTAAGTGCTTACTATGTGCCAGGCACTGTACTAAGCACTGGGGTGGAAACAAGCAAATCAGGTTGGACACAGTCCCTGTCCCACGTGGAGCTGACAGTCTTAATCCCCATTTTACAGATGAGGGAACTGAGGCCCAGAGAAGTGAAGTGACTTGCCCAAGGTCACTCAACAGACAAGTGGTGAATCTGGGATTAGAACCCATGTCATTCTGATGCCCAGACCCACGCTTTATCCACTACCTACTCAAATTAATTTCTTTCCCCGATATTCCACCTCCCCAAATACTGTTTCTGCATTAACTACACAATTATGAGCTCATAATTACCTACAGCAGGTCTGCATATATTGACTTAACATATCTTACTATTTAAGTACTAACTTATATACTTAGCCACTTCTACCTGTAAATTATTTTGTTGTGGGTCTCCCTTGCTAGATGGTAAGCCCCATGAGGGAAGGAATCACACCTCTTAACATCTATCTCTTAGCTGACCTTTCCCACCAAAGCCCTCCCTTCTCTGTATATGACAGATCACTACTTTATCTACTTTTAAAGACTCATTAAAATTATACCCCCTCCAAGAGGCCTTCCCTGATGAAGCCCTTTTTCCCTTACTCTCACTCCCTTCTGCATCAAGCAGTGAATATTCACCCCTCCCTCCACCCCACAGCCAAGTACATAACTGTGATTTTATTTATATTAACATGTTCCCCTCTAGACTGTAAACTCCTTGTGACCAGGCAACTTGTCTATCAACTACATTGTATTGTACTCTGAAGCACTTTGTATAGTGCTCTGACCCTGTGAGTGCTCAGTAAAATTTTATGGATTGATATTTTTTTTTTGCATTTTATACAAAAGTGATGTAAATATATTTAGCTGTGATATATTTTTGTATTAGTAACATTTGCCTGTGGGTTCCTGTGTGACTGAAAGTCTATGTAACACTGGGAGCATTAGGTACACAAAGATAATTCCTTGATAGGCTGATGTGTTTACTATTTATGGCACAGTGCACTGTTTTTATTTTGGCTTGTAAAGAACTCAGATTACTTCCATGGATAGATCCATGTCACGGCATTTACCATGGTACATTTTTGCACACTTTTTGTGTGCACAATTATTTGAGAGTGCAGAATTGCACAAGCAGAGAGTTGGACCCACAGTAATTGCAGGCGCAATCAGTCTCCTTGCTCCCACAAAATGAGAAGCAAATGGCTAATTGTACTCACAATTGGCTGATTGCACTCACATTCAGTAAATTGCGGTTGCAACGGTTTGTGCATACAATTTTGCACCTGTGAGTAATTGCAGACGATGGGGTCTTATACACTTTGAAAAAATTTGCTAGACATGAGACATCCAGTGCGTAGTCTTTTGAAGTCTGCAAAGTCAGTAGAGTCTTCCTCTTTAGCTCTGTCATGTATGTATTTGTGCATTTATCTCTTCTCATCTGCAAAGATATGTAGTTGGCCCATGGTATACGGCAGGCTGTTTCACGAGAGATATGTAATGATGAGGAATATGTGGGGTGGCAGAGTTCTGAGTCTTCAAAATTTGTGAACGTTGGCTATCCCTGTTTAGTTTTTGAGTCCAGAGCATCTGAGCATGGTGCAATAGGGTGGAAGAGGGATTTCAGACACCTCCCAAAGGTGTCTGGAGACTGAGGTCTCCAGTTGAAGTCTGCCATCTTTTTGCTTCAGGTGTTTCTGTGAGAAAAGTTCAAAACACAGATGACCAGCTTCTGTAAGGTTTGGCCTTGCACTCATTCTCTCTCGCTCTCAAGCTCTCTGTGGCACTTACCCTCTCTGTGTCTCTGTCTGTCTCCCCCTCTCCCTCTTGTAATTTTGGCTGCTAAATATACAGTTGGCCTGGTCCTAACTGAGACCGTTGTCTTCAGGGTCAATTCTGAGAACACTTAAGAGCTTTTGTGGAAAGTTAGTTATGGATGCAAAACAGTTAAATCATCACTTTCCCTTAAACAGCTGTCTGTACTGACCTGAGACCTGGGATTGGATGAAGCTCTGTTCAGTAAGGAAAAATATGTTAGCCAAAGATCTGGCAGATTCGAAACTAGAAATTAAAGGGGGGAAAAAGAGGCAGTATCATCTAATTTTAAATAATCAGTTTGGTGTGTTTGGAAGGCGGGGTGAGGAACGTATCACCCAAGCATCAGGCCCAAGGTTTCTCCTCAGCCGCATTGACTCCCATCTGGATGGGATTATGATCATTTTTCTGAGGAAGCATAATTGGGCACCCCATTCTCATCTTGTCTCCCCTCACTGATTGACTACAGAACAAAACTTGCAGCAGCTTCAGTGCCTCCTTCATAGCCTCCATTAATCCTAGGCTGTAAACTAAGCCACATTCATTTAAGTTGTTGCCCTCAAATGTGGTTTACCAAGGTCTCTCACAAGGCAAAGCAATCCACAAACAGGTCTGGTGGGGGGCTCCTGGCCTCATTCACCCTTTGGGCAAGTGGGGAATGTGGGGAAGAGAAAAGGAAAAGAGAAGTGGTGTGTCCTAGCATCTAGAATATGGGCCTGGGAATCAGGTCCTGGGTTCTAATTTTGACTATGTCACTTGTCTGCTGTGTGCCCTTGGGCAAGTCACTTCACTTCTCTGTGCCTCATTTACCTCCTCTATAAAATAGGGGCTAAGCCTGTGAGCCCCATGTGGGACAGGGACTGTGTCCAACCCAATTTGCTTGTATCCCCAGTTATTAGTACAGTACCTGGAACATAGTAAGCACTTAACAATACCATTATTATTATTGCCTGCTGCATGATCTTGGGCAAGTCACTTGACTTCTCTCGTTTTACCTCATTTGTAAAATGAGGGTTAAGACTGTGATTCTCATGTGGGCCAGGGGCTGGGTCCAACCTTATAGCTTATATCTACCCCTGGTGCTTAGTTCAGTGCCTGGCACATAGTAAGCACTTAAATGCTATATTATTATTATTTCTGCTGTGACCTTGTGCAAGTCACTTTTACGCCTCATTTCCCTCATCTGTAAAATAAGGGTTAAGACTGTAAGCCCCATGGGGCTTGCGGGGACTGTGTCCAACCTGATTAGCTTGTATCTACTTAGCTCCTGGCACATAATAAGCATTCAGGAAATACCATTAAGAAAGAGGTGGGGGGAAAGGGGAGCTTGCACAAACAGCATTGAGCACCTCACTCTGGTCTCACTGTTCTTCAGAGGAGCAGCGTGGCTCAGTGGAAGGAGCATTGGCTTGGGCGCCAGAGGTCATGGGTTCTAATCGCGGCTCCGCCACTTGTCAGCTGTGTGACTTTGGGCAAGTCGCTTAACTTCTCTGTGCCTCAGTTACCTCATCTGTAAAATGGGGATTAAAATGGGACAACCTGATCACCTTGTATCCCCCCCAGCACTTAGAACAAGTGCTTTGCGTGTAGTAAGCGCTTAACAAATGCCATTATTATTATTATTATTATTATTATTATTATTATCAGCAGATTGTCAGATGTCATCTTTTTTCAGTGAGCATGTGTGCGTCCAAGCACCATGGACTCCGTTTAATGGACAGCAGAAGCCAGGGGCTGGCATGTATGTTTTTTGACCTTGTCATGTGGAATCAAGCCATCTCCAACCTAGAAACTCTTGTTAATCAGGGAGTGACCTCATTCTAGATTTAACTGGTTCCCAGTTACTTAATAGTTTCGGATCATATCCGTCAGCAGGCACAGGGACCTGAAAGTTTTCAGTTTTCTGGAGACCAAGTGAACTCTTTTTGTTGTCATCTCCTGGTAATTTTGGACACTTTAAATCTTGCAGCCCACCAGAGTACCAGTTAGTGGTAATGATAATTGTGGTATTTAAGTGCTTACTATGTATCAAGCACTGTACTAAGCGCTTGGGTGGATGCAAACAAATTGGATTGGGTGTAGTCCCTGTCCCACGTGGGAATCACTGTCCCTATTTTACAGATGAGGTAACTGGGACACAGAGATGGGAAGTGACTTGCACAAGGTCACACAACAGACATGTGGCAGAGCCAGGATTAGAACTCATGACCTTCTGACTCCCGGGTCCATGCTCTATCTACAACACCATGCTGCTTCTGGGACACTACTGAACCAAAAGGAATGGCTTTGGTGTGTGGAATGGCTCCTAGTTCAATGCTCTGCACACAGTGAGCACTCAGTAAATACAGTTGGTTGAGCTATAATAATAATTATAGTACTTGTTAAGTGCTTAGTATTTGGCAAGTACTGGAGTAGATAGAAGTTAATCAGGTTGGACACAGTCCCTGCCCCACATGGGTCTTTCATTTTTAATCCCTATTTTACAGATGAGGTAACGGAAATCCAGAGAAGTCAGCAGAGCTGGGTTTAGAATCCAGGTCCTTCTGACTCCCAAGTCTGTGCTCTATCCACTAAGCCACACTGTATCTAGGGACTGAGCATTCCAGAATAGGAGCTGGCATATGGAGAACAGGTTTGTGAGATCAGAACATTTACGCAGTAGTTGTAATAACCACATTTATCCAGCTCCCATGCAGTGTGATGCACTTGGGAAGTACAAAACAAGCGACACATTCCCTGTCCTCAAGGCGCCTATGCTTTAATGGGGGACAAACATAAAATTATTTACAGAATAATCAGAAGTGACTGAATAAACACAAGTGCTGATGATGGGTATAAATAAGTACATATATTCTTAGGATGGCTGATGGGTTTATATGACTTGGGATCATGGGAATTTACTGGGGCAGGTACGATGGGGGAAGTGGGTTTCCAGGAGGGTTTTGAATGTGGGGTTGGCTGTGGGCTGCCAAATCTGGTGAAAGGGGCAAATTCTGAGCTGGGGAAGATCGAGGAGCAAGGGTATAAAAGTGGGAGTGTCGTGAGCAAGATATAGTTTGAGGGTTAAGTGGGAGGGAAAAAAAGGGTCTGAGTTGGGGCATGGTAGGTGAAAAGAGCAGATATGTAAGGCGAGATGGTAGAGAGCCTTGAAGCCCATTGTGAGGGGTTTTTGCTTGAGGTGGAGAGATGTGGGGGAGACAGTGTGCATATAAATCTTTTCAGTTTGTTCATTTCATTATTCATCTGGCTATTGCATACTGATATAGTTGCATTACTTCTTGCTGTATCCTTTCTTCATCCTCCTCACTACAGTGCTCTGCACACAGTAAACGCTCAGTAAATACGATTGAATGAATGAAAATTGTCGGGCTATCTCCCCCATTTGATTATAATCTCTTCGAAGGCCAGAAATAGTAACTGTGGTACTTAAGTGTTTACTATTTGCTAGGCAATGTCCTAAGTGCTGGAATGGATACAAAGTAGTCAGGTTGGATACAGTTCTGGTCCCACAAGGGGTTCAAAATCTTATATGTCTTGCTTCTGATTTACTTTTCCAGATGCTTAGTACAGAGCTTCATTGTACAGAAGGTGCTCAGTGAACACCAGTGAATGATTATGGCACAGCATATAGAGTACTAGCCTGGGCATTAGAAGATCATAGGCTCTAATCCTGACTCCACCATTTGTCTGCTGTATGACCTTGGGCAAGTCACTTTACTTCTCTGGGCCTGTTACCTCATCTGTAAAATGGGGATTAAGACAGTGAGCACCTACATGGGACAGGGACTGTGTCCAGTGTGATTTCCTTGTATCCACCCCAGTGCTTAGTACAGTGCTTGGCACATAAGTGCTTAAATACCATTTATTATTATCATCATTATGAGACTAAACTCATTGAGGGCAGGGATTGTGTCTGTTCTTGTGTTGTACTCTCCCAAGTGCTTAGTACAGTGGTCTGCACACAGTAAGTGCTCAATAAATATGATTGAATGAACAAATAAAGAAAGGATTTCCACTCAGACTGGGGCACTGGGCCTCTGAAAACTCCATTTTTGCTGGAGGATGGTTTAAGTGAACCAACAGGAGACTGGTACTGTGGAAGAGCAGGCCAGTTCACTGCCCCAAGAAATCCAACCCTCTGCCATCCAAACCATCGGTGACCCTAAAATAAACCCCACCCAGCTGTGCTCTGGAGAGGAGACCCCTCCCTGCCCCCACCAGCCAACCCGTATCCCATAAGCGCAGTTCGAACACATGGTTGGCACGTGCAGGGGAGAGGAAAGCAATGCAGGCCATGTCGCAGTCGTAGCCAGTGCCAGTCTTTTGAAGTGGCTGCCACATATGCACAGCTGTGCCAGGACCCAATCAAGCAAACATTTCATTAAATAGAAAACCGTCAACCACGGCTTTAACATGCTCACAGGACTCCTTTCTCTCCTTGTTCTCTTCCTGGGGATCTTTTGCTGCTTTATAGTAGGAGGCAAAACTTTTTGATTTTTTTTCTTTTCCCTTTTTCCTAAAGGAAAGTGTTTGGAAATATGAAAACATCCCATAAGCATTTAGTTCATTATTTTTCCAACACTTCTTTCCTTGAAATATTAGGAGTTGCTTGAGTCTTTTGGGTGTCATTCTCTGCTAGTTTAGCGCTGGACTTTAGGGCAAGAGATAAGTGTGTTATGAGGTTTAGCGTCTGGACTCATACATTCAGTGGACAAGGGGAGGAATGTTGAATGAACTTCCGTGAGCTTTAGCCCCCATATTGAATCAGAGGAATCGACATCATTCATGCTAAGATTGTGCCATTTAAGTGCTTGTTGTTTTCCAAGCCCCATACTAGGTCAGAAACGAACCCTGGCCAAAATAGGGCTCTCAGTCTAAAGGAGAAATAGAAAAAGAATTGAACTCCAATTTTACAGTTTAGGAATCTCAGGCTCAGAAGTCAAATAACTTGCTCAGAGTTGTACACAGCAGGCAAATGGCAGATGTGGGACAAGAACTCAGGTGCTCTGATGAGCAGGCCGGTGCTCTTCAAAGTAGACTTTGCTGCTTCATAACTTCGAAGGCACTTCCGAAGAGACTCCAATGGTGAGGGATTTCTGATATTCCATTTCCAGAGGTCTTAGCATTAATCCAGCATTATTCTCTGGAGTGTTCAAATGCCAGAAGTCATGATCCATGCCATTGCTCTGCATTGTTATTTATGATCTGAAAGACAAATACTGGATATGTTCTCCCTTCAGTGGCCAAAGTCAATGTTGAGCATGCCTAGAACTCTGTCTTTTTAGTTAGAAATTCCAGCCACAGCTTCAAACATTTTCATCAAATCCCTCCACCAAATGCCTTCCTGCATATGGGATTTCACCATGGCGTTCATTCATTCAATCGTATTTGAGTGCTTACTGTGTGCAGAGCACTGTACTAAGTGCTTGGGAAGTACAAATCGGCAACATATAGAGACAGTCCCTACCCAACACTGGGCTCACAGCCTAGAAAGGGGAGACAGACAACAAAACAAAATGAGTAGACAGGTGTCAAAGCCGTCAGAATAAAGGGAATTATAGCTATATGCACATCATTAATAAACAGAGTAGTAAATATGTAAGTAAAATAAAGTAATAAATATGTACAAATATATACAAGTACTGTGCGGAGGGGAAGGGGGGGCGATGGGTAGAGATAATTATCTTTACCCCCCCCCCCCCCCCCCCCCCCCCCGTGTTCCACTCTCACCCAGCAGGGCATAACGACTTATGCCAGGTCGCAAAGTAACAAAAGAGGCCAACCTAAACCAGGTCTTCACTGCCAAAGTGAGCTGGAAGATGCATACGGTTCTCCAGATAAATCAGGCAAAATCTCTCTCCCTTCGGCCTGCGTTGTCTCCCGTCATTCAGCCAGATGTGGGCCACAAAGCTTCAGCCTTAGAGCAACGCAATTACAGCTGGCTCCCTAAATAATGTAACACATCTGCATTGGGGAAAACAAATTATGTGTAATCCTTGGGTATTTAAGAAGAGAGGGAATTAAATCCATCATTGCAGGAAGGTTTGGAAAGCTTTAAGGGGAGAGAGAGCTTCTCCCTTCCAGCAACCCTTCAAAGGGAACTAATATGCTAAAGGACATATCTTCCTTTAGATGAGGAGGTCATCCTGAGGGAGAAGACTTTTGTGGAGAGTTGCTCAACTGGGGGGGTAAATTAAAGGACAGGATCAGAAGGAAAGAGTTTGGGTGAGCTCCTCATTTCCTAGAAGAGACAACAGAGGAACAGAGGGAATAAGTGGCTGCTTCAGGGACCCACAAATCAGTGATTTAGGGGGTCAAATCCAGGACTCTTGCCTGCTTTGGCAATGCATCCCTAAATATGATTCCAGGTTTGGTTTAATGGCAGTTTATTCCAAATTTTCAGCAAGGGCAACTTGGATCTCTAACAGTACGCTAGAATGCTGACAGTCTCTGCAAAGACTATATTTCTCAGTTGTATCACAGTCGGGTGGGAGCGAAATTAAAGTTTAAGGCTATTCAAATATTTCCCTTCTAGAAGCTTCAGTGTTTAGTGGCCCTGTATTTCCCTTTGTTGATGGCTCTGTCTTTTTCTTTGGCTCATATATGAGTGCCTAATCCTTTTTCCAGCAAATTGCCAGTGGGAGAGAATGCTTTTCATTCCAGTTCTTAAGCAGCATGGCCTAGCGGAAAGAGCACGGGCCTGTGTGTCAGAAGACTTGGTTTCCAACCCTGACTCTGCCACTTGTCTGTCTTGTGACCTTAGGTGAGTCACTTGACTTCTCCGTGCCTTGGTTTCCTCATCTGTAAAATGGGGATTAAGTCCTCCTCCCTCCGATTTAGACTGTGAGACAGGGATGGTGTCCAGCCTGATGATCTTTTGTCTAGAATAATGCTTGACACATAGTAAGCACTTAAATACTATACAAAAAAAACCCAAAACTGGTTTTCCCTGGTTGGAAAGCTGATGGGATCATTTTGGGAGTCATAGTAGAAGTAGTATTTATTAAGGTCTGGGAAAAAATACTCAGGTGAGCATTATATAAGGGCTCATAATCCAAGAATGAAATGGGATAACAGACTAACAGGGAACAAATAAAACCACAAAATCGACATAAAAGATGGGGTCAAGGATACCTGCAAAATAAAATAGATTGCACCAAAGACTCCAAGACATTCTTTTATTTGAAATGGAAATTTGAACACTCAGTACCTCCTTGCTCACCTGATCAATTTCTGTCTTTCTCACCACCCCCATCACCCAGAGGCAAGGAGTCTACACAATCTATCTCTCTATTCAGGATAAGAGGAGCAACTAACTAGTTGGGATAAACAGCATCAGGAGAGAGCCACAAACAAGTTTGCTCCCCAGTTTGACTGCTCCCTTGCCGATCAGCCTTTGACAGGTCACTTTACCTCAGTTTCCCCCCCCAACCATCTAATGGGGAGAGGAATATTTACTTATTTATGAAGTCCTCTGAGATATCCGGACAAAAGATGTGGATGTGTAAGTGTTATTATAAGGTCCAATTTACTTTCCAGCAGTTTCAACTCTGATAGAAATCTTTCATTTAATTAAAATTGATTTAAAAATTGCCCGATCAATAATGAGTTAAAAATTCATCCCAGCCACAGTGGGAATGGAAAACCCTCCAAACAGATCTCAGCCCAGTGGTTTGGCACTTGACATTGGGTCTTGCCTGAAATTATCCCTCTTGGATCCAGGCCCTTGGCATGACAGTTTTACCCTCTAGCCCAGATGGTCAACCACCCAACCGAAAAAAAAAAAAAAAATCTGCACAGACCAAAGATCTCTTTCATTTTGGATTCTTAGAAAAAAGCAAACCTTGGTGGTATCTGAGAGTCCGAAAGAGCAAATGGAGACTCGAAAGTTGAGAGAGAAAAGATGTTACTACATCTTTTTCTAGTGGAGTTGATTTGCCACTAGACTGGAAGTTCTTTGAGGGAAGAACTTTGCTTCTACCAACCTACTGTACTCTTATAAGCAATAAGTATAGTGTCCTGCATACAGTAAGTACTCAGTAAGCAGCATGGATTGATTCATCAGATCCATTTGTAGACAGTTTTTGACATCATTGTGGGAGAGGGAGTGTATCTAGAGCTCTGATGGTAAACAAAAGTAGCCTCTTTGAGGAGGAAAGTATAAGCTCCTCCAGGGCAGGGGGCATTTCTAACGACTCTGTTAAACTGTACTCTTACACATGCTTAGTAGCCCTTTACCAGCATGGCATAGTAGATAGAGTATGGGCCTGGTAGTTGGAAGGTCATGGATTCTAATCCCAGTTCCACCATTTGTCTGCTGGGTGACCTCAGGCAAGTCACTTAACTTCTCTGGGCATCAATTACCTCATCTGTAAAATGGGGATTGAGACTGTAAGCCTTATATGGGACAATAACAATAATAATGGCATTTGTTAAGCGCTTACTATGTGCAAAGCACTGTTCTAAGCGCTGGGGGATACAAGGTGATGAGGTTGTCCCATGTGGGCGCTCACAGTCTTAATCCCTATTTTACAGATGAGGTCACTGAGGCACAGAGAAGTTAAGTGGCTTGCCCGAGGACACACAGCTGACAAGTGTCAGAGCAGGGATTCAAACCCATGACCTCTGACTCTCAAGCCTGGGCTCTTTCCACTGAGCCATGCTGCTTTTCATGACCAGAAGTTTTGGTCTTAGTCCCATTACATAATAAGGAACATTAAATTTCATCCCTGGTGCTTTTCATCCAACCCTCCCTCTAATCCCGGCTCCACTGCTTGTGTGCTGTGTGACCGTGGGCAAGTCACTTCACTCTGTACCTGTTACCTCATCTGTACCATGGAGATTATAATAATAATGATGGCATTTGTTAAGCGCTTACTATGTACAAAGCACTATTCTAAGCGCTGGATTATGACAGGGAGCCCCATGTGGGACATGAACTGGGACCATCCTGATTGGCTTGTATCTACCCCAGCGCTTAATACAGTGCCTGGCACATAGTAAGGGCTTAAAGAATTCTATTAAAAAAAAAAAAAATGGTTGTGGGGAATGATGTAGGTTGCCCACACTGAGAAACAACTTGACCTAGAGGATAAGGCACAGAACCGTGAGTCTGAAGGACCTGGATTGGAATAGTAATAATAATAATGACATTTATTAAGTGCTTACTATGTGCAAAGCGCTGTTCCAAGCGTTGGGGAGGTTACAAGGTGATCAGGTTGTTCCATGGGGGGCTCACAGTCCCAGTCCCCATCTTACAGGGACTGTATCCAACCCGATTTGCTTGTATCCACCCCAGTGCTTAGTACAGTGCCTGGCAAATACCATTATCATTATTATTATTATTATTAAGCACTCCATACTGGGTTTTTTTTTAGCAGTATTTTGTTTAGCACTTACTGTGTGCCAAGCACTCTACTAAGCCCTGGGGTGGATACAGGGTGAGAAGCAGCGTGGCTCAGTGGAAAGAGCACTGGCTTTGGAGTCAGAGCTCATGGGTTCAAATCCCGGCTCTGCCAATTGTCAGCTGTGTGACTTTGGGCAAGTCATTTAACTTCTGTGCCTCAGTTACCTCATCTGTAAAATGGGGATGAAGACTCTGAGCCCCCCATGGGACAATCTGATCACCTTGTAACCTCCCCAATGCTTAGTACAGTGCTTTGCACATAGTAAGTGCTTAATAAATGCCATTATTATTATTATTAATATTATCATCATCATCATCTTGGACACAGTCCTTGGTGCTCACAGCCTTAATCCCTATTTTACAGATGAGGTAACTGAGGAAGAGCTCTGAGCTTGGAACATTGTAAATACTTGAAAATGACCATAATTATCCAGAATGTTTTAGGAGGAAAATAAGGGGAAGATAGCCTGCAGGAATGGAGAAAACTGCCTTTACTGTATCCACCCATGTTAGCAAAGGATTACTGGCCAATGACTTTTGAGATATCAGGTGAGGTCTATAACAGATGTGACTGAGAAGCAGCGTGGCTAAGTGGAAAGAGCAAGGGCTTTGGAGTCAGAAGTCATGGGTTCAAATCTCAGCTCCGCCAATTGTCAGCTGTGTGACTTTGGGCTAGTCACTTCACTTCTCTGGGCCTCAGTTACCTCATCTGGAAAATGGGGATTAAGACTGTGAGCCCCCCGTGGGACAACCTGATCACCTTGAAACCTTCCCAGCACTTAGAACAGTAGTAAGTGCTTAATAAATGCCATTAAAAAAAAAAGTTCAATACAAATGAAAAATCTGGCCATTACAAGTTTAGGCTACTATGCTTGATGTCCTCAAATGTATGAGAAAGCAGATATTTTGTATTTTGATAGCATCACTGCGAGCCTGCATTAAGCTGTGTGAGAATCTCTGGAGTTGGGGTCTCCTCAGCTCATTAAGGAGTTTGTGCTTTAGCCCAGAGCCCTATTCCATCTGGTCATTCTTGAAAGAATGCGAAAAGAAAGGAAACATTTAGGTATCTTGTTCACCATTCTGAGTTCAGCCTGTCTGCTTAATTATTTCGTGGAACTTCCTTGAATAAAAGCCTTTACCATTATTGTTATTATTATTTTTAAGCACTTACTGTGCACCAGGGATTCATTTAATCATATTAAGTGCTTATTGTGTGCAGAGCACTGCAATGTACTAAGCAATGGGGAGGATGCAAGTGATCAGTCATATTTTCATTTTATGGTATTTAAGTGCTTACCATGTGTCAAGCACTGTACTGTTAGGGTAGATGTAAGCTAATCAGGTTGGAAACAGTCCTTGTCCCACATGGAGCTCACAGTCTCAATCCCCATTTTACAATTGAGGTAACTGAGGCACAGAGAATTGAAGGGGCTTGTCCAAGGTCCCACAGCAGACAAGTGGCAAAGCCGGAATTAGAACCCAGGTTTTTCTGACTCTCAGGCTTATGTTCTATCCTCTACACCATGCTGCTTCTTTGTTATTCAGAACAATATATTGTTTTATTGTACACTCTCAAGCTCTTCGTACACTGTTCTGCACACAGTACACATTCAGTAAATATAATTGATAGAGAAGAGAGGATTACTCAAAATTGAAATAATTATGGTAATTGCAAATACACAGCACCAGTGTGAATCGATAAATTATAATATATAATCTATATTATAGGTTCAAGTTCCTCTCCCCCTCTTCCCCCTCCCCCTGCCTTACCTCCTTCTCCTCCCCACAGCACCTGTATATATGTTTGTACATATTTATTACTCGATTTATTTTACTTGTACATATTTATTATTTATTTTATTTTGTTTATATGTTTTGTTTTTTTGTCTGTCTCCCCCTTCTAGACTGTGAGCCCGCTGTTGGGTAGGGACCATCTCGATGTGTTGCCAACTTGTACTTCCCAAGCACTTAGTACAGTGCTCTGCACTCAATAAGTGCTCAACAAATAAGATTGAATGAATGGGAGGGCCCTGCTTCCTAGCCCTGAGGCAATTGCTGCTGGCATGCCTAGAATCAGTCAGTCAATTGTATTTATTGAGCACTTATTGTTTGCAGAGCACTGTACTAAGCACCTGGGAGAGTAAAACACAGTGATATAACAGACATATTCCCTGCCCACAATGAGCTTACACAGTCTAGAGGGAGAGACAGACATTAATATAAGTAAATTACAGATATGCACTTAAATGCTTTGGGGTTGGGAGAGAGGATGAATAAAGGAAGCAAGTCAGGGCAACACAGAAAGGAGAGGGAGAAGAAGAAAGGAGGACTTAATCAGGGAAGGCCTCTTTGAGGAGATGTGCCTTCAGTAAGGCTTTGAAGCAGGGGAGAATAATTGTCTGTCGCATTTGAGATGGGAGGATATTCCAGGCCAGAGGCAGGATGTGGGGGAGATGGTGGTAGTGAGGTAGAGGAGATTGAGGTACCCGGAGAAGGTTAGCATTAGAAGAGTGAAGTGTGCGGGCTGGGTTGTAGGAAGGGGTAAGGTGATTGAGTGCTTTAAAACCAATGGTGATAAGGTTCCATTTTATGCAGAAGTGGAAGCCCGTGAATTGTTCATAGAAGAAGCTGAGATTATAATGTTGCCCTTTTTCTCAAAAGAACAAGCACTCATTGCCAGCCTCCTCACCTGCAACTAAGCTAGACATCATCCCCAGCTGGTTTAAACAAAGCAGATTAACCAGACAATTGCCTAATAGCAGCACCTCCCAAAATCTTTTGCTGTAATGCAAATGGCATTTTTAATGGTATTTAAGTGCTTACTCTGTGCTAGGCACTGTACTAAGCTCTGGGGTAGTTATAAAGTAATCAGGTTGGTCACAGTCCATGTCTCTCATGAGTCTCAGAGTTTTCATCTCCATTTTACAGATGAGATAACTGAGGCTCAGAGAAGTGAAGTGACTTGCTTAATGCCACAAAGCAACCAAATGGCTGAGCAGAATTTAGAACCCAGGTCCTTCTGGCTTCCAGGCCTGTGCTCTCTTACCAAGCACTGCCTCTTCCTTTTGGCGTGGTTCCGTTCCAAATCACCACGGGGTTCCCCTGCCAGTTAATAATAATGATGGCATTTATTAAGTGCTTACTATGTGCGAAGCACTGTTCTAAGCCACCCTCTCTGACACCTCACCCTCCACTCTGCTCATCACAGGTGGGGCTTCTGTCCTTTGGTCCTCGGACCAGGCTGGGGTGGAATCTCAAATGTATCCCAAATGTCTAAGTTGAGCCCTACACTGTCACCTCATTTTGGGCAGGGAAAATATCTGTTATATTGTACCCTCCCAAGTGCTACTGCACACAGGCGCTCAATACATAGAATTGACTGGCTGACTGTCCTTTAGGATCAGATCCTTCTGCCTCCAGGCCTGGCTCAACCCATCCCTGCCCCTCACTCAGCAAAATTAAGCAAGGGACGAGTTGGGGCCCTTGTCATCTTTTAATTCTAAGAATCTTGGGGGTAAAGTCAAGTTAGGCCTGCAGGTAGGAGAGAAGGGGCCGGTCTCACACTGGCTTCTGGGCTGTATTTGCAAGGGCAAAAGTCAGGGCAGGTTCTGTGCAGAATGGCAAGTCATTCATTCAACTGTATTTATTGAACGCTTACTGTGTGCAAAGCACTATACGAAGTGCTTGGGAGAGTACAGTAGAACAATAAACAAATACATCTCCTTCCCTCAATGAGCTTACAGTCTAGAGGGGGAGACAGACATTAATATCCCCTTGTCTTTGCTCAGAAGTATATGAGGTTGCATCACCAATCTAGGGCATAGTAAATTGCTCATTAAAATGCTCTTAATTTTGAAACAAGAATAGCAATATATATTTTTGTAATGGATTTAGACTTTTTTTTCCTCAAAACAAGTACTAAGTGGCCCCAGGTTCAGAAATAACCAAGCCTCAGAAATGGATACTTGTTTTCTCCTAGTCTTGTGGTTTTCTAACATCTTGCCAGGTTGCAGGATGAGGGAAAAGGCATTACTGGTTGTTACAACATTAGGCTGTGTAAGAACCAGATTGGTACTATACTGTGGGCTCCATTTTTTTTATATTTTTTCGGTATTTGTTAAGCACTTACTATGTGCCAAGCACTTTTCTAGGCACTGGGATAGACACAAGGTAATCAGGTTGGACACAGTCCCATTCCCCCATGGGGTTCACAGCCTTAATCCCTGTTTTACGGATGAGGTAACTGAGCCTTTTGACAGATATAGAGGAGAGCTAGTGGTCACCCTCTGTAACAATCATTTATCTACCCTAAGTATCCCCCTGCTTTCCCCTTCACCCCACATCTGAGCAGCCATAAGGTCTAGCGGAAGGAACACGTGCCTGGGAGTCAGAAGATCTGGGTTCTAATGTCAGCTCTGCCACTTATCTGCTGTGTGACAGACAATTCAGCCAACTTCTTTGAGCCTGTTTCCTCATTTGTGAATTGAGGATGCAATATCTGTTCTCCCTCCCACTTAGCCTGCAAGCGTCTTAGGGGACAGGGACTGTGTCTTACCTGATTATTCATTCAGTTGTATTCATTGAGCGCTTCCTGTGTGCAGAGCACTGTACTAAAAGTGCTTGGAAATTTGTACCTATCCCTGCTCTTAGTTCAACAGCTGGCACCACATAAGCACTTACCAAATACTATAATTATCACTTTCAGCTTCTCCAGGCAAAATCGTCTCCATTCCCTTAGACATCCTCTAGCCTTTTCTCCAAAGCAGAAGAAAGACCTTTACACTTTTTTCTCTCCAGAATTTTTCCATGCGCCATTTGCATTTCCCGATGCTGCTGGGGCTGGATTGTTTTCATGGTATTTAAATGCTTACTTCATGCCAGGCACTTTTTTATGGTATTTATTAGGCACTCACTATGTGCCAGGCACTATACTAAGCACTGAGATAGATACCAGGTAATCAGATTGGACACAGACCAGTTCCCACTAGGGCTCAGTCTAAATCCCCATTTTATAGATGAATGGAGGCACAGAGAAGTGAAGTGACTTTCCCAAGGTCACACACAGCAGACAAGTAACAGAGCCAGGCTTAGAACCCAGATGCTTTTGATTCTCAGGACTGAGCTCTAGCCACTGAACCATGCTGCCTCTCATGTTAAAAGAAACGTTATTCCTGCAGCACTTTGAGCCCCAGTGGAATCAGGATATCCTGGTGATCCTGCTAGGATGCCTACGGTGTTTTTGTTTTTTAGTTGTCTACCTAAGTGCTTCAGAAGGGGGATAGGTGAGATCTGATCTTGCATGGCGGACTCCCTGGGGGTCCCACAAAGTTTATACCTCCAAGTCCTTGGCTCTTCTGCACATAATATTAATGCTCAAGAGCCCTATTCAGATCCCTCCATGGAGGGGAGAAAAAAAAATCACATTTCCATGTTAGGCAATTTTCCACATTTAGCGTCGGGAATGCAAGGGTGGTCAAAGGGCAGGGGGCCCCACAAGAGGTGAGAAGAACTCCCAGGGTGGAGGAGGGAGCATAAAGGAAGAAAATAAATTAAAATATTAATTCATTAGATGCAGTATTAGATACAGTAAAAAATTAATATGGGAACAAAAGGAAAATGAATTCCCCTGAGTTCCTCTCGGCAATTAATAGTGGGAGTTTGAATCGCCAGTGTCATACTCCCCTTCTGAGTTTGACCCCATTTGACGAGGGTTGTGAGAGTACAGGCAACTGGACTGGTGCCATGACTGAAAATCATCAGTCAGCGGGCAGACTTGCACAAGCAAACTCCTCCAAAGCTGTGGTAACCCAGAATTCGCCTGACTTGAGCCTTCCGGGATAACATACTGTGCACGTTCCCCTGTTTGTACCGATGATTTAACTTCTTGATTGGGTAAAATGAGCAGAGGTGATGACACACTCGCTGTATCGCAAAGTGTTGAGTCACTGGATCACAGCCCTTGAATATACATTTGTCAGATAACCGGAGGGGTTTATCTGTGCGGAACGTAGATTTACTGGAAGGACTCAGGGTGGAGGTGCGGGGGGCGATGGGGAGTTGTAGAAGTTACTTTTTATCCTGATCGTTGAAGTCCAGCACATTCCTCCTTGTTTTTTGTTCTTCTTGTCTCATCCCCGTGACGACCGCAATAATGAAAGTTGTTTAGCTTTTTCTAGTGGGACATGATTGAGCAATAAGTCAATCACATTTATTTAGTATTTACCATGTGCAGAACACTATTACTGAGTATTTGGGAGAGTACAATATAAGAGGTGGTAGACATATTTCCTGACGACAGTGAGCTTACAGTTTGTATTTATTGTGCACCGTCTGTGTGGGGATCACTGTGGGACTTATTTGGATATATGTTGTAGGGCCATCTTAAAGTGTGAGGGGCTTCCTAACCTGAGGGTTCATTCCCCTACCCTGATGTTCTGATCCCTCAAATACTCACATTCTTGATCTGAGCCAATTGTACCTATATGCAGATGTTGTCTTTGCAGGATCATATCTATCTTGATAAGACACCCCTGCTACCAAATGGACATCCATCAGTGTGGAATTGTGTGGCTGAGATAGGAATACAGACTTCTTTTGCACTTGTTTCACAAAAAAATGCTCTGGGTTTAGTCAAACATCTTCATCTTTCATGGGTTCCAAGGGAATCTTCTATCAGTGGAAAAGCCCAGTGGGGTCAGGTCAATTCAAGCCCAGTGAAGTAGAGAGTTGAAGTATTTGTTTGGGTAATTTGATTTTAAGATCCTTGAGGGCAGGGATGTCTTATTTTTATTGTATACTCTTATGCTTTCCAGGGTACTTAGAATTTAATAGATACTGATTATCCTGATGATGCGTAATAAGAAGCAGCGTGGCCTAGTGGAAAGAGCAATGGCCTGGGCATCAGAGGAGCTCAGTTCTAATCCCATTCTGCCTTGTGCTTGCTGTGTTACCTTGGGTAACTCACTTAACTTCTCTGTGCCTGTTTCTTCATCTGTCAAATGGAGATTCAATGCCTGTGCTCCATCCTCCTCAGCCTGTGAGTCCTGTATGAGACAGGGACTGTCTGACCTAATTATCTATTCCAGTGCTTAGCACCTACTAAATGCTTAAATATCACAATTATTTTCATCTTTCCCACGCAAAATCCTCTGTTCCCTTATTCACTCATTCATTCGTTCATTCAGTTGTATTTATTGAGCGTCTACTGTGTGCAGAGCACTGTACTGAGAGCTTGGGAAGTACAAATTGGCAACCTATAGAGACGGTCCCTATACTTCCCCCAGCCCATATCTAAACTGATAATCTGGTGTCTACCTCAGTGCTTACTACAGCACTTGATATATAGTAAGCACTTAACAAATATCATTATTATTATTATTCAGACTAAAATTGCAATTTTGAATTACGTACAAATGATTAAGGCTGAAGGGAACGTGTTCCTGGATAATCCTGTTTGCTTTCCTGGGTAATGTATGTTCAGCGTCAGAGTGTGAGCCATCTTAGAATTGGCACCATTTTCTGAGCATCTGCTGTGGGCAGAACATTGTGCTAGTTGTTTGGGTAACATTCCAAAGAGTCAAATGGTGTGATTCCTCTCCTGTCTGCCGTGTTACCTTGGACAAGTCATTTAACTTCTTTGAGCCTCAATTATCTCATCTGTAAAATGGGGATTATGACTGTGAGCCCCATGTGGGACAGAGACTATGTCCAATCTAATTTGCTTGTATCCACTCCAGCACTTACTACAGTACCACATTAATTACTGTTATTATTAGATGATCTTAACTCATATAAACCTCTGGCATTTGCTTCAGCTCTAGCCTTCAGCTATCCCAGCCATCTGAATCCAGTTGGCCCTTCACTGGTAACAAGTGCATCCTGTACTTTTGATTGCACCTTTGATGCCACATGCAGATCAATAATAATGCTACTAGTAATCATGGTGCTTGTTCAGTGCTTACTATGTGACAATCACTGTATTAAGTGCTGGGGTAGATTTAAGATAATAAGGTGGGACATGATCCCTGTCACACATGGGCCTTGCAGTCTAGGAGGGTGGAGGATTTCATCCCCATTTTATAGATGAGGAAACTGGGCACAGAGAAGTTAAGCATCTTGCCCAAGTTCACACAGCAGTTAAACACTGAAGCTGGGATTAGAACCCAGACCAACTGACACCCAAGCCCATGTTCTTTCCTCTAGGCTATGCTGATTAAACCCCTGATTGGGTGGTGGAATCACAGCAAATTATCTATCTGGGTATTTACTGCAATTGCCACTTCATTTTGGCAGTGACAGTGCATCATCAGAAGATAAGGAGTTCAGTTCTTCTAGGACCCGTATAGCCAGAAACAGTTCCCTGCCTGATGTACAGCTAACCAAGAAATTTGCCTGGTCTTCAGGGCTGCCCTTTCTTTTGAGGGAGTCTGACTTCCAGTATCTTCATTTGGAGTTGAAACAGGGTTAAATCTGTCTTCCCAATTCTCAGTTAATGCTATTTATAGGGCAGCCTCTGAGTACAAAGCACTGTTCTGTACTCTATTAAAAACAGCAGAAGCAACACTCATTTTTCTGTGCCCTCATTGTTTAGAATTAAACGGGGAGACAGACAAGGGGAGTTGTCAACATTCAGTATGCTTGACTGCTTGCCAGAGTAGTAGTAGTAGTAATGATAATAACGGTATTTATTAAGCACTTACTATATGCTAAGCACTGGGGTAGATATAAGATAATCAGATACATTTCCTGTCCACACAGGGCCCCCAGTCTATTTAATCCCCATTTCACAGATGAGGTAACTGAGGCACAGAGAAGTGAAGTGACTTCCCAGAGATCACTCAGTGGGGATTAGAACTCAGGTTTTCTGACCCCCAAACCTGGGCTCTTTCCTCTAGGCTACGCTGCCTCTTAATACTTCAGAGTTGTTTGCTGTTGTGCTTTTTACCCCACATACAAACATACACTACCCACGGAAATGAGGTCATGTGATTTATCCCCCCCCCCCGCCCCCCCAATTAATAAGGAGTGAGTAATTGGATGGATGTGTGGCAATCCATCCCAGGATGAATGGGGATCAGGCTGGAATCATGGAGGAATATCATAACTTCTATATTGGAATTTTCTAGTGCCTGCCACCCCCTGGCAGGTTTGTACTGAAGGAATCAACTATCATCAACATATTGAGAGTCTGTTGTCGGCAGATCATTGTATTGGGCTCTAGAGGAGACATGCAGAAGAAATATAAGACTGGTTCCATACTTTCAAACAATTGATTGGTGTTAGAGAAGCAGCATGGCATAATGGATAAAGCAAGGGCCTTGGAGTCAGAAGGTCATGGGTTCTAATCCCCACTCTGCAGTATGATATTATTATTATTATTATTATTATCTGAGCACAAAACATTGTATTAAGTACTAGGAAGGGCACAACAGAAACACAGTCAATCTATCAATGATGTACATTGAGCACTTACTGTGTGCAGAGCAGTATACTAAGCACTTGGGAGAATACAACACAATAGAACTGGTAGAAATGTTCCTTGACCAGAAGGAGCTTATAGTGTGTATATATATTTTATATATATATATATATATAGAGAGAGAGAGAGAGAGAGAGAGATGGACATTTTATTTGTATATGTAAAGGATATGGACACATGCTCTGGAGCTGAGCATGGGGTGAATAAAAGGTACAAATTCAAATGCTAGGCATAAATTCCCTGCCTTCCTGGAGCTCATTCTCTTAATATTAGACAAGCATTCCCCTGAAAGAGTAGAAAATTGAGGTGACTATCTGGGCCATTTAGGGAAGATGTTCACTTTCACCTAAGATAGCTGGAGACTATTTTTGTTGGTTTGAATTAATCAGAAAATTACTTAAAAGAAATGGGAATCTGAAGCGTGTCACAGAAGCTAGTCATCTGAGTTGTGACCATGCTGACAACAATTTTGGTCAAAAAGTTCATGGGTTCCTCACAGTTACAAAACAAAATGAGAATTTCCCTGGGACCAAAAAAAAGAGCAGTAGCATCCCAACCCAAGAGTGAAGCACCTTGAAGACCATCCCTTTATTGTTGATATTTTGGAACTGTTGAAATTTAACCTGTTTTATTGCTGATTGGGTCATATTCTCATTATTTTAGGGATCTGTCTACTCCCACTTAGACTGTGGAACCAAGACTGTATCAGAATTAGTTTTTGTGTAATTAGTCCAGCGCTTGGTGCAGTGATGTAAACAGTGTGAGTGCTAATAGTGGTAATGATGAACAATAATAATCTCTACTTAATGCCTTTGCATAACCAGGTGAAGCAGGAATGTTTCACTGTTCTTCTCTTCAAATGATAGACATCTGTTATTTTAATGCTGTAAGAAATCGAATATATGGAAGGGAAATCTCTCCAGTAACACCCCCCCCAAAAAAATCAGGGTTTGAAGTAAGTTATTTTGATCCACAAAGCTCAGCCCTGGGAATGACATTATCCTGGGAAAAATCTGAGGAAAGCAGCACATTTCATGCTGTCCTTGGTACATAAGTGCTTCATAATATTATCATTCATTAAATTGTATTTATTGGGCATGATCCATCTAGTTGTTCACTCAGGTTTAATTGCCCAGATCGTTAGGTGGGTGTGGGAAAAGAGCAAAGGAATAGAATCTCTTCTTTGTCCATCTACCACTCTCCTAACTTTCTCTGAGCAGCACCTTACTTGCTCCAAGTATGCCAAGAACTGCTTGAAGCCAGTTGTGGTTCAAGTAGTAATTAGTCAATCAGTGTTATTTATTGAATGCTTACTGCGTGCAAAGAAGGGTACTCAGCATTCGGGAGAGTACAATATAACACAGCTGGTAGACATGTTCCCTGCCCACAACAAGCTCGCAGTAAGTTATATAAACTGGAGAAATATGTAGACAATCCTGAGCCCGGGCTTGCGATGCTTGACCTGACATCTCTGGGTTGAAATGGCATTGTGGGCAACTCTATTTTAAGTGGCTGCCCTGGCCAAATATACCGGGAGGGGCTCGTGGTGAGGCAGGGGACTGAGGGAACTTTAAGCCGATTGTTCAGCGTTGGAAGCAGTGGAAACAAACTGTTCGCTTCTTAATCGTGTTCCATTCCTGCCACTTCAAAACAACCAGCTGAGTTAGGTTCTAATTTTAAGGGGAAAGTTTTCTTGCTCCCCGGACTGAGTCTTCATAGCCTGTGCCAAATTCCAGGCTGGATCAAATATTTACAGCCGTGTTACGAACCCCTAAGGCCCAGCATACACTCTTTGGAAAGAAAGAGACCCATTCATTTCGAGGAAGGGAGAGTGAGAGAGGCCCCTTTCATCTTTCCAAGCCTTTCACCCTGGGTAACTCTTTTCAGGTCTGGCTGGTGTCACTTGGCGCTCGTTTTGCTGGAGCAGATGAGGGTCTTTGTTGCACCTGCTTTTATGTCCCTGACACAACATTGAAAACGGAGCCAGCAACCTGCAAGACACCCCAGCTCAGTGACCCTCCACCTTCTGGGTTTTGCTGGCTTGGCCCTCCTGTGACTCTTGACAGAGTTTAGTTTTGAGGGAACATACGTCTTGATCTTCTTGGCAAATCAGAGGCAATTCTGAGTTGAAGTGATTTTCCCCCCCCACCCCCACCCCTTCACTTGAAAATGGAAAGAAATAATAGTAATTGTGGTGTTTGTTAAATGCTTACTATGTGCCAGGCACTGTACTAAGCACTGGGGTGGATTAAAAAAAGCATGTCGGATTGGACAGTGTCCCTGCTCCACATGGGACTCGCACAGTGTAAATCCCCATTTTACCGATGAGGTAACTGAGGCACAGTGAAATGAGTTGCCCGAGGTCACACAGCAGGCAAGTGGCAGATCTGGGATTAGAGCCCAAGGTCCTTCCGACTCCCAGGCCCATGCTGTAACCATTTGACCACACTGCTTCTTATTTTTAGATGGCACCTCTCTAGAATATTTGGGCTGGATGGACCCAAGTGGTCAGAAGTAATGGAATTGGCTGGGGTCTTCTGTTCTCAATGCCGTTGTCTACACTAACAAGTGTGCCTTACCTGAGGAGGACAATTGTCACATTACAGCCTGTCACCTCTGCAAAAGACAGAGACCATAAGCTCTCTGTGGACAGGGATACTATCTACCAATTCTGTGGCACTGTATTCTCCCAAGCGATTAGTACCGCACTCTGTACACAGTGAGCACTCAATAAATGTCATCGATTGGTCTTACCTAGGAAGCATTTTTTCCATTTGTAGGTTTGTCTATTCCTGAAGCTCTCTAGGAAGAGAAACTCCACCATGACAGGAACAGGGAAGAGCCAAAGAGCATGCAACTTCAACAGTTTTACTGGCACGTTCCCTGAGAAGCCCACCCTTCCTCAGGGAGAGGGTGGGGAAGGGAATTCCATGTGCAGTTTTAAGTATGTGTAGGAGCCTCCCATTCCTGGAAGCCGACTGGTTTGGAGAAGACCGGAGGGTGCTGAGAGGAGTTCACTCCTCCCCACAGTTGGGCTCAAAGGGACAAATCGGAGTCCTTTAACTCAGTAAATCTCATCAGGGCCCTACAAAGGAGAGTGGAAATAGAATTAACCTCACTTAGAGGCGAAGAATGATGGTTGGGTGAAGTTAAATGACTTACCCAAAGCAGATCAGAGATGTTCCTAGCTGGCAGATTTGCATTTCATGGAACCAGTAAGCAAACAGGCCGCAGTCAAAATGAAAAATGATGAAGGAAAACAATCTAAAGCAAATTCCTTTTCCAACCTCAAAAATCATTCAGTGCTGTTGAAAGCCTCTGGACCTCAAGAAAGGTGTGGTTTAGGGATGGAAGAACAATGATAGGATCCAAGGATAGTCGGTTCTTACTGATAGAGACTCCTTGTGTACATAGCCTTAGAGGAGTCACCTAACTTTCCTCGTTCTCATTTTCCATTCTTTAAAATAGGAATTGGAGTTAGGTAGCTATCAGGAATCTGTCTCCCTCCCTCTTCCTCCCTCTCTGGTACCCTCCCCCTCTACTGTGCTCTACAAGCCCACACATAATCTTTCATAGAGAGAGATTGAGTTGTGTTTATTTAGATAAAGATATATTGCTCTATTCAAATTACTAATTATGTCAAATGACTTTTTCCTTAAACAAAACATTCAGTAGTTGAGACTGGAAACCATTAGAGTGAGGAGGAGGTAGAGGGAAGGTTATTATTATTATTTTTTTCTTCCCACTTGATTGATGAGGGAGCGATCATTTTGGCAACGAGCAAAAGTCTCTATTTTCCTGGGGATAACTGAAGTCCATTGTGCAGGCTCACTGTAAAGCAGTTTCTTCCTTAGCCAGTAAACTCCTCCACATTAATGTTTATTAAAAGTCAGTCCAGCTCACGCAGACTTCTTCCAACACAATTCACTGCTCCCACCTTTTTTTTTTTTTTTCTTCCTAAAGTCAGTTTCAGGTAAAGTGAAGTGTTTGGGGGAAGTTTCCAGTTCATTATTTCGGAGCTGGACTAAGTATATGTGAGGAAGGTGGAAAGAGGGAGTGAGTAGCTTCCTAATCAACTGTGCAGATTAAATAAAATGGGGGGGGGGGGGGGAGAGTCATTGCAAATGCCAAATAAGGACATCAGAATAGTGCAAATTGCCCCAAGGACTGAAAAAGTGTTAGGGAAATGGGGATAAAGACTTATTCCTCAACAGTAGTGTTTGAATCTTAAGGTGTGCAGAGCACTAGACTCAATGGAGTCAATAGATATGATCCCTACCTTCAGAGAGCTTACAGTCTAGTGGGGGAATTTCTCACCCAAACCTTTTGAGTGCTCTTTGAGGCTAGGGGCTGGTACTCAACAGAGATTGGGTGCCCTAAATTTGGAAGAGAACAATTTTCTGCATTTCGGAAGGGGAAGAACATGCTCACAAAAGGCCCAGCTTTATGAAGTCACCCATCTCATAGGCGCTGTAACTTTGAAAACTTTTGTGCCAGTACTGGACCTCTCTCTGTCAGGACTTCTCCCACAAAGTTAACACACTTGTATGATCCCAATGCTGGCTACTTTGCTATTCAATCGATCAACATTATTTATGGAGCATTTACTGTGTATAATAATAATAATGGCATTTATTAAGTGCTTACTATGTGCAAAGCACTGTTCTAAGCACTGAGGGAGATGCAATGTGATCAGGTTGTCCCACATGGGGCTCACAGTCTTAATCCCCATTGTACAGATGAGATAACTGAAGCAGAGAAGTTAAGTGACTTGCCCAAGGTCACACAGCAGACATGTGGCGGAGGTGGGATTAGCACCCATGACCTCTGACTCCCAAGCCCATGCTCTTTCCACTGAGCCATGCTGCAGAACACTTTACTAAGTGTTTGAGGGAATACAATATTAAAAACACATTTCCTACCCACAGGGAGTTTACAGTCCAGAGGGAGAGATTACAGAATTACCTATATATCCTGTGTTTGGTTTACAAATTTGTGAGCTAGCTTATGGAAGGAGAAACTAAAGCTTTGAACCAGTGAATATGTTTTCCCAGGCTCCCCAGTTTAGAAAGAATTGAACTGGGAATAAAGTCACTGAGCCATTTTCTGTTGTGATCCTATCTTCCTAGGAAAGATCGGTACAAATTAGAAGTCCTAAGAATGCAAAGTTCAGAGTCCATTGTCCTAGGTTTTCATTTCAGTTCTGCCACTGTCCTCCTGTGACATTTTTCTTGGCCTCGCGCGTCTCAGCTGTAAAATGGGAGTAACAATACCTACCTCGACATAATTTACAGAGGTATCGGGAGGATGAAATAAGATGAGTAATAAGGTGCAGCATGGACCTGGGAGTTCAAGGATTTAGGTTCTAATCTTGGCTCTGCCACTTGGCCTTCTGTGTCACCTCAGGCAAGTCATTTCACTTCTTTGTGTCTCAGTTTCATGTCCTCCCTCTCCTCTGGACTATGAACCCCATGTGGGACAAGTATGTGTCCTACCTTATCAATTTATATCTACTCCAGTGCTGAGAACAGTGCTTAGCACATAAGCACTGTGAAGTATGAGTTATTCATCACTGTTATTAAAACAATTGAATGAATTAAATTAAAACATCGTTATTATCAAGCAAAATCTCCTCACAGTTGGCTTCAAAGCTCTCCATCACCTTTTCCCCACTTACCTCACCTCCTTTCTCTCCTTCTACATCCCAGCCTGCACACTCTGCTCCTCTGGTGCTAACCTTCTCACGGTGCCTCAATCTCGCTTGTCACGGCAATGATCCCTGGCCCATGTCCTACCTCTGGCCTGGAATGCCCTCCCTCCTCAAATCCACCAAAAAACCACACTTCCCCAGCTTCAAAGCCCTACTGAAGGCTCACCTTCTCCAAGAGGCCTTCCCAGACTAAACCCCCCTTTTCCTCAACTT
The DNA here is from genome assembly GCF_015852505.1 of Tachyglossus aculeatus. Taxonomy (NCBI): domain Eukaryota; kingdom Metazoa; phylum Chordata; class Mammalia; order Monotremata; family Tachyglossidae; genus Tachyglossus; species Tachyglossus aculeatus. The sequence goes on along the minus strand of NC_052073.1, from coordinate 27,456,531 downwards.
CCCCTCCCTGGCCCACAGCATTTGTATATATATGTACATATCTATAATTCCATTTATATATTAATGCCTGTTTACTTGTTTTGATGTTTATCTATAATTCTATTTGTTTATGTTGTTGCCCATTTACTTTTGATGTCAGTCTCTCCCCTTCTGGGCTGTAAAACTGGTGTGGGCAGGGATTGTCTCTCTATTGCTGAATTGTACTTTCCAAGCACTTAGTACAGTGCACTGCACACAGTAAGTGCTCAAAAAAATCGATTGAATGAATTAAAATGCTCTGGAAAACAAATAGCATGATTCACATTCAAGATAGTATGGAAAAGATCAGCAAAAATAAAAAAAAAAACTGAAAAAACTGATGCGGAGCACTATCAGAGCTTACTGGGCATGTTTAGCCTGTTTCCCCTCATTCCAGAGAGTACAAGGAAGGAATTAGGGATTTTTTTGTCGTGTCATGATGGTCACTTTCCCCTAAAAATCTACAAAGAAACTGCATGAGGGCAGATATTGTCTTCTAAATCTGTTGTACTCTTTAGGATTGGCACACGGTTTCTTTGAGGTGGGTGATCTCTTGAAGCTGGGACTTTTGTGAACATGTTCTTACCCTTCTGAAAATGCAGAAAATGGTTCTCTTCCAAACTTAAGCCACCCCCTCTCTGCTGAGTACCAGCCCCTAACCTCAAAGAGCACTCAGAAAGTTTGGGCAAGGAATTCTCCTGCTAAGCTGACCCGTCTTGGAGGGTAGGGAGAAGAGGAAAGCAGGGCTTAGTAGGGGAAGGTCTCTTGGAGGAGATGTGCTTTGAAGGTGGGGAAAGTGAACATCTGTTGGATGTGAAGGGGGAAGGCGTTACATGGCAGAGGCGTGATGTGGGCGAGTAGTTGGAGGTGAGATAGACTGAGGTACAATGAGTATGTTGGCTTGAGAGGAGTGAAGTGTGAGGGCTGGATTGTAGGAGGAGAGTGGTGAGGTGGGAGGGAAAGCTGATTGAGTGCTTTAAAGCTTCTGGTAAGCAGTTTCTGTTTGATGCGAATGTGGATGAGCAACCAGTGGAGGTTCTTGAGGTGTGGAGAAACATGGACTGAACACTTTTCTAGGAAAAATGATTCGAGAAGAAGAATGCAATATGGACTGGAGTTGGGAGATGCAGGGAAATCGGCAAGTAATCAAGATGGGATAGTATAAATGTTTGGATTAATGTGGTAGCAGCTTGGAGAAGAAAGGAAGGATTTTTAAGGATGGCGTGAAGGTTGAACCAAGAGGATATGATGACGGATTGAATTTGTGGGTTGAATGAGAGGGATGAGCCGAGGACAATGTCACGGTTTAAACACTTGGAAGAGTATACTGTAATAGTCAGTAGATGTGTTCTCTGCTCACAAAGAGCTTACTATGGGAGATGATCAAGGTTTGAAAAATTATGGTACTGCAAGATTTCAAACAATAGTACTGAGTGCTTACTTTGTGCAGAGCACTGAATTAAGTACTCGGGCATGTACAATACAATTAGAACAGTGCTCTGCACACAGTAAGCACTCAATAAATATGATTGAATGAATAGACAAGAATTCCTGGCCAGACACTGCAGATAATAACTGTGGTATTTGTTAAGCACCTATCATGTACTAAATGATACAAGAGATACAGGAGAAGCAGCGTGCCTCAGTGGAAAGAGCATGGGCTTTGGAGTCAGAGGTCATGGGTTCAAATCTCAGCTCTGCCAACTGTCAGCTGTGTGACTTTGGGCAAGTCACTTAACTTCTCTGGGCCTCAGTTACCTCATCTATAAAATGGGGGTTAAAACCGTGAGCCCCCCGTGGGACAACCTGATCACCTTGTAACCTCCCCAGAATTTAGAACAATGCTTTGCACATAGTGCTTAATGAATGCCATCATTATTATTATTAAATGCTGGTGTAGATACAAGATATATAAGTAGGAGACAGAACAGGCATTGAGTCCTCATTATTCAGATGAGAGAACTGAAAAACCCAGTTGTTAGGGTGACCAGCCCTAGGTCACAAAGCAGGCTAGTGGAGGACCCAGGATTAAAACCCATGTCCTTTATATCCCAGTCCCTGGCTCTTCCCACTAGGCCACACTGCTTCTCTGGCAGTCAGCACAGCAAGGAACATTTTTCCAAGCACACATCCCAGCAAGGAACATTTTTCCATTCATTCCTTGTGGTACAGATTCCTAGGATTTCATCCACAACCACCGCCAGCCACCTTATCTTTGAGCTCCAAGGACATCTAATATTATTCAAAAGGTTGACTCTGCAGGCGCAGCCTAACTGATGTTTAAATAAAATCTTCGTGTACATCCTCCAGATTAATTCGAGTGGATGAGGAATCCTGCAATCACTTCGCGTCCGACTCGCTCACATTGCAAACCCTGACGGTCCACTGAGTGAATGAGGAAAGAAGGAAGGCCACTTTTGTTGACTGTTCAAATATCATCGGTGTAATGAAGCCCTTTTCAGTATCCCCTCCCCAACTTTCACCTTCCAGAGCTCACTAAAGCACTATTTAATGCCGTGTTTTTCCGTCGGAGGATGTTTCCTTGACCCGTTAACAACCTTTACCTTGGCACATACAGTCTCTGGCATAAGGTCATATAATGTTGCAAAAAAAAAAAAATAGAAAGAAAATCTTTTGACATCTGTTCTGGTGCTGTGTCCAAGAACTGCAGGCAGTGTCGTGCCAGTTTAGCAACCGTTCCTGCAGATTGCAGTCAGATTGTATTCCGTGCCAGCGTTAATAATGTCGACTTCCTGCTGAGGAGCCCTTACTGCCAGCTTCCTAATTAGAATCTGCTAAAAGCGGCTAGTGCTTAAGTGGTCATTGCCTTTTTTTTTTCTTTCTTTCTTTTTCTTTTTCTCTCCCCCAACCCCACTTTTATTTAGCACTTTTATTTTAGCTCCTTTAGCACAATAGGAAAAATAAACCCCATTCCCATTCTCCAAAATGCACCGGAAACAGGAGCTCAATCTGGTGTACCCTAGTTGGAAGCAATGCCAAGCCGAGGCACCTTCAGGGCACACTGCTCTGACAGACCTCGTTTCACACCTCATCTGTTGTGTAAAAGAGGTGTGAAACACTTCCCTTTTCTGCACTCCTCTTGAACAGCTGCTCCTGGGTTCCTTCTCCTTCCAGTCTCCCTTCCTCCTTTGTCCCTTCTATTCTGGGGAGCAGCAGGGGAATTCTACATTTCTCCTGGCACCTTCATTCATTCGTTCGTAAATAATAATGATGTGGTACTTAAGTGCTTCCTTTGTCCCAGGCACTGTAATAATAATAATGATGACATTTATTAAGTGCTTACTATGTGCAAAGCACTGTTCTAAGCACAGCGCTGGTGTGGATACAAGCAAAGCTGGTTGGACACAGTCCCCATACCACGTGGGGCTCACGGTCTCAATCCCCATTTCACAGATGAGGGAACTGTGGCACAGAGAGGTGAAGTGACTTGCGCAAAGTCACACAGCAGACAAGTGGTGGGGCTGGGATTAGAATCCATGACCTTTTGACTCCCAGGCCCACGTGCTATCCACTAACACATGTTGGAGGAACAGTCCATTCAATTATTTATTAAGTGCTTGTACTTCCCAAGCGCTTAGTACAGTGCTCTGCACACAGTAAACACTCAATAAATATGATTGATTGCTTGGGAGAGTACAGTACAGGAGAGAAGCAGCATAATGTAGTGGATGGAGCATGGGCCTGGAAGTGATAAATTTGTGGGTTCTAATCCTGGCTCCGCCACTCTTCTGCTGTGCGACCTTGGGCAAGTCACTTCAATTTTCTGGGCCTCTGTTTCCTCATCTATAGAGTGGGGAATAAGACTGTGAGCTCCAGGTGGGACAGGGACTGTGTCCAATCGGATTTGCGTGTATCCACCCCAGTACTCAGTACAGTGCCTGGCAGACAGTAAGTGCTTAATAACACAATTATTAATACTATTACAATATTACGAGCAGCAGCATGGCCCAGTGGAAAGAGCACGGGCTTTGGAGTCAGAGGTCATGGGTTCAAATCCCTGCTCTGCCAATTGTCAGCTGTGATTTTGGGCAAGTAACTTAACTTCTCTGTGCCTCAGTTACCTCATCTGAAAAATGAGGATTAAGACTGTGAGCCCCCCATGGGACAACCTGATCACCTTGTAACCTCCCCAGTGCTTAGAACAGTGCCTTGCATGTAGTAAGCGCTTAATAAATGCCATTATTATTATTATTATTATAACAAGAAACAGACACATTTGCTGTGTCTAGAGGGGAAGATAAACATTAAAGTAAATAAATTACAGTTATGTCCATAAGTGCTGTGAGACTAGGAGGGGAAATCAGGAGGGGAATAAAGGAGGCAAATCAGGGTGATGCAGAAAGGAGTGGGAGAAGAGGGGGGAGAAAAGGCTTAGTCAGGGAAGGCCTCTTGGAGGAGATGTGCCTTCGAGTAAGCTTTGAAGGGTGGGGAGAGTAATGGTCTGTAGAATTTGAGGAAGGAGGGTGTTCCAAGCCAGAGGCAGGATATGGACGAGGGGTTGGTGGTGAAATGGACGAGTTAGAATACAGTGCATTTTTGCAGGGTTGTTCCCCTCCGCCAAGATCTAGGTCGGAATAGCACATACGTACATCAGCTTTGAGATTATTGACTGTCTGTTTTCCCCAAACAGCCCCACTTTTCTGTCACTAGTGGCTGTGCTGCCACCAGGATACAGGCAGACCCCAGAGCTGCGAACAGCCAAATCGGCAGTAGCCGCACCAAATTAATCGATTGATTGTATTTATCAAATAATAATAATTGAGGTACTTGTTAAGCACCTACTATGTGCCAAGCACTATTCTAAAACCTGGGGTAGATACAAGTTAATCAAATTGGACCCAATCCCTGTCTCACGTGGCCTCACACTCTTAATACCCATTTTACAGTTGAGGTAACTGAGGCCCAGATAAGTTAAATGACTTGCCTAAGGTCACACAGCAGACACGTGGCAGAGCTGGGAATAGAACGTGGGTCTTTTTGGATCTCAGAAGCAGTGTGCTTTAGTGGATGCAGAGTGGGTCTTAGCAACACTGTGTGTGCAGGGCCCTGTACTAAGTTCTTAGATCACAATAAAGTGGAGTTTGTAGACATGTTCCCTGCCCACAACAAATTTCCACTTTAACCACAGTAGCAAGAGACTGGTTGCCGACAATTTGGAGGGAAGGTATTTGCCACTAATCCTATTTTTAGTGCCCTCCTACCCTGCCCCGGATAAATCATCCTAAAAATCTGTCAGCTTTGTAGAGTGTGTTTGTGGGACTTCAAGTTCCAGAAATCCTCGAGGAAGCCTTCTTCCTCTTCCTCCCTCCAGGCTCTGGTTCCATCAGGTTTGCTCAGAGCCCAGTCCCAGTTTTCCTCACCTTTAGTGCTGTCCAGAGTTCAGGAAAACAGTACCTGGGCCCATGGCTTGGCCCACCTCACGCGTACAAAAGGAAAAAAACTGCTTCCTATAAGAAGGAAGGCAAGCAAATGTTGAAAATAGGGAAAGAGGACAGCAGTGGGAAGAAGAATTGTTTGGGGGGAAAAGGGTTTTAAAAACAACCCACCCAATAAATGAAAGGGGAAAGCTTTAAATCAGTTGGCCATATTTATGCAGAGCACTGTACTAAGAGCTTGGTAGAATACAGCACAACAGAATTAGCTGGCATGTCCCCTGCCCATAACAAATTTACCGTCCAGAGTGGGAATCTTAGAGCTTTCTTTGCATTAGATTATCAGGTCCTTGAAGGCAGGGTGTATGTCTTTGGATTCCACTGTGCTCCTCCAAGAGGTTAGTGTATAATGCTTTGCCCATAATAGGTGCTCAATACTCCTCTCTGATTATTTGATTACATTTATATATTCCTCCCCCACACACATATCTATCATCTATCTATACATATGTATATTTTTTCCACATGAACTCAGCATGGGGTGATCCAGAGGTTCATGATTTTGGCCACGATTCAGGATCATTTGGACAGACTCAGTTCTGCTCAGTGTCTGTCCAGTTATGGCTGGTGGGAGTTTGGATGGGCTTTTCTTGGGCTTAAGGAGGCTCACAAGGCTGAAGTTTTTTGGTTTGTTTTTTTTCCTCTCCCCTCACCCCCTCAATGTCTCTGATCCGTGGTGGTCCAGACTGGATTGTGCGGGTTTTGCTGCCCAGTTTTAGCCCTCAGGCAAACTGTCTCCTGGAGATTCTATGCTCGTCACTTCCACTACTCAGACTTTGAGCCCCATGTAGTAATTAATAATAATTATGGCATTTGTTAAGTGCTTACTATGTGTCAAGCACTGGAGTAGATACAAAAGCTGATCAGGTTGGACACAGTGCTTGTCCCACATGGGACTCACAGTCTTAATCCCCACTTTACAGGTTCATTCATTCAGTCATATTTACTGAGTGCTTACTGTGTGCAGAGCACTGTAAGTGCTTGGAAAGTACAATACAGCAACAAAAGAGAGACAATCCCTGCCCACAAAGGGCTCACAGTCTCGGGGCGGGGAGGGAACTAATATCAATACAAGTAAACAGGCATCAATATAAATAAATAGAATTATAGATAAATATGCATGAGTGAGGTGGGGGAGAGCAAAGGGAGTGAGTAATGGTAATAAGGGAGTGGGAGCTGAGGAAAAATGGGGCTTAGTCTGGGAAGCCTCTTGGAGGAGGTGCACCTTCAGTAGAGCTTTGAAGGAGGGAAGAGTGATTGGTGGGTTTGAGGAGGGAGGTCATTCCAGGCCAGAGGTAGTGTATGGTCCAGGGGTCGGCGGTGAGACAGGCAAGAATGAGGCACAGTGAGGAGGTTAGCACGAGAAGAACGAAGTGTGTAGGCTGGATTGTATGAGACAATTGAGGTGGGGGGGCAAGGTGATAGAGAGCTTTAAAACCAATGGTGAGGAGTTTTTGTTTGATACCTAGGGGCATAGGCAACCACTGGAAATTTTTGAGGAGGGGGATGCCATGCCTTGAACGTTTCTGTAGAAAGATAATCTGGGCAGCAGAGTGAAGTATGTGGAGTGGGGAGCAGCAGGAGGGTGGGAGGTCAAAAGGAGTCTGATGCATTAATCTAGGCGGGATAGGGTGAGTGATTGTACTAACGTGGTGGTGGTTTGGATGGAGAAGAAAGGGTGGATTTTAGCAGTGTTGTGAAAGTGAGACTGACGGGATTTGGTGACAGATTGGAGCACTTCCAAGAATACAGTATAACAATAAAGACACCTTACCTGCCCACATGAGCTTACAGTCTAGAGGAATAATTGTGGTATTAATACCACTGTACTAAGCGCTGGGGTGGACACAAGCAAATTGAGTTGGACACAGTCCATGTTTGGATGGAGAGGAAAGGGTGGATCTTGGCAATTTTGTTTTTGGTGACAGATTGGATATGTGGGTTGAATGAGAGAGCAGAGTCGGGCTTGTGAGACGGGAAGGATGATTATACTGTCCACAGTGAAGGAAAAGTTCGGGAGAGGGAAGATAAAGAACTTTGTCTTGGACATGTTGTTAGAGGTGACGGGAGGACTTCCAAGTAAAGATGTTCTGAAGGCAGGAGGAGATGGAGGGAAGGAGCGAGAATGAGTTCTCCAAGGGAGAGTGTAGATGGAGAATAGCAGGGGACCAAGAATTGACAGTTGAGGGACCCCTGCAGTTAGGGGATGGGAGGGAGAATAGGTGCCCAGGAAGGAGACAGAGAATGAACGGCCAGAGAGATGAGGAGAACCAGAAGAGGACAGAATCAGTGAAGTCAAGGTTGGATAACGTTTTTGAGGAGAAGGGGATGGTCAAAAGAGATCATTGATGACCTCTGAGAGGGTGGTTTCAATGGAGTGAAAGGGGCAGAAGCCAGATCGGAGGGGGTCCAGGAGCAGGTTGGAGGAGAGGAATTCGAGGCAGCGAGTGTATAGATGAGGTAACTGAGGCACAGGGAAGTTAAGCACTTATTATGTGCCAATCACTGTTCTAAGCGCTGGGGTAGATATAAGTTAATCAGGTTGGACGTGGTCCCTGTCCCACATGGGGCTCTCAGATGAGGTAACTGAGGCACAGAGAAGTGAAGTTACTTGCCTAAGGTCACCCAGCAGACATACAACAGAGTCAGGATTAGAACCCAGCTCTTTCTGAGTCTTATGCTCTATCCACCAAGCCATGATGCTTGATGTGGGGCAGGGACTGTGTCTGATCTACTGAACTTACTTAGAACTCTGCTTGGCACATAGTAAGTATTTAATAAATACCATAATAGTAGTGTGGGGTGAGGAAGGAGGGGGCTCAGTCTGGGAAGGCCTCCTGGAGGAGATGAGCTCTCAGTAGGGCATTTGCAAGAACTCTGGTTCTGGCAAAGAAAAAAAAGTGCTTACTGATGCAGGTAATGATGAAAAAATGGACCTTGAATTCTAGGAAACTAGATAATTTAAGCCAAAAAAGTCAAGTGTACCTGAAAGATCTCGATAATTTCAACCCATAATACATCATGGTTATTTCTTTGTATAAACATGACTTAAAAGGAAACATCTTTCAAACTTTGGCCTTTCAGCTCCCTATAGTGAGGGCAGATCTTTTCCAATTACAATTTCCATGGCATAACCCCTCACATCCCCACAATGGAATACATTCAACTGAATTAAATTAGTCTATTACAGGGAAGGAATGGTGTTTCCTTATGGGGTGGTGGGGGGGGGCAAAACTCAAAACAACAACATGACCCTTAGGCTTATTTAGACTTGAGAAGCAGTGTGGCTCAGAGGAAAGAGCACAGGCTTTGGAGTCAGAGGTCAAGGGTTCAAATCCCAACTCTGCCACTTGTCAGCTGTGTGACTTTGGGCAAGTCATTTAACTTCTCTGTGCCCATTACCTCATCTCTAAAATGGGGATTAAGACTGTGAGCCCCATGTGGGACAACCTGATCACCTTGTAACCTCCCCAGTGCTTAGAACAGTGCTTTGCACATAGTAAGTGCTTAATAAATGCCATTATAATTATTATTATTATTATTATTTACAGGAGGGTATTGTTTTCCACAACTATGTAACTTTGGCCCCCAATTCCCCCACCTATTGTTTTACTAGGAAGAAATAGATTGGGTGTTAAAAGATGAGGATGGGAACTTTAGGAGAAATGATTCAAGGAGAGCCAACCTCCTTTCTTATGGAAAACTCCACTTGACAGAACAGAACTTATTTTGCTGAAACAAATAGTCTCATTAAATTGTTTGCAGGGCAGAATCCGTTCCTGGGTTTAGAAACTAAAACCCACCCCTTTGGAAAAATGGGTAATTCCTCTCCCAAAACTATTTTGGTTGGCATGAAGGCACTACCTAAACCTGAAGAGGTCAGCCTCCTTTCTATGGTGAAACCTTTCACTTTTCAGTTTTCTCTCAGATGTTAAAGTTGTATCAGCATTACCAGAAATGTATTTCCCTCTGCCAGTTATGGCAACTGAGATAATAAAATGATCAGTCATTAAGCAATTTAAAAGAAGGCAACTTGTCTCCCTATCTTGATCAGGTTTTAGTTTTGGAGCTTAAGCTAGCTGTGTAATCATTCTCCATCATCATGATAATTGTACCATTTAATTGCTTACTCTGGGCCAAGCATTGTACTAACCCCTGGGGTAGATACAAGATAATCTGTTGGACCCAGTCCTGTCTCATCTGGCTCTCACGGTCTAAGAAGAAGGGAGAACAGGTCTTCTATCCCCATTTAGCAGATTAAGAAATGGAGGCACAGAGAAATTGAGTGATTTGCTCAAGGTTAAACTGCAGACAAGTGGCAGAGGCGGGATTAGGCTTGTGCTCTTTCCACTAGAACATGCCGCTCACTCTCCAATAATCTCAACAAATGTCCATAGCATTCCAGATTCCGTGACTGATAATGGACTGAAAGCAGCTCTTCAGTATGTGTCCCCAAACAAAGGCCTCCCGAAAGAAAATGTGTTTGGCTATATTCCATGAAGAGGTGAATGCCATTTCATGGCCCATTTAGAATAGTTATTGTCCTTAAGTAATGTACAATTACAGATTTACTTCAGGCTGCCACTCACTGAGCTCTTTCATGAAAAGAAATGCCAACTTTTGGGGGAAACCATCTGTTAATGAAGAATAGTGACTGTATAGAATGAAAGCCCTTCCTTTTAAACTAGCACCAAGTTTGGGGAGAAAGCTACTTAGAGTCTGAGGGGTTGGTTTTGGCTGGTTGCACCTATATAAAGTCTTAGAAACTACCTTAGATAAAGTTCATCCTACCTTAAAAAGTTAAAATGATTCACTTTGAAATGAACTAGAAGTCTATGTTTGCAACATTGAATGCGGAAATTGGCGCTTGTGCTCTTTGGGGGAAGAGAGCTCCAGGTTTGGCATTGGACCTTATTTCCAAACTCTTTCTCTATCAGTTTGAGATAGTCCAGGTCTGGCTTGAAATCATTTACTCCTCCTAACAAGAATTGCACAAGAAATTCACCACTCCCAAAACATACACACACACACCTACAATCTGAAGTTGGTTTAAACAGACATTTCCAAGTTCTTTTTTTTTATACTTCTAATTATGCTTCAATCTCCATTGTTTGCAGCACCCTTTTCAAAGGGGGATAATAACATTGCTGCTTTTACTGTCACAATCCATGTTTTAATTTACGTATCATTCGTTTTTATTTCCTGTGTTTTCACTAGGCTAGAAATGACATTTTAAAGTCGTTTGTTTTTAAATTTCCTTATTTCTTCCTCCATGTGATCTTTGGGTGTGATGTCATTCATGATGACAGCCCAGTGCAACGAGTAAGTTTGTCAAAGAGTATTGCCTCTATTGGCAAATCTGTTACAGGACATTTGTACCCTTTATTGGTGATGGATTATTTTGTGAATCAAAGGCACAGTAGTCATAGGGATATCAGATGCCAAGCAGTGCATCGTAGAAATAAGAAAACCTAAAGATCTATCATCGAGAAAGTCAAAAATCAAAGTCAACTTTCATTGACTTTTTCTTCGACAATCTTCAAGCTCAAGTTGACAAATCACTGGAACGGCCCCGGGCCCACCTCCCAAAAATCATTCGAGGGAAGGAGAAATTTCTGATGGAATTGGTCTTGGATTCACCATACTACCTCAGCAACCCACTGTATGGCCATCGGAAGCCCACTTCAGAGCCCTTGGAGGAAATGCCTCCAGACAGAAACGCAAAGCCTCATGTCCGAAATCCATCAAGCCCGGCATATTTCAAGATTAAGTGTAGCCATTTCAAAGAAGTAAAGGCATGCTATGTAAAATACCCAGTATATTAAGTGGTGGCTTTCCCTGTCTAAATTCACTTCACTCTTGGGGCTTCGTGTCTAATTGCTGCTTATATCAGCTTCTTTCGGGCAGGTCCTCAGTAAGGGGGCATTTTCCTAGATCCTTGGGAAGTGGGCTGAATGCCTCTTAAAAATCGTCAAGTTGGCTATCCTTCCTTCCTCTTCCTCCCACTCACTCACTGCTAACTAGCCCGTTCCTTTAATGCCAGAGACTAAAGAGAGTTGCACAGGGCAGCTTCCCACAGAGCACTGCCAGGCACCTAACATATGCTTGGCATCATGGGATGACGGGGTCAGTCAGGGCCAGTGAAGTGTAAAGGCGAGGGAAAAACAAATCCCTCTGGAACCTGGTTGGGAGCCACATCCAATAGATAGACGACACTTATTAACTTTCCCTGCGGGGCTCAGAGGTCAACACCAAAGGTCAAGGAAATTAGTAAGAGCTATTTTCTTAAGGAAACGGACAGTAGAGAGGGTTAGGTAAATGCAGCCGAAAGGGCGAGTTTTAAGGTAGGGCCAGAGAAATCGAGAGCGGAACTCAAGATTCCCCCCCATCCAATTAAGGGAGGCCAGCATCCATTCATCTCTGGCTATACCTGGGGTTTTCTCCACGCTGTAGGGAAACTCACTTTATTAATCACACATGGAATTACCCCCAGACCCCAGAAGCATCTGATTTATGACCTCGCCAAAGTCACAGGGAGGGAGGAAGAGGGGTTTGCACCATACCAGATTCTGTAAGCATATGGGCAAACTTGTACTTTAGGACGGGGACCATATGCTCTACTTCAGTGGCCATATGCTTAGAATGTTTTTTTTCTATAGTCTGTAAGAATTTGTGAGCCTCCCTCCTCCTATTTTTCTTTCCCTGCTCACTGTAATTACAGTTACGATGCTACTGGTGAGAATGAAAGAAGGTTAGGCATGGACAGCGGATTCACTCAGCACCCATACATCTGGAATCCTTCTCTTTGGGTGAAAACAATTCTTCTCGGGGATTTTTATCTTGGGAAAATTAAGGGAACTCTCCACTCATGTTGGAGATTAAGTGGAGAATATGGGGCTGAATAATAAGAACTGTGGTACTTGTTAAACACTTACTGTGTGCCAAGCACTGTATAAGTGCTGGGGTAGATATAAGATAATCAGGTTGGGAAAATAATCCCGGTCCCTCGGGGGGATCACAGTGAAAAGTGGAGGGAAGACAGGACTTTCATCTCCATTTTATAGATGAGGAAACAGGCACAGAGAAGTTGTGACTTGCCCAAGGTCACACAGCAGACAAGAGACAGAAACAGAATTAGAACGCTGATCCTCTGACTCTCAGGCTTTCCACTGGGCCAAGTTGCTTCTCATGTCAGGAGTCAGAGCTGGATGGGTATGGCTCAAGAAGAAGAGTGAGGCAGATTTCTGATGATGTGACCCCGTCACTCTGGAATAGCTTTGTTTAATTTAAATGCTGATGCCTTGGCAATTAAGTTCTTGTCTTATGCTGTCGAGTCATCTGTGACCCATAGTGATGCCAAGGACACATCTCCCCCAGAACTCCCCACCTCCATCTGCAATCATTCTGGTCGTGGATCCGTAGAATTTTCTTGGTAAAAATACTGAAGTGGTTTACCATTGCCTCCTTCCATGCAGGAAACTTGAGTCTCCACCCTTGACTCTCTCTCCCATGCCGCTGCTGCCCAGAACAGGGGAGTTTTGACTTGTAGCAGATTGCCTTCCACTCGCTAGCCACTGCCCAAGTTAGGAATGGAATGGATATGCCCATGCTTGACTCTCCCTCCCATAGTTAAGACTGGTAGAGTACTGGAAACTCTCCAGGTGTGACCCTGAGAGGATAATTGAGTTTTAGAAATGGCAATTAATGAACAAAGTTCTGGAGGGTAGTCAGGATCCAAGAATCAAGGCTCTGCTCACTTTAACACAGCTACGCTGAGTTGGACAAGTGAAGAGAATGAGCGAAAGTGGAGATCCAAATGGCTGCTGTATGAACTGTAAACTCATGGTGGACAGGGAGTCTATCTACCTACTCTGTAATAATGTACTCTTCCACATGCTTAGTACAGTGTTCTGCACACAGTAAATGCTCAATAAATAGGATTGATTGAAAGATGAAATTGGGAATTGAAAACCAGGAGGCATAGGGAACATTTTGAGGACATGGAAAAAATAAAAGCCTCAAACTGTGCTGAAAACTAGGAATTGACTGCTGAGGATAGACCAGCACGATTCATTCAGTTGTATTTATTGAGTTCTTACTGTAGACAGAGCACTGTACTAAGCTCTTGGGAGAGTACAATACAACAATAAACAGAAACACATTGCTTTAAGAAAGTAGTGGCTCTCCTAGCAAAAGTTTTGCAGGGACTGAGAGAAAAGGAGGCAAAAGAGAAAATAGCATCAGGTGCTGCAAAAATTTAAGCACATCGCAACAAGGGAACACGTTTTTATGTGTCCAAATTGGCTGAGGTTGTGAGTACCACCTTGGCCCTTTAAGCCACACACACACATTTGTAGGTGAATTTCACCTTTGGCCTTAAAAAAAATATTATATATATATATATATGTATATATATATACACGCACACACACATATATATCTCAATGGCATTCTGGGATTAGTGTTTGATCAGGGGCAAATGTATTCGCGGAATCTTTGTGTTTGACTTCCCTGGATTATCTAGGCAAGAACTGTTTTCCCCCTTCAAACCCTCTGATTTATGCAAATAATTACATCAAAACTTTTCCTGTGAGTTACTGTGGAAATTTGACATGGAACGCATGTATTTAACCTAGGGTGTACCTAGAAAAATATATTTATCACAAAGAATCCCTTTGAACATGCACCACTGACTCAAGAGCCTCAGCCAGAGGAAAGCAGTTGAAAAAGAGGCAGCATGGCCTAATGAAAGAGCACAAGCCTGAGCGTTAGAGAACCTGGATTTTAATCCCGGCTCTTTTATTGCTTGTGGATCTTGGGCAAGACATTTAACTTCCCAGTACCTCTGTTACCTCGTGTGTAAACTAGGGATTAAAAGGAGCAGCATGACTTAGTGGGTAGGGCATAGGCTTGGAAGTCAGGAGGACCTAGATTGTAATCCCAGCTCTGCCACATTGTCTGCTGTGTGACCTTGGACAACTCACTTAACCTCTCTGGGCCTCTGTTCCCTCATCTGTAAATTGGGGATTAAGACTATGAGCTCCACATGGGACCGGAATGGTGTCCAACCTGATCAAGTTGTGTCTATCCCAAGCGCTTAGATCAGGGCTTGGTATGTAATAAGTATTTAAGAAGTACTGTTATTATTATTATTAATAATAATAAATCCTCCTTCCTCCAGTTTAGGCTGTGAGTCCCAAGATAAACTTGTTTTTATCACAGTGCTTAACACCTAGTAAATGGTTAACACATACAATTAAAAAAGAAAAGGTAGTATGGGGTTTTAAATAAGGAAAAAAATAACAGCTATAAAGGAGGTGAAGACATAGTCATTTCTTTTTAGATGGAACTCATTTGTGGTTCAAATTAGCAAGTCACTCTTTTGAAAAGAGGACCTGCTGAAGTAGACTTCAGAAGCTGGAAGTTTTGTTGAAATAATGAAATTTTATAATAATAATAATAGCATTTGTTAAGCGCTTACTATGCGCAAAGCACTGTTCTAAGTGCTGGGGGGGATACAAGGTGATCAGGTTGTCCCACTTGGAGCTCAGTCTTAATCCCCATTTTACAGATGAAGTAACTGAGGCACAGAGAAGTTAAGTGACTTGTCCAAAGTCACACAGCTGACAATTGGAGGAGCTGGGATTTGAACCCATGACCTCTGACTCCCAAGCCTGGGCTCTTTCCACTGAGCCATGCTGCTGATCTGTTACTACAGCCCAGCTCTCACCTTTCACTCCTCTAGCACTAGCACTAGCTTGCTTACTGTACTCCGATTTTTGTCTACCTTGCTGCCGACCTCTTTCCCACATCCTGCCTCTGGGCTGGACCTCCCTCACTCTCTGTGTACACTAGACCACCACTCTCCCCACCTTTATAGCTTTACTAAGGTCGTATATCCTCCAAGAAGCATTCCCTGACTAAAGCCCCCTATTCTCCAGCTCCCTCTCCCTTCTTTGTCATCTATACACTTGGATCTGAGACCTTTGGGCATTTCCTATTCACCCCATCCTCAGACCCACAGCACTTATGTATGTGTCTACAAATTATATTATAAATGATTGCTGCAGCTTCATCCAGGGCAGGTTTGCTTTGGGGAAACAAAGTGGGAGGATTATCTGTCTCTGTGAGACTTTGGAGAAACTGAGCTGAGCTTGTGTCTCTTATAGGTGCTACACTGTAGACTGTGAGCCCATTTCTAGGCTGTGAGCCTGTTGTTGGGTAGGGACCATCTCTATATGTTGCCAATTTGTACTTCCCAAGCGCTTAGTACAGTACTCTGCACACAGCGCTCAATAAATATGATTGAATGAATTTATTTACATTAACGTCTGTCTCCCCCTCTAGACTGTAAACTCGTCATGGGAAAGGAATGTGTTTACCAACTCTGTTGTCTTGTACATTCCCAAGTTTCTTTTAATGGTATATAAGTGCTTACTACATCAATCAATCAATCAATTGTATTTATTGAGTGCTTACTGTGTGCAGAGCACTGTACTAAGCGCTTGGGAAGTACAAGTTGGCAACATAAAGAGATGGTTCCTACCTAACAGTGGGCTCCATGCCAGATACTGTAGTAAGCACTGGGGTAGATACAAGTTAATCATGTTGCACTCAGTCCCTGTCCCACGTGAAGCAGCATGGCTCAGTGGAGAAGAGACCGGGCTTTGGAGTCAGAGGTCATGGGTTCAAATCCCGGCTCCTCCAAATGTCAGCTGTGTGACTTTGGGCAAGTCACTTAACTTCTCTGGGCCTCAGTCCCCTCATCTGTAAAATGGGGATGAAGACTTTGAGCCCCCTGTGTGGCAACCTGATCACCTTGTAACCTCCCCAGAACTTAGAACAGTGCTTTGCACATAGTAAGTGCTTAATAAATGCCATCATCATTATTATTATTATTACGTGGGATGGTCTTAATCCACACTTTACAGATGAGGTAACTGAGGCACAGAGAAATGATTTAATTTGCCCAAGGTCACAGGGCAGACAAATGGCAGAGCCACATTTGGAGTGCAGGTCCTTCTAACTGCCAGACCTGTGTTCTAATCACTTAGCCACATTGTTTCTTAGTACAGAATTCTATGCACGATAAGCACTCAACAAATACGTTTGTTTGAATGGCATGTGTTGGTGCCTTGAGAAATTTTTGCATATGAACATCTGATTCTGTGTGTGGTTTGCATCTGGGATTCTGAGTATCTGGTGACTCCTTTTTGAGGTAACTAACTGAGGTTGACTCGGGCTATACCACATTGTTAAAGAGAAGCGTAGTATTTGGAAAATGCCTCTGAACATAGAAGAAGCATGGTGTATTGGATAGGGCATGGTCATAGGAGTCAGAAGGTCATGGGTTCTAATTCTGTGTCCACCACATGTCTGCAGTGTGACCTTGGGCAAGTCCCGTCACTTCTCTGTGCCTTGGTTACCTCATCTGTAAAATGGAGATTGAGACTGGGAGCCCCATGTGGAATAGGGACTTTGCCCAATCCAATTTGCTTATATCCACTCCAGTGCCTGGCACATAAATAAGTGCTTAACAAATACCACAATTATTATTATAATTGTTAGGTTTATATGCTGGCTGCACAGCAGCAGGAGCAGCATAGGCCAGTGGCATAACTTAGGTCACAGCAAATTTAATTTATGTGGCACCTAAAATGTCCCTAAGTGAATTCAATTCTCCTTGTTGTGGTCAGTTTCTGGCAGTGCACATAATTCCCTTTCGTCAGAGAGGAAACAAAAAAAAAATCAATATTCTCTTCCTAATGCCTGGAAATTCATTTTGGTTCTAGTAAAAACACAGGAAATTAAAAAAAAATGATACAGGTATTCTTGTCTTCTCTTATGTTGTCAAGTTGTCCAATCCATTGCGATGCTGTGGACACATCTCTCCCAGAACGCCCCAATCTCCATCTGCAATCATTCTGGTAGTGTAAACATAGGGTTTTCTTGGTAAAAATACAGAAGTGGTTTACCACTGCCTCCTTCTACACAGTAAACTTGAGTCTCTGCCCTTGACTCTCTTCCATGCTGCTGCTGCCCAGCACAGGTAAGTTTTGACTTGTAGCATGTTGCCTTCCACTCACTAACCACTGCCCAAGTTAGGAATGGAATGGACATGCTTCTGCTTAACTCTCCCTCCCGTTGTCTAGACTGGTAGAATACTGGAAATTCTCCAAGTGTGACTCTGAGAGGGTCTAGGTACTTTAGAAGAGTATTAACATTTATCTCATAGGCTGCTCTGGACCAAACTCTGGAGAATCAGAAGCTATAGTTCCTGACCATGACTTTGAACGGGGAATAAATCCACCTTCGGACCCTTCTGTTGGAGCTCAACATTTATTAACTCTCGCAAGAGTCCTTGGGGAATCGATGGTAGCAGTACTAAGCACTTGTTGGGTACAGAGCGCTGCACTAAACACTGGGGGAGAATATGCAGGTAGGAATTAAGCATGCAGACACCTAATTTGTCTGTGTGACTTTGGGCAAATCACTTCCCTTCTCTGTGCCTCAGTTACCTCATCTGTAAAATGGGGATTGACTGTGAGCCCCACGTGGGACAACCTGATTACCTTGTATCTACCCCATTGCTTAGAACAGTGCTTTGCATATAGTAAGCACTTAACAAATGCCATTATTATTATTACAAGGCAATCAGGTTGTGCCATGTGGGGCTCACAGTCTTAATCCCCATTTTACAGATGAGGTAACTGAGGCCCAGAGAAGAAAAGTGACAGCACTTAGTACAGTGCTCTGCACACAGTAAGCACTCAATAAATACAATTGAATGAATGAATGACTTGCCCAAAGTCACATAGCTGAGATATGGGATAGTGGGTATTAGAACCCACTACCTCCGACTCCCAAGCTCATGCTCTTTCCACTAAACCACTGTGAGCCCCACATGGGACAGGGACTGTGTCCAACCTGATTTGTTTGCATCCACTCCAATGCTTAGTTCAGTGCCTGGAACATACTAGGCACTTTAAAAATACCATTATTATCTGTTGTTTGAGGCCTTTTTCACTTGATTGTGAATGTTCTTGTCTTTATAATATAACTCTATTAATTAGTCAGATTTTTCCTGTGTGTAGAAACTGGCTTAAAGAACACTAGTTATTTTGGAAGGAGCGTTTGGTATTTTTTTTTAATGCCACAAGGATGTTGTTTACCACTAGTACCAGCCATGTAGACAAGCAAACACTGATTTCTGCTTTATAACCCACATACACAATGCTAAGCTTCATGACGAAGCTTCAGCTCCATGCTCTGAAGTGCAGAGGGGGGCACTTTTAAAAGAAAGGTCTCATAGTCTACCTTTATTGGAGATTTGAACTACTATCTGGAATTAGCTGAGACAGGGCACAAAGCTTATGAGACAACCTTCCAAGAACTCACATGTTTCTTAGTAGCATACATGATTCCAGCTTCCTTTGTAGCCAAACCAAGGAGGAATGGCAACCAGTTTATTGTAGCATTCTGAAAGCCATTCATCTGGGTCTTTGTAGAATGGGATTTGGGGTCAAAGGATTGGATTTTCTGGAGAGTTTTCTGCTAAACCTGGGAATGCTGCTTTGTGGGGCTGGAGGCTGGTACCCTGCTCTGCTTCTACCCACCTGACAGCTCTGGGGCTGCCAATTTACAGTTCAAAAATCAATTTTTTTTTACCTATTAGTGGTTTACCTCCGGACCATAAGCTCATTGTGGGTAGGAAATGTGTGTTATTGTACTCTGCAAAACACTTAGTACAGTGCTCTGCACACAGTAAGTGCTCAATAATTATGACTGAGGGATTCACTATTGTCTATGTGCCTGTTTGGGGCCACTGGTTTCCCTCATTTGATTGTAAGCACCTTGAAGGCAATGACCACATTTTAAGTATGCTATATGACACTTTGCTCCTCCAATGCCAAGCTATTAACTGTACCTTGATTTTGTTTACTTCTCTGCCAACGCCTTGCCCACATCCTCGTTCTGGCCTGAAATTCTCTCTCCCTTCACATAGGACAGACCATCACTCTCCCCACCTTCAAAGCCTTATTAAACTCACTTCTCTTCAAAGAGGCCTTCCCAAACTAAGTCCTCATTTCCCCTACTCTTTCTCCTGTCTGCACTGCCTATTTACTTAGATCTGTACCCTAAGCATTTAATAATTCACCCCATCCTCAGCCCCACAGAACTTATGTGCATATCCGTCATTTATTTTAATATCTGTCTCCCCAACTAGACTCTAAGCTTCGAAGGGCAAGGTCTGTCTCCACAAACTCCTGTGTTGTACTCTCCCAAGTGCTTAGTACAGTGCTCTGCACACAGTGAGTGCTCAATAAATAACATTGGCTATAGATGCTCAGTAAACAGTGATGGTGATGACTACGGTAGTGAAAACGATGATATTAAGAAGCAGTGTGGCTCAGTGGAAAGAGCACGGGCTTTGGAGTCAGATCATGGGTTCAAATCTTGACTCTGCTAATTGTCAGGTGTGTGACTGGGCAAGTCACTTAACTTCTCTGGGCCTCAGTTACCTCATCTGCAAAAAGGGGAATAAGACTGTGAGCCCCCTGTGGGACAACCTGATCACCTTGTAACCTCTCCAGCACTTAGAACAGTGCTTTGCACATAGTAAGCGCTTAATAAATGCCATTATTATTATTATTATTATTATTATTATTATTATTAATGACAGAGCTCCATGTGGAACCTGATTATCTTATATCAACCCCAACACTTAGTATGGTGCTCGGCATATAGTGAATACTTAACAATTACTATTATTATTATTATGTATCTCATTACCCTAGAATATTTGGGAATTGGGTTTTGTTACTGAGAAAACCCAGGATGGAATCAGGGATGAAGAATAAAAGATTGTTGTTGACGCATGAAAAATTTGTTCACCCTGCCCATTCAATTAATCAATATGAGAGTTGAGTGCTTGCTGTGTGCCGAACACTGTACTAAGCGCTTGGAAATGTATTAGACACAATCTGTGCCCGCAAGGAGCTTACACGCTAATGGGGAAGATAGTAAAATTAATTCTAGTCAGGGGAAATAACCTTATGTAAAGATAATAATAGAAGCGCTTTGGGGGTTGGGTGAATACATAAGTGCTTGCATGGCTCAGTTCATTGCATAGCTGAAGCAACACACAGAGAGAATAGTGTTGGAAGTTGAGAGATTAGTGCCCAGATCATCCATTAATTCTTGAAATCCTGAAAGGACAGAAAGCCAAAGGGCTATCCTTCCATGAACCAAAAGTTCCCCATACTGCCATGAAGGATGTAATTTCACATCACTTGCCTTTCTTAACTGTTTGAAAGTATATGAAATGTGAACCAAACTGAAAGGAAAGCATTGTCTGCAGCATGCAGCATCGAGACTTAATTCTTACTTTAATTCACGGCCGTGAAAAATGGGCTGGCTTCCTCCTGTGAATTTAAATACTCACAACTTAGGGATAAATGGTTCCTGGGGCTCATTTATCTTTCAGCCATTAATTAATAGTGGTTAATTGTCATTATGAACGGCTGTATTCTGGTCTCCAGCATTCATACATTTTCCTTAATATATTCTGATTAAGGTGGATTCTGCAAGTTGGAAAATAAGGAGAAAAGAAATGGTTCCCTACTGCCAGCTTTCTGCCCCGTGATGGCTTTCTGGTGAATATCATGTTCTGGACATATGCGGGATTCAGGGGTTCCATGTCAAATGCTGCCATGTTAGAGCATAAATATGGACATTTGTCTGAAGCAGAGCCAAAATAATGGGGGTGCTGCATCTCTCTGCAGTCCTGTGGGCCATTTTTCCTGATAATTTCTATTGGTCCACACTTCATTCAGTCGTATTTATTGAGCACTTACTGTGTGCAGAGCACTGTACTAAGCATTTACAGCAGCCAATCACAGAGAAGAGAAAGTCTGATTGTTTCTGCCAGGTGTAATAGTAGAAGGAATGAAGCATAGAGCATTTTGCAGCATATGCGGAGAGGCAGGTGGGAAACTATTTTGACTTAAATTTTTACAAGGTCACCCTCGGGCCCAGTGGATTTTTTTTCTTCATTTTCCAGGTTAGCCGTTTTCATGGATTGAGGTCCTTCTGTGGCCAGAGTGTTATACGAACTGCCCAGGAGAATGAAATAAATTGATGAGACATGATCCTTGTCTACAGGAGCTTAGAGGCTAGTGGATTAAGTTCACTGAATTTTTTTATGCTATTTGTTATGTGTTTATGATGTGCCAGCACTAAGTGCTGGGGTAGATGTAAACTATTTAGGTTGGACACAGTCCATGTCTCAAATGGGACTTGCAGTCTTAATCCCCATTTTACAGGTGAGATCCTATTCGATTAAAAACTCAGAAAGATAACTTTTTGAGGCACAGAGAAGCTGTGACTTGTCCAAGGTCATACAACAGATAAGTAGTGGAGCAGGGATTAGAACTCAGGCCCTTCTGACTCTCAGGCCTGCTCTCTATTCATGAGGCCATGCTGCCTCTTGTAAATCCTCAGCCCCGCTTTTCACTTTGCCTGCCTAGACCCACTGTCCTTTGAAAATGCCTATTCATTATCAATCAATCAATGGTATTTATTGAGCACTTGTGAGTATAGCACTGTAGTAAGTGTTTAGGAGAATACAACAGAGTTGGTGGAGAAGCAGCATTGGCAGACCCCAGGCCTGGGAATCAGAAGGATCTCGGTTTTAATCCCAGCTCTGTCATTTGTCTTTACCATGTGGCTTTGGGCAAGTCACTTCACTTCTGTGTGCTTCCGCTACCTCATTTGTAAAATGGGGATTGACTGTAAGCCTCATGTGAGACACAGACTGTGTCCAACCTGATTAGCTTGTCTCTACCCCAGTGTTCAGTATAATGCCTGGCACGTAGTAAGCCCTTTACAAATACCATAACAAAGGTGTGCATTGGGAGGTGCTTACAGTCTAGAAATTATCCAGTGGGGAGCTATTTTGTATAAAAAAAAAATTGAAGGGTTAAAACCAAAGGTAGTTGACTATTTCATTGACCTTGAAGGAAAGCCCTGTTTAAACAAATATGAAATAGTAATTGAAAAAATAAGAACAAGTTGAAATTTGGTTTGCGCCTACTCAATCTAATTTTCAGTTTAGAGAAGCAGCGTGGCTCAATGGAAAGAGCACAGGCTGTGGAGTCAGAGGTCATGGGTTCAAATCCTGGTTCTGCCAATTGTCAGCTTTGCGACCTTGGGCAAGTCACTTAACTTCGCTGTGCCTTAGTTACCTCATCTGTAAAATGAGGATGAAGATGGCGAGCCCCCCAGGGGACAACGTGATCCCCTTGTAACCTCCCCAGTGCTTTGCACATAGTAAGCGCTTAATAAATGCCATTATCATTATTTATTTATGGGTGGGGCTGTATCAATCATAACTATTCATCATAATCATCAATGGTATTTATTGAGCACTTAGTATACCTAAGAACTTGGAATAGTTCAGTATGGCCGCGTTGGTGACATGATCCACCCTGGAATCTACAGTCCAGAGTCTAGCTTAGGTCTACACTTTTTTATTTGAATAAACTGATGGATTTTTCCTTGGTAAAGAATAGATGCCCCTAAAAGTGATAATAATTGTGGAATTTCAGTATATGCTATACTTGAAACTCAGGGTAGATACAAGATAATAAGGGTGAATCCACTCCCTTTCCTCCATGGGGCTCACAGTTTAGTAGGGGAACAGGTATTGAATCTCCGCTTTACAGATGAGGATACCGAGGCCCAGAGAAGTGAAGTGACTTGCCCAAAGTCATGCAGCAGGCAAGCATCAGAGCTGCATTTAGAAACCAGATCTCCTGACTCTCAGACCTATGCTCTTTCCATTAGTCTACTTGGTCCAGTCACACATGTTTTTAAGTGCAATTTATCCATTAAGATGGCTTCTTAATTCATAATTCCCTCTCACCCATAATGGACTGAGCTATTTTAGAATCGAAGATTCTCATTTTCAAATTGAAGGACATCTTACTAAACAAATTCGGCACTCACAGTTTCACAACTGGACACCAGAAGTGTTCAGTTATGAAGGTGGTGTTGCAAGCAGCATGGCCAAATTTAGGAAATAAAAAAATAGATTTTCTGTGTTTCTGTGATTTTTAGATCAAAATTGCTCTAAGTTACTCAAAGAATAAAGTTGGAAAGCTCTGCGAAGGCCCTTTAAAAATCTGTGGCTAAAGGAATTACTGACAAAGGAGGAGGTGTTGAAATTTAGCACCCACAAGTGAAGAAATTTTGAGTCCCCTTCAGGATACTAAAACTCAGAACTTTATTGCTATCCTAAGTGCTTCCTATTTCCTAGTTTTATTTTTAAAAGTACTTGCAAATGGATGAGTCAGATTAACCACAGGTTATCACTGAAACTTCGAATAGAATCACTGCTTCAAGAAACACAATTAGGTAATTTCAGAAAGATGGTGGTTTATTGGTAATAGTTTTACCTAACAGAATAACCTGGCTTGTTAAAGTCACCTCACTCAAACCACTCTGCTTGAGACTTCTTCCAAACATTCCCATCTTTAGGAGTGAATGAAAAATACATGGAAGATGGGCCGCTTTGCATATTTTTTTTATTTATACAGTGATGCATCCCCAGTAGACTGATACTTCTTTTTCCGAGCTGACTTCCATTCTGGAAGAGCTAGCAAAATCTTGGTTTTGTGTTTAAAAATTGGACCTGCCTGTACCTGGGCACTGAGCTTTACAAAGAAGTTTCGTCCCACTTTAGGCAGAGCAGTTCATGTAACAGTATTTACAAGAGAGTCTTAAAAGGAGTTTTGTTTAAATAAAGTTTCAACACATAATTGCCAAGGCAGACATTTTCTTTAGCCAGGTATTGTCAGGGGCCAAGGTGTGAGATACAGAGAAAGTCTGTTGCTCTGGGGAAGTTTGGGTTTTGAAAAGGTATTTAGGGCTCATAGTCAAAAGAAAACTTTCATCTTGTTCCCTGGTGTTTGGTTAGAGGGTGTAGGTAATTAGGGGTTATCTCTCCCTCTCTATGCAGAAGCTGTTTTTTTCTGAAGTTTCTTTTTGTCAAATCGAAAAATTGGTTTAATAATTGTGCTATTGGTTGAGCATCTGCTATATCCTTCCTTCCTCTCCCCCTCGTCCCCCTCTCCATCCCCCCCATCTTACCTCCTTCCCTTCCCCACAGCACCTGTATATATGTATATATGTTTGTACATATTTATTACTCTATTTATCTTGTGCATATCTATTCTATTTTATTTTGTTAGTATGTTTGGTTTTGTTCTCTGTCTCCCCCTTCTAGACTGTGAGCCTGCAGTTGGGTAGGGACTGTCTCTATGTGTTGCCGACTGGTACTTCCCAAGCGCTTAGTACAGTGCTCTGCACACAGTAAGCACTCAAATACGATTGATTGATTGATTGCTATGTACCAAACTCTGTGCTAGCTACAGGAGTGGAAGTACAATGAAGATAGGTCAGACATAGCTTTGTCCCACTAAGGGCTCACAGTCTAAGGGGGCAAAAGAACAGGAATTTAACCCCTATGTACAGTTGAGGAAATTGAGGCACAGAAGGGTTGAGTGTCTTGCCTAAGGTCTCCCCCAGGGTCATTTGGGGGAGCTGGGATTAGAACCCAGGTCTCCTGGTTCCCAATCTTTTGTTTGTTCCGAAGAAGCAGAATGGCATAGTAGATGGGAGTCAGAAGGTCACGGGTTCTAATTCCGGCTCTGATACTTGTGTGCTGTGTGCCCTTGGGCAAGTCACTTCATTTCTCTGGGCCTCAGTTACCTAATCTGGAAAATGGGGATGAAGACTGTGAGCCCCATAGGGGACAGGGACTGTGTCCAAGCCAATGTGCTTGTATCCACCCCAGCACTTAGTTTAGTGCCTGGCACATAGTAAGAGCTCAACATATCATAATTTTAAAGAAAACAGTGTGACTCAGTGGAAAGAGCGCGGGCTTGGGAGTCAGAGGACATGGGTTCTAATCCCGGCTCCGCCACCTGTCTCCTGTGTGACCTTGGGCAAATCACTTCAGTTACCTCATCTGTAGAATGGGGATTAAGACTGTGAGCCCCACGTGGGACAACCTGATTACCTGGTATCTGGCACTGGTACACCAGTGCTTAGAACAGCGCTTGGCACATAGTAAGCACTTAACAAATACTATTATTATTATAAATATTTCTTCATCTTGGCCACGTTGCTTCTCTGGATGTTTTTGTGTATCAACTCCATTGTATTGTACTCTCCCAAGCACTTAGTATCATGCTCTAGAGAAGCAGCGTGGGTCAGTGGAAAGAGCATGGGCTTTGGAGTCAGAGGTCATGGGTTCAAATGCCGGCTCTGCCACTTAGCAGCTGTGTGACAAGTCACTTAACTTCTCTGGGCCTCATTTACCTCATCTGGAAAATGGGGATTAAGACTGTGAGCCCCACGTGGGACAACCTGATCACCCTGTAACCTTCCCTGCACTTAGAACAGTGCTTTGCACATAGTAAGCGCTTAATAAATGCCATTATTATTATTATTATTATTGTCTGCACACAGCCTGGGGACACACTATGGCCTAGTGAAAAGAAAATGGACCTGGGAGTCAGAGGACCTGGGTTCTAATCCTGCTCCACCACTTGTCTGCTATGTGGCCTTGAGAAAGTCACTTAACTTCTCTGTCACCTCATCTGTTAAATGGGGATTAAAACTGAGCCCATGTGGGACATGGGCTTTGTCCAACCTGATTAGTTTGTGCCTATCCCAGCGCTTAGTATAGTGCCTGACGCATAGTAAGTATTTAACAAATAGCATAAAAAAGTGCTCAATAAGTACCAATGATTAATTGACCAGATCTGACTGGTGCACACACCTAAGTCTTTCTTAAGGTGAAATAAAAGTTCCCAGACTGATTAATTGTCAAGCCCTGTTAGGGCTGAAGTTCGTGGACTGATTAATTGTCAAGCCCTGATAAGGCTGAGAGTTTGGCGTGGTGGAGCGGGGGTGGTGGTTAAGACTTCATAATGCTGGTCTTGGAGACTGGAAATATCAGGAGAAAGGCAGGCCTTTGGAAAAAAAAATTCCCATCACTTAACAATTGTATTGATTGAGGAATAATAATAATAATGATGGCATTTATTAAGTGCTTACTATGTGCAAAGCACTGTTCTACGCCCTGGGGAGGTTACAAGGTGATCAGGTTGTCCCACGGGGGGCTCGCAGTTTTAATCCCCATTTTACAGATGAGGTAACTGAGGCCCAGAGAAGTGAAGTGACTTCCCCAAAGTCACACAGCTGACAATTGGCAGAGCAGGGATTTGAACCCATGACCTCTGACTCCAAAGCCCGGGCTCTTTCCACTGAATCACGCTGTTTCTCAGGGAAGTAACATGGTGCAGTGGCTGGAGCCCACTGTTGGGTAGGGACCGTCTCTATATGTTGCCAACTTGTGCTTCCCAAGCACTTAGTACAGTGCTCTGCACACAGTAAGCGCTCAATAAATACGATTGAATGAATGAATAGAGCCTGGGCCTGGGAGTCAGAAGGCCATGAGTTCTAATCCCAGCTCCGCCACTTGTCTGCTATGTGACCCTGGGCAAGTCACTTCAATTCTCTGTGCCTTAGTTATCTCTTCTGTAAAATGGGGATTGAGACTGTGTGCCCAATGTGGGTCAGGGACTGTGTCCACCCTGATTTGCCACCCCATCGCTTAGTACAGTGGCTGATACACAGGTAGTGTTTAACAGACACTATTATTATTGTTATGTGCTTACTGGGTGCAGAACATCATACTAAGACTTCGGAGAGTACAAATAACAGAGTTGGTAGACTCGTTCCCTCCCCACAGTGAGTTTATAATCTAGAGGGGGAGACCAACATTAATATAAATAAATTATGCATTTGTACAGAAGCCCTGACCTGGTGCTTGCTTTCTTCTGTAACATTTAAAGATCCTTTTTGCTTTTCATTTCCACCTTCAATAGGGACCCTGGACATCCCAACTGGGGACATCCTACATGAAGAATTTGTGTTTGTGTCTAGTTTTCAGTGTCAGATGAGGGCATTGATAACCTGGCATTCTGACTTTGACCCTGTCTTATACAATCTCTCATCCAAACCTTGAGCTGCTAATATCTGAGCGCTCTCCTCTGGCCTAGGATCTATATTTCTTTTTCTTGCAAACTCATGGAATCATGGGAAAAAGCACATCACTTATCGCTAAAGGAAATCCCTCACGTTGAATCTTAATCCCATTTTCTCTTGTCTTGTGCTCCCGGGAAATGGAGAGCAGCTAATCACCACCCTCTAGGATAAGTCTTCATCTACTTGATGAATTACATTAAACTATCTCTCAGGCTTTTTGTCTCCAAGTTAAATAATTCCAGTTCCTTTGACCTTTCATCAGAGGTCTAATTTTCTAACACTTTAATCATATTTGTGGCTTGCCCCTGAACCTTCTCCAGGTTTTTTCCATCCATGTCGAGTTGTAGAGTTCAGGAATGGAGGTAATACCCGTAGAAGGAACAGTGTGAAAAATTATCCTTAAGATCTGGATTTTTCAGATTAAAAGATACAATTAGGGACTAACTATTGGGTGTTTTTATTTGGATAAAAAACAAATTTAAATTTCAAAGCTTCAAGTACTTAAATGTTAGGTTTTAGTTTGATTTTTGGTGTATTTTTTTTGTTTTGCTTTTGTCCACATTCAGCAACATTTGCATGGCAAGGATTTCTTTGGTGCTAGTACTTCTTTCTTGTGTTTACAGAATGCTAATAGTTGGCCATATGCACAATATCATAGATACCTGCTAGCATCAGTAATAAAGGTAAGGCAGTTTTGCATAATTCCAGCTGTTCCAAAACTTAAGAATAGCCAAATCTTAACTTTGAGAGGAAGAATCTATACTGGAGTGAAAAAATAAGCTGTCCCATGAGCCATAGGAGAATTTGACTGGATGGGACAATTTCTGAAGGGTACACCAGAATCATAGCAGTGTGAGAGAGAGAAAATCCCCAGGAAAAAATAAAAATGGTAATATATTTAAGTGCCCCCAGTTTCCAAAACTATGGATTAATTTTATTAATAGTGAAAATGATGACAATTCATTACACACGGATGCTTAATTACATGAAATTGACCGTGGCTGAATTAGGGAGGAATGCCAATTCCACTGACCATGAGGATATTAAGAAAAAGCTTCATTTTGAATTTTGTGAAGCCTTATAGTGTTTGTAATTTAAAAAATATATTTGAGGGATAAGAATTGGGTTAATTTGGACAAAACTTAAAAAATTCACACCCTAGTTATTCAGTTATTCCTTTCAGTTCAGAGTCATGCTGGATTCTTTTAGCTAAAGGTAGTGGTCTCCAGCTTGCTAATCAGTCTATCAAGGGTATTTATTGAGTACTTACTGTATGCACAGCAATGTACTAAGTGCTTGGGAGAATACAATAGAGTTGGTAGACAAGATCCCTGGCCTCATGGAGCTGACAGTCTAGTGGGGAGGCAGGAGTTAAATCACAGATGAGGGAAGTTGCAGAGTATGAGAAGCAGAGAAGCAGCATGGCTCAGTGGAAAGAGCATGGGCTTTGGAGTCAGAGGTCATGGGTTCAAATCCCGGCTCCGCCAATTGTCAGCTGTGTGACTTTGGGCATGTCACTTAACTTCTCTGGGCCTCAGTTCCCTCATCTGTAAAATGGGGATGAAGACTGTGAGCCCCCCATGGGACAACCTGATTACCTTGTATCCTCCCCAGTGCTTAGAACAGTGCCTTGCACATAGTAAGCACTTAATAAATGCTATCATTATTATTATGAGGATATGTACTTCAGTGCTGTGAGACTGGGCAAGGTGAGCATCAGAATGCTTAGGAGGTACCAACCCAAGTTCCTAGGAGATGCCAAAGGGAAGGAAGATAGGGTGGAGAGATGTGAAGCTAGTTAGGGAAGCCAACCAGTGTAACTCCTTGGGTTTTTTATATGCTACTCATATTCCTACTATAACCCAGCCCTCACACTTCACTCCTCTAAAGCTAACCATCCCACTGTCCCTTGATCTCGTCTCTCTCACCTCCGACCTCTCGCCCACATCTTACCTCTGGCCTGGTACGTCCTCTCTCCTCATATCTGAGACAATCACTCTCCCCTCCTTCAAAGCCTTATCAAAGGCACATCTCCTTCAAGAGGGCTTTCACTCATTCATTCATTCATTCAATCATATTTATTGAGCACTTGCTTTGTGCAGAGCACTGTACTAAGCACTTGGGAAGTACAAGTTGGCAACATAGAGACGGTCCCTACCCAACAGTGGGCTCACAGTCTAGAAGGGGGAGATGGACAACAAAACAAAACATATTAACAAAATAAAATAAATAGAATAGTAAATATGTACAAGTAAAATAGAGTAATAAATCTGTACAAACATATATACAGGTTCTATGGGGAGGGGAAGGAGGTAGGGCGGGGGGGATGGGGAGGGAGAGAAGAAAGAGGGGGCTCAGTCTGGTAAGGCCTCCTGGAGGAGGTGAGGTCTCAGTAGGGCTTTGAAGGGAGGAAGAGAGCTAGCTTGGCAGATGCGG
The DNA here is from genome assembly GCF_015852505.1 of Tachyglossus aculeatus. Classification (NCBI taxonomy): domain Eukaryota; kingdom Metazoa; phylum Chordata; class Mammalia; order Monotremata; family Tachyglossidae; genus Tachyglossus; species Tachyglossus aculeatus. Next base: position 27,426,505 of record NC_052073.1, on the reverse strand, counting down.
GGAGGGAGGGCATTCCAGGCCAGTGGGATGATGTGGGCCGGGGGTTGACGGCGGGACAGGGGAGAACGAGGCACGGTGAAGAGGTTAGTGGCAGAGGAGCGGAGGGTGTGGGCTGGGCTGTAGAAGGAGAGAAGGGAGGTGAGGTAGAAGGGGGAGAGGTGATGGAGAGCCCTGAAGCCGAGAGTGAGGAGTTTTTGCCTGATGCGTAGGTTGACTGGTAGCCACTGGATGTTTTTGAGGAAGGGAGTAACATGCCCAGAGCATTTCTGCGCAAAGATGATCCGGGCAGCGGCGTGAAGTATAGACTGAAGTGGGGAGAGACAGGAAGATGGGAGATCAGAGAGGAGGCTGATACAGTAATCCAGTCCTGACTAAACCCTCCTTTCCTCTTCTTCCACACCCTTCTACATTATTCTGACTTGCTCCCTTTATTCATCCCCCTCCCAGCCCCAGAGCACTTATGTACATATTTGTAATTTATTCATATTAATGTCAGTCTCCCCCGCTAGACTGTCAGCTGCTTGTGGGCGAGGAATGTGTCTGTTTATAGTTATGTTGTGTGCCTTCAAGCACTTGGTACAGTGCTTGGCACGTAGTAAGCCCTCAATAAATATAATTGAATGAAGGAGACACTGTCGTTGACCACTGGGTCTTAGGTATCGTTGGGTTCTACATGTGTGTTTTCTGGCATGTGCCGTGACTGAGTGGCTGTCTGGTTATTTTTAGCCAATTAAAAAACTTCCTTTTGAATTCCATCCCTATCCCCCTGCTAGGTACTGCCTCTCCTGTCTTCAGTCTCTCTGATCCCATCATCAACACAGAGGCGTCATTTTTCAACTTAGAGTCTGACGCCCTTTCCATCACCTAGGACATAGAAGAAAATGTTAAGCTCCTCTAGATACAGGACTGACACCCTCGCTCCCACCTTGATACTCCTCCCAAACTGAAACTAACCCATAGAGAGTCACAATTTCACCCCATCCCCTGCATCACCACTTCTGCCCCTGCTTTTGCTACCCTCTTTTCCAACTTCAGAGTAGGAGCTTCTTGTTTGCAGGGAATTTGTCACTGGTTTATTCTGTAATTCCCAGTGCACATTGCAAGTGTAATTAATACTACTACTGCTGATACTAGTAACAGTACTTGTGTGATTTCAACTAGTGTTTCCTATATGAGGTACACTGAACCAGCGAGCAGTCTGTGTGAATCCTTCCCTCTCCCATTGCCAGAAACCCAAGTGAGCAGGTGGTATCACGGATTGCACAGATGTTCAACATGTTGCAGAATGGAAAAGAAAAGCCATCCGCTGTTGTGCCAATATGGTGGTCTCCAAAACAGTCATGGCACACCTGAGAGTTTGTCTCTGTGCTTTGGTGGGCCAGCCGCTATCAGTCAATCCATCAATGGTATTTATTGAGTGCTAGCTATGTGCAAAACACTGTACTAAGAGTTGAGTAGAACACAATACAGCAGAATTGGTAGACCTGCTCCCTGCCCATGAGGAGTTTACAATCTAGAGGACTGCAATCAGAGAAAGCACGTTCTAGGAAATGAGAGAAAAGATGGCAAGATCCAGAGAAGGACAACCAGAGGGTTAGATTAAAGGATGCCTTTGACCCATCTGATTGTCCTTCTCTGGGCTGCTCCATCTTCTCTCTCATTTCCTAAAAGGTGCCCTTCCAACATACATATATAAGCAGAGGAATTTGCAGTAATTCAGTTTTATAGGAAAGTAGTGCATAGGCACAGTCTTTTTGGTTCAGAAACTTGGAAGGCTTTATAACTTTCTGGAGGCTCAGAAGAAATTTTCAGAATTAATTTAGGAGGCCCACTTCTCTTCTTCAGTCTCTCATCTCTCCAGTCCATGCTTCACTCTGCTGCCTGAATCATTTTTCTAAACCATCATTGTTCCCACCTCCCCATTTCTTAAACAGCTTCAGTGCCTGCCCATCCAAATTCACATCGAGCAGAAATTTCTGAGCACTGATTTTAGCACATTGAATCAGCTTTTTCCCAGCTACTTAACCATACTCCTCTCCCAGTCCATCCAAGCTCATGTGCTTTGCTCCTTCAAAGTCAACTTACTCACTGTTTCATTCTCATTTATCTTATCACCTTCTTGCTCACTTCCTCCCTTCTCTCAGTGCTCCCTGCCCCTTCACATCAGAAGACAAATGTTTGCTCTTCCCATCCTCTAGACTGTAAGCTCATTGAATGTGTCTACTGACTATGTCATATTGTACTCTCCCAAGTGCATGGTACCGTAAGTGCTCAGTAGATATGATTGATTTTCAAAGTCCTTACGAAAACATAACTTCCTTCAGGAAACCTTCCCTGAGTAATCTCTCTTTTCCCGCCCTTATTTTTCCTCCTATTTACACTTCACTTAACCACTTGGATACTCATTCCCATTCCCCACCTTCCTACTTCTCTAGTACTTATGTGAATATTTATACAGATATTTCTAACCTTAGTTTATGGCTGAATGACATACAGTGTTTTCTTAGATTGGAATGTCCAAGTTTCTGTTCTGCTTAAAAATATCCCTTTTAGATTTTGCATTGAAATCTGAATGAAACCTAAATAAATGTACTGCCTCTTCAACTTTTTCAAAAATTAAAGATACCTCAGGAATTTCTAAGTAGCACAGGTTAATCTGTCCATCAATCAGTGGTATTTATTGAGCACTTACTGTGTGCAAAGAACTGAATATAGGAAAGTATAATGCAGTAGAGCTGGTAGAAACAATCCCTGTCCACAAAGAGCTTACGGTATAGAAGGGGAGATGGACATTAAAATAAATTGCAGATAGGAGAAACAGCAAAGAATAAGGATATGTAAATAGGTGTTGTGGAGTGAGTATCCAAGTGTTTAAGGGGTACAGACCGAAGTGCATTGGTGACACTGAAGGGATGTATAGGGTGGGGACATTTGGTGTTAGGGAAAGTGTCTTGGAAGAAATGTGATATGTAAGTTAGATGGGAGGCTCCTGCCCATCCAGTCTACTGATCTTTATTCAAGTCCACCTACGACAATAGAATATTTGTAAAGGGGGATGTCGTTAAAAAATCACATCTCATCTATCTAGGAATTGGAGGAAGTGCAAAAGTTTCCACTTCATGGCTCCCAACCTGGATGCCTGTCCATGGAAAGGGTCAATTCCTTTTGGACCCCGCACTGGCCATTCACTTGCCCGCTGGTCATCGCCACCATTTACAGAGGCAACTCCTGACTCCAATCAAGCGATCACCCACCTTCTTCCTCGAGGAACCATTTTGCAGCAATATGAGACTAATTGTTTCTAGATTGACTATTTTCATGGGATAGTAGTCTCAGTGTTCCCTGAATTAGCATGCTCACTGAAGGATTGAAGATGCTTATTAGGCCCGACAGCTTCAGCATCAGCGGGATCGGTGAAAGCTCTGTGAAACTACACCGGGCTGGTGACAATATTTATTTATGCGGAATGGAGACATATGGCCAGAATCATCCGCTCCCTTTCCTCGGTAATTAAAACATCTGGGAGCACAAAAGGGCTGTAAAATGAAGGGGGGAAAGCACAAAAAGCCCTCACCATCTCCACACTAAACAATACAGGAGCTGTAACTTTTACATAATTGCTCGGACTTTCTTTAGAGCTAACACAGGGCTCTCGAAGGTCAGCCCCCTTCAGTGCTTGCCCAACAGGAGATAGTCAAATGCAGATGGAGTTCAGAAACTTTCATCAGCTTTTGTTGTTGTTGTTGTTGTTGTTTTGAGGTAAAAGACTTCAGCACTCTAAAGAGGAACCTGGATTGATAGAAGCAACGTGGCTCAGTGGAAAGAGCACCGGCTTTGGAGTCAGAGGTCATGGGTTCAAATCCCAGCTCCGTCACTTGTCAGCTGTGTGACTTTGGGCAAGTCACTTCACTTCTCTGGGCCTCAGTTACCTCATTTGTAAAATGGGGATTAAAACAGTGAGCAACCTGATCACCTTGTAACCTCCCCAGCACTTAGAACAGTGCTTTGCACATAGTAAGTGCTTAACAAATATCATTATTATTATTATTATTATTATTTGAAGATCAAGAGATGACACTCGAAGGCTAAATATTGAAGGTTGCTTTGGGTTTGGGGAGTTGATGTCAGAGCTTGTAATGGGATATTAAATCTTGTGTCACTTGTGAATAAAATTCAAGCCTGCACCCATCAGAGACGATGGAACTTCTGTGGTTTCTGGGACACGGGCTATTGGTTTCACGCTAGCTCTTCATGGTGAGATGTCCCCATCACCACATTTGCCCCACATATTGAAGTAATTGACCCTCGGTGATAGTCTGAGCTGAGGTATCCAGGTTTAAATAGCCCTTGGGAGGGCCACCCCCTTCTAGGATGTTAGATTCCACCTGTATAATAATGATGGTATTTGTTAAGTGCTTACTAAGTGCAAAGCACTCTTCTAAGCGCTGGGGAGGTTACAAGGTGATCAGGTTGTCCCGGGGGGCTCACAGTTTCAATCCCCATTTTACAGATGAGGTAACTGAGGCACAGAGAAATTAAGTGACTTGCCCAAAGTCACACAGCTGGCAGTTGGTGGAACCGGGATTTGAACCCATGAACTCTGACTCCCAAAGCCCGTGCTCTTTCCACTGAACCACGCTGCTTCTTATAACATTAAATAATATGATTGTGACATTTGCTAAGCACTTAATACATCCCAAACACTGTACTAACTACTGGGGCAGATTGGAGATAATCAGGTCAGACTCCTTGGCTCACATGGGGCTCAAGATCTAAGTAGGAGGAAGAACAAGTATTGAATCCCCATTTTATAGAAGAGGAAACTGAGGCGCAGAGAAGCAAAGTGACCTTTCTGAGGGCACGCAGAAGATGAGTGGCAGATCTGAGACTAGAACCTCAGGCTTCTAAGTTCTAGCCCTGTGCTGTACACTGCTTCTTGACAATGAGTCAATCAATTAATAATAATAATAATAATAATAACAATAATAATAATAATGGCATTTGTTAAGCACTTACTATGCAAAGCACTGTTCTAAGTGCTGGGGAGATTACAAGATGATCAGGTTGTCCCACGGGGGCTCACAGTCTTCATCCCCATTTTACAGATGAGGTAACTGAGGCCCAGAGAAGTGAAGTGACTTGCCCAAAGTCACACAGCTGACAAGTGATGGAGCTGGGATTTGAACCCATGACCTCTGACTCCAAAGCCCGTGCCCTTTCCACTGAGCCATGCTGCTTCTCAGGAAATTAATGGTATTTATTGAGTGCTTACTATGTGCAGAACTCTGTATTGGGCGCTTGGAAGAGTACAACAGAATCAGTGGACATGCCTTAGGCCCATAACGAACTGACATGATGAAAGAGGGGCCTCCTTACCTGTGGTGGGCTTGTCGGGGTTTGAAATTCCCCCCACCAAGCCCAAATCCATTCCTAATAATGTACTTGAAGTTCCCTTTGAAAGAAGGGATTCGTGATTCCAGAGGACAGGGACAATTCACCTCAGCAAATTGCTGATCAGATGTATCTGTATTGCAAGGGATTGAGACTTTGACTGGATCTGGCTCAAAGATTCAATTAAATCCAATGCAGTTGTACGTGTAGTTGCTGATTAAAGTATCTGACATCTACTCAGGCATAAATATTTATGCTTGATGGAATCCATCCTTAACAGCAAAACAATCTGCAGTGACAACATTAAAAATATGAATACATTCTAGGTGATAACTCTATTATCTGTACTAATAATAACTTAACAGTTTCAGCATGTGTCATACTGAGAAGTATGCAAATTGGGAGCCCATCTGTCAAAGGCACTTGCTAGAAGACCTACATACCTGTCAAGCTTGCTGGTTTCAGTAGAGGAGTCCTGATTTTGTGCAAGAAAGGCTGCTGGATTCATATGTGTTAGCAATGCTTTGGGGTCTCCCAGAATCCTTCACTGGAGGATGGCACACACATTTGGAAGATATAGTTTCATGAATTCTCCCGCTACCATTAGGAGAGGGGTGACAGACCGGAGACTAAAGAACAAGCTTAGAGCTAAGAGGAAACAGAATATTGAATCCATGCCTCCCAAGATCCCATCCACTGTGGTATCTGCCAGATGATCCATTCTCTGTCCAATCTATTCTGGGCCTCAGCGCTTATTTTTCTAGAGCTGATCTCGAAGCAAGTTTTAAAAATAGTCATTGCCCTTTTTCTCCAGTCTCTTAGCTCACCCATCCACCCTGGTCCTTGCCTATTCCAGTTTTATCTTAGATGTTAACCACTCTTCCTTCTTTCATGTTGGATTGGTCACCAAGCGCTCTATCGTGAACAAAGGGACCTGGGAAATACAGGCTCTGATTCCTCTCAATAGATGCAGCTCAGGAAGAAAAGGGAGCTCACATCTAGACTATATGCTTGTTATGGGCAAGGTATGAACCCCCTAATTCTGCTGTACTGTACTCTCCCAAGTGCTTGGTACAATGTTCTCCACATAGTAAGTGTCAATAAACACCATTTATTGACTGAAGGGGAGAGTTTTCTCCTCAGGTGTCTGCTCACCTCAGGCAGAGAAGATCCAGCCAATGAACACAGGTTACTGAGTGAAGCTTCCAGGATCAATTTACAGGAATTTCTGATTAACATTGCTTCCTCTCTGCCCCAATCCCTTACCAGCAATCCTATCTGCCAAATATCCAAATGCTCTGCCAGTGAGTGCAAACTTTTGATCTAGTGTGAAATCAATCAATCAATGGAATTTATTGAGCTCTTACTGTGGGCTGAGCACTGCAGTACACACTTGGGAAAGTACAATACAACAGAGTTGGTAGAAACAGTCCCTACCCACAGCTTAGAGTGTAGCAGTGGGGAAGCAGCATCGCCTGGTGAATAGAACACAGGGCTGGGAGTCAGAAGAACTTGGTTTCTAATCCTGGCTGGCCACTTGTTTGCTGGGTGACCTTGGACAAGTCACTTCGCTTCTTTGTGCCTGTTACCTCATTTGTAAAATAGGGATTAAGACTGTGAGCCTCATGTTTTTCCAGCCTGATCAATTTGTCTCTACCCTAGCTCTTAGAATGGTGTTTGACACATAGTAAGCACTTAACAAATATCATCATAAACAATATTATTAGAGGGGGAGACAGATATTAAAATCAATTTGTTATATATATATAAGTGCTGTGGAATTGAGGGTTTGGTGAATGAAGAGTACAAATCCAAGTACAAGAAGAACCCCAAGTTCTTGAAGGGATTGAGGTGGGACTAATCATTTAATGATTGCAATCAGGGCCATTGAGGCCATGAATCAACCATGTGGGACAAACAAGGAGAATTTGGAAAAAGATAAATTTCTGGCAAGAGTGAGGGATCTATTAGGGTAGAGCATTGCCATTTTTGCAAATAGCTTGGTCATCTCATTGTGATCCTTATTGGAAGGCTGTGTTTTTTGTTTTTTGGGTGTTTTTTTTAAATCGACTTCCTCCCCCAGCCTGCTTCTTGAGGATGATGAAGCACTGAGTTAAAACTGAATCTAGGAATACTGGGCTTCCTGGAACTCCAGTGGGTGGGATGTTTGCCTCCTGCCTTCCCTGTGTTCCTTCTATAAATAATGTACAATATTTTCTCAGTTCTTTTTAATCTCCAAAATTAACTCTCTTGCACTTGCTCAGTCTCACTCTCTCGCTGTCACTCTTTCTTTCTTGCTCTCACTCACTCTTGCTCTTGCTCACTCTTGCTCTTGTGCTCGCTCTCTTCCTCTTCCTTCCTGCCCCCCCCGCCACTCCATTCCCCTTCTCCCTCCCAACTAGACAAGTGAAGCAAGAGTCTTCTGGAAAGAAACACTCTTACCTTTACTTGCTTTATTTCTTTAGAAATTTAGATCTATTCCTTAAAATGGCCAGTGAGGACCATGCTCCCTGTTATAAATAGTGCAGTCGTCTAGTGCCCACTGAATGCTGACATCATTCTCCCATCTTCTTCCCTTACCTCTACCATCCCTCACACAACTATCACCAGCCTAACCAAACTCATCCTGTTTCCCCTTACCCACTCCTCGATCCCCTTATCCCCTGCTGACTTCAACTCCCAAAACCCCAGTCTTGTCCATAAGCAGTGCTTTTACCCAGAAAACCTCTCACCTTTCACCTTTGATGTTTCCCCAGGTGGATCTAACATCCTTTATCAGTGGGGATTCTTTGTGAGGGGATGTTAACAGAATATGGCCACTTCTCTGAGCCTCTGCTTTGTTCATTTAGAGCTAGAGCAGAGAGAGGTGTAAAACATGGATTCTCTACAGGGGAAATTCCTGTTCCTCGCTGTCTCTCAGACAGATATCCATTTAAAAGGATGCTATTAATAGACCCCCGTGGAGATGTTTATCAGAGAGCAAACGGCAGAATGAGATGTTCAGGCTTCCCTTACCACAGAAAGCATTTATAGAACTTGTTACTTTGGAAAAAATCCCATTTTTACACTCCATGGTCATGTAGCTGGTTAGTGTTAACCTTGCTTCTGTGAGCAGAGGGGATTGTAGTAAATCTTCCAGTAATGGTGAGCTAGTTTTGTCTGGTTTGACACATTGTTTCCTGATAAGAGCTTCTGGGAAAATACTTTAGTTTGCTTGTCAGGAAGAATCTTGCTGAGTAGCTAGGAGAGACCCTGAACTTACCAGCTCCTGATGGGAAAATATCCAACTTAGAAAGGAAACAGTGCAGGGCTTGAAATAATGAATTATCTGGCAAATGGATCGACTCCAGTGAGACCTCTACTCTGTAAGCTCCTTGTGGGCAGGAATCGTATCTACCTACTACTCCCTACTCCACTCTCCCAAGCGCGTAGTCAGGTGTTCTCAAAAAAGGAAGTGCTCAGTAAATCCAGCTGATCAATAGTTTGCCAAAGTTCCCTGGGTAGCATTTAGAAAAATACTATTTAATTCAATTCTTTCCAGCTTCATTGAGTGTATTTTCTATTTGGATCATGGATAATTTCCTTTACCTAGGTGGCACAGGTCAATTCACGTGGCAGAAGGCAGTTCAACTTAGGCTTGGTGTAGTGAGGGACCCATAGTTTATGGCAGATTAGTGTCCATTTGGTGGGCATTAAGGGTCTTGACTTTGTGCTTGGACTGTCTCAGTAAAAAGTCCTCCACAGAAGCCAGGCTCCTTGGCTATCTCAGCAAAGAGGTCAAAGTTTGAGGTGTATCGATATATCCTTAGCACTTTTGGTCAAAGGTCCAGAGCAGGGTTGGCTACCTAGGGCTTGGAAGCTCTTTTATTTCTGGTATTTGTTAAGCAATGTGCCAGGTATTTTTTTTATAGCATTTATTAAGTGCTTACTATGTGCAAAGCACTGTTCTAAGTGCTGGGGAGGTTACAAGGTGATCAGGTTGTCCCACGGGAGGCTGACAGTCTTAATCCCCATTTTCCAGATGAGGTAACTGAGGCCCAGAGAAGTGAAGTGACTTGCCCAAAGTTACACAGCCTACAAGTGGCGGAGCCAGGATTTGAACCCATGACCTCTGACTCCAAAGCCCGTGCTCTTTCCACTGAGCCATGCTGCTTCTCTTAGGTATTGTACTAAGCACTGGGGTAGATAAAACTTAATTAATCTGGGCAAAGTCCCTGTCCCACATAGGGGTCACAGTCTTAATCCCTATTTTACAGATAAGGTAACTGAGGCACAGAGAGGTGAAGTGACTTGATCATGGTCTCACAGCAGACAGGTGGCGGAGCTGGGATTAGAACCCAGGTCCTTCTGACTCTTTGGTCTGGGCTCTATTCACTAGGCCACACTGCTTCTTGGAACCAAATGTGGCTTCTGAACTGGGGAGAGGGGATGAGAGGAGGACCCTCTTGTTCCCAGAGACCTCGCTGCCACTGGTGTGGAGAGGAAGGGATGGAGATGAGGCTGGGGAGGGAGGGAGGGAAGAGCTCCTGTCCTCTGATGTGGCTCTCGGCGGAAGGGGCAGGGACAAGCCACGGCTTCCTGACTGTGTGGACACTGCCCTCTCATATCCTGTGGGAAAGGGAAGGGAGAGAAGGGATGCCTCTCAGCTGGCATCTGCTCATCATGTTGCCCCTCCTTTATCCTCTTCCTTTCCCTTTTGTTTGCCTCTTTCCCATGAGAAGAAGTGTGGTGTAGTGGATAGAGCATGGGCCTGGGACTCGGACAGTCATGGGTTCTAATCCTGACTCCCTGCTTATTTGCTGTGTGATCCTGGGCAAGTCACTTCTCATTTACCTCATCTATAAAATGGGGGTTGAGACTGTGAGCCCCACATGGGACAGGAACTCTGTCCTACTGATTGGCTTCTGTCGACCCCAGTGCTTCATACAGTGCCTGGCACATAGTAAGTGTTTAATAAATATTATTATTATTCCCTCTGATTAAAGCGTGGGCCTGGGAGTCAGATAATGGATTCTAATCTTGGCTCCTCCACTTGTCTGCTGTGTGACCTTGGGCAGGTCACTTCACTTCTCTGTGCCTCAGTTACCTACCTCATTTGTAAAATGGGAATTAAGACTGTGAGCCCCGTGGGGGACATGGATGGTTTCCCACCTGATGACCCTATATCTACCTCAGTGCTTAATACAGTGTCTGGCACGTAGTAAGTGTTTAACAAATGCAATTAAAAAACCAAAACAAGACAGATTTTACCACGAAAAGCTATTGCTAATGAAGCAGCCACATGGCAAAATGATGTCAAGATATTGTGCCATATGCAGCATGATATCATGATGTCATTTGTCACAGGGGAGCTCTATACAATCAATCAGCCTTGGGTCCCTGGGAGTATGGGGGTGGTAACCCAGCCCACAGGAGACAACAGCTGTTACTCTGAACAGCATTTGCTCCGACTATGGACAGCTAATGTTATGAGGCAGCTGTGTGTCATCATATTGGGCGATGAGCAACATAATGATATCACGTGGGAGCCCCTGAAAACCAACCAGCCCTGAGCCCAGGAGGGAAGGGTGATAGTAATCCATCCCAGGCATTGCCGGGGTGGAGAATGAAACTTTTAAAACTTTTATATTCAGATGACGTAAGGTACATTCGTGTGTGTATACACGGTATGAATGGCTCTATACGCGCTGACCGCTCCAAGGATTCATTTCTCTTGGCTTTTCTGCATAAAACATTGCTAGCCCCTAGTCTACAAGTAAATGGGGACTGGGAAAATGGGGACTTTTTACCTTATAAACCTTATAAAGTGAGGCAGATCCAGGTGTAACCTATTCCTGATCTTATCTATGAACCCTAGTCTCAAACCGAAGTGCAATCAGGATCCAAATAGACCTCTCTGGGTCAGGAATGAGGAGAAAAAAAAAGATAAAGGAAAGAATGAGATGGGGAAACAAGAGGAAAACACAGGAGAAGATGACCTGGAAAAGGTAGAAAAATGGAAATGGGGAGATCTGGTTCTCAAGGAGCCCCATCCCTTCCCTACTTCCTTGGTTGGAATTTGTCAGTGTTTGGACACTTCAGGGTGTGTGTATTCAGATCCGAAACTAAGGAGCAGAGTCATAAATCAGACCAGCTCCTTTGCTTGCTTTTTCCCCTGGTCCCTGATGAGTTGAGCATATGTTCTAGCTAGCATATTCAATTGGGATGAACACTGCTTTATCCCAACTTTATCCCTCTAGACTGTGAGCTCATTGTGGATAGAAATTATTTCTACCAACTCTGTTGTATCACCATCTCCCAAGTGCTTAGTACAGTGCTTTCCACACAGTAAGCACTAATGAAATATGATTGATTCTTGATATGTTTGGGACAGATGGATAACTGTGGAGCCATCATAATAATAATGATGGCATTTATTAAGCGCTTACTATGTGTAAAGCACTGTTATAAGTGCTGGGGAGGTTACAAGGTGATCAGGTTGTCCCACGGGGGTCTCACAGTCTTAATCCCCATTTTACAGATGAGGGAACTGAGGCACAGAGAAATGAAGTGACTTGCCCAAACTCACACAGCTGACAATTGGCAGAGCTGGGATTTGAACCCATGACCTCTGACTCCAAGGCCTGTGCTCTTTCCACTGAGCCACACTGCTTCCCCTTCCCTGCTCTGTGACTGGCTCAAAAAAGCACATGGAATTTCTACATTTGGCTGGGGAACAATCCCACTTTCATCTCTGGATGGGTTAAGTGAGAGGGAGAGTACAGTTCAGCCTTTCTTATTATTCATTTATTCTTTCCCTGCACTTAGTATAGTGCTTGGCACTCCATGGATGCTTAAAAAATACTATTATAGCTATTACTAAGCCCTGTGAACCCAGAAGAAAGCCCCGGGAGGAAGAGGAAGGACAGAAACTTCTAGCAGAGAGTTGTTCAAAAGAAACATGAAAGGTGAGGAAACGAGAGGGACTGTCCCATTTCTTTTAACCCCAGAATGATTCCAGAGTGGATAGGTATGGTGCTAAATGAACTTTTGTTCTCACCTGATAACTCATTTCAAATTGAGTCTAGACTTTCATAAAGAAAGTATCCACCATCCACATTTTTATATCATCTTCCATCTTCTTCCTGAGTGAGTTGCAACTCGTTGTGGGCAGGAAATGTCTGTTACATTGTCATCTCCCAAGTGCTTAGTACAGTGCTCTGCACACAGTAGGTGCTCAATAAATAAGATGGACTGACAGTAATACAGTTACCCATTCAATCTTCATAGAGAAGATCGAATTTCAGAAAAGATTAGAAAAATTGAGTGTGCACAATCCATCAACAGATTATATTTTGTGGGTGCTTACTGTATGCAAAACGCTTGGGAGGATAACACACAAAAGAGTTTGTAGAACAGTTCCCTGCCCACCAGGAGTTTTTCAGCCTAGTGGAGAAGGCAGACATTATAAATAAATTACAGAACTGCTGTGGGACTGAGAGTGGGGTGAATATCAGGTGCTTAAAGGGTAATATAATAATAATGATGGCATTTGTTAAGCACTTACTATGTGCAAAGCACAGTTCTAAGTGCTGGGGGGATCCAAGGTGATCAGGTTGTCCCACATGGGGCTCACAGTCTTCATCCCCATTTTACAGATGAGGTAACTGAGGCCCAGAGAAGTTAAGTGGCTTGCCCAAGGTCACACAGCAGACAAGTGGCGGAGCTGGGATTCGAACCCTTGACTTTTGACTCCCAAACCTGTGCTCTTTCCACTGAGCCATGCTGCTTACATAGATTATGCAGAAGGGAGAGGGAGTAGGGAAAATGAAGACTTAGTTGAAGAAGGCCTCTTGGAGGAGATGTGATTTTTAATAGGGCTTTGAAGAGAATAATGATGGCATTTTTTTTAAGCGCTTACTATGTGCAAAGCACTGTTCTGGAGGATGTGGGCAAGTGGTTGGTGGTGGAATGGATTAGATTAAGGTACAGTCAATCATATATATTGAACATTAACTATGTGCAGAGCGCTGTGCTAAGAGCTTGGGAGAGTACACGATGACAATAAACAGGCACGTTCCCTGCCCAGGATGAAATGTCAGTCTAGAGGTACAGTGAGTAGTAGTAATAATAATAATGATGTCATTTGTTAAGCACTTACTATATGCGAAGCACTGTTCTAAGCGCTGGGGGGATACAAGGTGATCAGGTTGTCCCACGTGGGGCTCACAGTCTTCATCCCCATTTTACAGATGAGGACACTGAGGCCCAGAGAAGTTAAGTGGCTTGCCCAAAGTCACACAGCAGACAGGTGGCGGAGCTGGGATTCAAACCCTTGACCTTTGACTCCCAAGCCCGTGCTCTTTCCACGGAGCCATGCTGCTTCTCTGAGCCAGGTCAGTGTTAAGGAGAAAAGTGTGTGGATTGGGTTGGAGAAGGAGATGGGGAAGGTAAGGTAGGAGAGGGTAAGGTGATTGAGTGCTTTAAGGCCAATGGAAAGGTATTTGTTGGATGTGGAGGTAACCGTGGATACACTCCAAATGTGTGTGCAGAGAGTTCTGTAAACGCATGCTCATTACATTCTCATGCATGCCCAGGTTGCGGATGCCTACGTGTATGTAAATGCCAATAAAATGTACATGTGGAATGTGCAAATATTCGGTTTTGTGGCATCACCTACACCCTTACATCGCCAAACCCATATTTAAATGATAGAAATATTTGAAAAATAAGTGGCAATAATTTTCCAAACAGCTGTCCCAAACTCATGATGTCAGCCCAGTCTCCTGCATTTTTCAGGTGCTATCCCCAGTAGATGTGGATAGGCATCCAGAATCATCAGCGAGGTAACCTTCTACAAATTAAATTGTTTAAGCAAATTGGGCACTGGAATAAAACGTTTATAAATTACCTATGAAGTTCTGTAAACATCAGATGCTTTTTTTAAATGTAATTGCAGCTTTAAATGTTTAATTCATAAACTGTCGCTGCAGATGCAGTGGAGGAATGATGGGGTGGCTCAGCAGCACAGCTTTCCGTCTGTCAAATGGACAGCAGTCCCAGAAATAATAACCCAGTTTCCCCAAAAGAAATCTGTGTCAATTTGATGCTGAGTTGGTCTGGCATCTGAGAAGGATCTTGAGATGACAGGATTAACCCCTTAAATGCCCTGGGATTCCCAATGGATGCCTTTCAAAGGAGCCCATACACCATCCTATGGATGGAAAAATATTGCCAGTTCGTCTGTGTGGAAAGTGTCACACAAAAGGGATTAAGAAATTAGGAGGGCGGGGACTGTTAGAATTAGCATTAGTTGATTTGCTTTTCCTTACATGTTTCCACGGCACTTGGCATCAGACATTTTTTATTTGATTTGAAACATTTAGTGATTTTTTTTAAAAATCCATAATAAAACCTCCTTACCTATGAACAGTGCTTTGAAACAGACAATGGTTTCCTTTGATTCTTGAAGAATTAATCAGGCATCATTAGAAACCTCTAGCAGCCATGCAATTATTTTAGAATTATAGGGAAAGGTTTCAAATAGAAAAAGACACGATAAAAAATAGAGATGTGGAAGAGTCCTATGACAATGTTTTGGCTGGATCAGTGGGGAAGAGTTGTCCCTTGTGTTTGGAAGAGGAGGCCTTGATGGGGTGGCCTGAGGCATTTATGCAAGGCTGTCTGAAAAGAGCTGCATAAAGCTGTTAATCCTCTCCACCCTGTGGGCACGTAGTCATTGTCATCTTTTCCACCTTTAGTGCCTGCCTTTTTTTGGATCCTCCACTTCACTCGATCAGTGGTATTTCCTGAGAACCTATGGAGGGCAGAACACTAGATTAGGGGCTTGGTAGTTCAATCTATCAATCATTTAATGACATTTGAGTGTTTACTGTGTGCAGAGCACTATAAGAAGTGCTTGGGAGAGTACTGGAAAGTAAATTTGATAGACATAGTCCCTTATCATCAGGAGCTTTCTGTCCAAATGGAGGAACAAACATTAAAATAAACTATAGATGCACACATAAGTGCTTGGGGATGGAAGTGGGGTGAATACCTAGTGCTAAAAGGGTTCGGATCCAAGTGCAAAATGGAAGAGAAGCAGCGTGGCTCAGTGGAAAGAGCATGGGCTTTGGAGTCAGAGGTCATGGGTTCAAATCCAGGCTCCACCAACTGTCAGCTGTGTGACTTTGGGCAAGTCACTTAACTTCTCTGTGCCTCAGTTACCTCATCTGTAAAATGGGGATTAAAACTGTGAGCCCCCGTGGGACAACCTGATTACCTTGTAACCTCCCCAGTGCTTAGAACAGTGCTTTGCACATAGTAAGCACTTAATAAATGCCATTATTATTATTATTAAAATGGGGAATAAAACTGTGAGCCCCTGTGGGACAACCTGATTACTTGTAACCTCCCCAGCGGTTAGAACAGTGTTTTGCACATAAATTCTTAACAAATACCTTCATTATTATTATAATCATTCAGAAGTGAGAAGGAGTAGGGGAAATGAGGTTTTAGTGGGGGAAGACTTCTTGGAGATGTGATTTTAATAAGCTTTGAAGGTGGGAGGAGTGATGGGTCTTAATCAGATATGACTGGGGAGGAAGTTGAAGACCAGAGGGAGTGTCTGGATAAGGGGTGGGGGAATATAGAGTTGAGATCCAAGAACGGTATGGAGGTTGGTGTTGGAGGCATAAAGTGTGTGAATTGAGTTGTAGGAGGAAATCAGCGAGGCTGACTGTGTGCTTTAAAACCGACGGTAAGGAGTTTCTTTTTGATGTTGAGCTGGATGGAGACCCATTGGAGGTTTTAGAGGAGTGGAGAGACGTGAACTGATTGTTTTTTTTTTTTTTTTTAAGAAAAGTGATGCAGAAAGTAAGGACTAGAGGGGGAAGAAGCAGGGAGGTCAGTGAGGAGGCTATGAAGCAGTCAGGGTGGGATATGATAAGTGCTTGGATCAGCATGGTAGTAGTGCAAATAGAAGGGAAAGACCAGATTCTAGCTATGTAGTGAAGGTAGAGCCGATTTGGTGACCTATTGAATATGTGGGTTGAATGAAAGAGATGAGTCAAGGATAATGCCAAGGGTACAGACCTGTGAAACGGGGAGAATACGTTGTTGGGAAAGTCAGAGGGAGGACAGGATTTGGGAGAGAAGATGAGTTCTGCTTTTAACTGGTTTAGTTTGCGGGGTCTGGCAGGACAGTCAGGTAGATATGTCCTGAAGGCAGAATGAAATGCGAGACTGCAGAGGAAGACCGAGGTCAGGGCTGGTGTGTAGAGATGGAAGCTGAAGTTGTGGAAGCAAATGTGCCCTGGTTACACTCAGTTCTGCCAGTTATACCACACCATGTACTTTCATTCATTCATTCATTCATTCATTCAATCATGTTTATTGAGTGCTTACTGTGTGCAGAGCGCTGTACTAAGCACATGGGAAATACAAGTCGGCCATATAGAGATGGTCCCTACCCAACAACGGGCTCACAGTCTAGAAGGGGGAGACAGACAACAAAACAAAATATGTGTACAGGTGTCAAGTCCTCAGAACAAATAAAATTAAAGCTAAATGTACATCATTAACAAAATAAATAGAATAGTAAATATGTACAAGTAATATAAATAGAGTGATAAAACTGTACAAACATATATACAGGTTCTGTGGGGAGGGGAAGGAGGTAGGGCAGGGGGCTTGGGGAGGAAGAGAGGAAAAAGGGGGCTCAGTCTGGGAAGGCCTCTTGGAGGAGGTGAGCTCTCAGTAGGGGTTTGAAGAGAGGAAGAGAGCTAGCTTGGCGGATGTGTGGAGGGAGGACATTCCAGGCCAGGGGGAGGACGTGGGCCGGGGGTCAATGGTGGGACCGGCGAGAACGAGGTACAGTGAGGAGATTAGCGGCAAAGGAGCGGAGGGTGCGGGCTGGGCTGGAGAAGGAGAGAAGGGTGGTAAGGTAGGAGGGGGCGAGGTTTTTTAGAACACTGTTGGAAATCAGGTGCATTCCTCTGACAACACCTGGTGGGAGAGCAAGCCCTATTTCTACAAGGAATAATTTGAGCACAAGTGTGGTCATGCGCATATTGCTGGACAGGAGTGCTACAATACAAGTTTTCCTTAATGCAGGGTTTTCTAGACATGCAAGTCTTGCATCATACAGCTGCTTGTGGGTATGTTTAGTGACCCGATTATATTCTATCTACCCCATTGCTTAATGTGGTGCTTGGCACATAGTAAGCACTTAACAAATGTCATGGTTATTCATCATCATAAAAGGTATTTGAGAAGGGCTTAGTTTATGTAGAACACTGTACAAAGCACCTGAGAGAATACAACTGAGTTAGACAAAATCCCTGCCTGCAACAAGCTTAGAGTCTATATATTCATTCAATCATATTTATTGAGTACTTACTGTATGCAGAGCACTGTACCACGTGGTTGGGAAGTACAAATCGGCAATCATAATTGTGGTATTTAAGCGCTTGCTAGGTGCCAGGCACTGTACTGAGCATGGGGGTGAATGCAAGCAAATGAGGGGGCTCACAGTTCTAGTCCCCGTTTTACAGATAACTGAGGCACAGAGAAGTTAAGTGAGTTGCCCAGTGTCACACAGCAGATATGCTCTTTGTCTTCTTGATAATCCAGAACGCCCAAGGGGCCTTCTGCTCATATGCACATTTGCAAATACCCACATTTGGTGTGGTTCTGGGGCATGCTGAGAGTGTACCCTACTGTTTGGAAGCTCTGAAATAGGTCTAATTCGAAACACTGCTTAGCCCCATCGGAAACCCACTCTCATCTTGCCCAGCATTGACTCCTTGCTCATGTCGTCCCCAGGACCTAAAGATTCCTTCTTGTCAAAATCCGCTAAATCTCATCTCTCCCCACTTTAAAACCCTCCCAAAATTCCAGCTCTCCAACGTGCCTTCCCAGACTGCTTATCAGTACCCCACATTGTATCAACTCTTTGGCTACCTCTCGCATTTATGCAGTTATTTATTCATGCCCTCCCTCAGCTCTTGTACGTATTTGTGTGTGTGTGTTTCTTTGTGTTTGTCTCCCCCATTAGAAGCTCAGTGCCTTGTGGGCAGGGAATTCATCTTGTGCTTCTGTTGAACTTTCTAAGCTCTTAGTACAATGTATTAAGCATTGTAAATGCTACTACTAACATTGCAAGGTCTGTTTTGGAGGATTTAACTGTTCTCCCTCCCTCTCAGAACGCCATCCTCATGTATGACAGGGACTGCCTCCAACTTGATTATCTTGTATCTATCCCAGCACTTAATTCTTCCATCAATCAATCATTTATTGAGCACTTGCTGTGTGCAGAGCACTGTATTAAGCGCTTGGGTGACTGCAGTACAACAGAATTAGCAGACATGTTCTCTGCCCATAATGAGCTTACAGTCTAGAGGGGGACACAGGAATAATATGAATAAATAATTTATAATATATAATTTAAAGCTATGCACCTGTGTTTTCACTTACTATGTGTACTTGGCACATATAAGTGCTTAACAAATACCACAACTTTATTATTAAACACCATGACGGGGATGTTGGGTAATTAATTAACCAATCATATTTATTGTGTGTGTGCAGAACGCTATACTAAGCACTTGGGAAAATTCAGTACAATGGAGTAGGTAGACACGTTCCCTGCCCATAACGAGCTTACAGTCTAGAGGGTGGACAGACATTAATATGAACAAATGAATTATGGTTATGTACATTAATGCTGTGAGGCAAATCCAAGTGCAAGAGTGACATAGGGAGTGGGAAAAGTGGAAATAAGGGTTTAGAACCGGAAGGCCTTATGTAGGAGATGTGCTTTTAATAAGGGTTTGAAGGTGGAGAGAGTGATCATCTGTCAGATGTGCATGGGGAGGGAATTTCAGGCCAGAGGCAGGATGTGGGTGAGGGGTCGGCAGCTTGATGGATGAGATTGAGGTACAGTGAGTATGCTGGCATCAGAGGAGCAAATTGTGCAGACTGGGTTGTAGTGGGAAATCGGAGAGGTAAGGTAGGAGAGGGCAAGGTGATTGAGTGCTTTAAAGCCAATGGTGAGGAGCTTCCTTTTGATGAGGAGGTGGATGGGCAAACCACTGGAGGCTCTTGAGAAGTCAGAATTGTGAATTGAATGGTTTGTAGAAAAATGATCTAAATCTAATGAACTAAAGCAGCTTAACCCAGTTTAGTTCATGGTACCTACCCCAGATATGCACTCTCCCACTTAGGATATAGTTAAAATGATACTATTGAGACTGTGAGCTCACTGTGGTCAGGGAATGTCACTGTTTATTGTTATATTGTACTTTCCCAAGTGCTTAGTACAGTGCTCTCTGTGCACACAGTGAGCGCTTGATAAGTGCAAATGAGTGTAGTAAGTGCTTTTGAGAGAAGCAGCGTGGCTCAGTTGAAAGAGCCTGGGCTTTGGAGTCAGAAATCATGGGTTCAAATCCTGACTCCGCCTATTGTCAGCTGTGTGACTTTGGGCAAGTCACCTAATTTCTCTGTGCCTCAGTTCCCTCATCTGTAAAATGGGAATTAAGACTGTGAGCCCCCCATGGGACAACCTGATCACCTTGTAACCTCCCCAGTGCTTAGAACAGTGCTTTGCACATAGTAAGCACTTAATAAATGCCATTATTATTATTATTATTTTGAAATATTTCTAGGAAAATATTATGATGCAACACTTGGCTATTCAGATGATTTGGGAACTGCAAACCCTCCTTCCTCCCTCCCCCAGCTTTTTTTTTTTTAAATAAAATGTGCCATTCCCTGTGGAGACAACCTGTTCTAAGACAATAGGTTGGGCTTTTACAAAAGAAGCTTGGGGAATGGCTTGTCAATATTTTATTGAATAAATAACTAGGTGTTTTCAATTAACAGAGTTTTGGTAAGGCTTGATCTGAAGATGTGGGCGTGAATTCTCACTGGCAGCAGGGATAGAGCTTCAGAAAATCATAGTGTTGATCATAGGACTGATCAAATTAAGGCCAAGAGTGGGGAATTTGAAGTCTTGCTTCCTAATCTTGGCCCCACCATGAATTGGTTGGGTGTTACTCAGTTAGGTCCCTTAACGGCTGTTGAATTTATCTGCAGAATGGGGAGAATCATTCTTTCCATCTCTATATCATTCAAGGAGAGTTATAAAGATTGATGAGCTAATATTGAAAAGGTTTTGATTCCACATATTAAAAACACTTAAGTTCAAAGCATCTGTGGTGTTATTATGTTCCAAAATGAGGTGAGACTTTCAGGGTTACAGCCCTAAAGTGAAGTAATATGTAGACGATGTGTGGTTTTTTTCTGTTGTTGTTCAGAGAGAATGTTAAAAAAAGGAGTGACTCACTGTAAAATTTCCACTGGATAGTACCTCCTCCTCTCTAATTCCCAGTGCCATGAACTAAATCCTTTATGTTACTCTGAATTTCAGACAGTGAATTTTGGAAATGTTTTTATGTTTGCTTGAGTGCTTTATGTTGGCCAATATTTTGGTGTCATTGTCATAGAAAGACCCTGGTCATCTTCTGTATGACATCACCATAAATTCTCCTTTAAGACTCAACCAGTATACTGACGTTTAGGTGATTAATTTACCTGTCAGAGAATTTGCTAAGTGTGAAGCCACTGCTTTTCAAGCCCCTCTCGGTCATTAATATGCTGAACTTCTAAACTGGCATAGGATAAAATAGTTTACAGCAAATGAATTAGATATCAATTAATTTCTAAAGAAAACCTAATGGGCATTTAAGAAGAGAATTTAATGTCTCATTTACTCTCTATAGCTATCTTGTTAAATGCCAATTAAGTATTTAAATATTTCTTACAAGCTTAATGAGTTATAATAAGTAATAAGTGATTACGGTTTTTGCTAAAATACCAAAGCTCTTTAACTTTGAGACAGGAAAATTTGATTCCTCTCACGCTATTTTTGTGATCCACAGTAATACCAACTAGGACTGTCCAGTAAATGATCTGTATAATAAAAAGAGTCATCTCCCCATACGACTATCTTGCTAGAATAAAGTAAAGGTAGCGGTAAGCTTAGCGTCTTGCTTAGTGTGTATGTTTGGCCAGGTTTTTCCACTCGGAGAGTGATTGAGGGCCTATTTCAACTTTTTGACCATAGGCCTGGATTCTTTGAGAAGCAGCATGGCTTAATGGAAAGAGCATGGGCTTGGGAGTCAGAGGTCATGTGTTCTAATCCCTGCTCGGCCACTTATCAGCTGTGTGACCTTGGGCAAGTCACTTAACTTCTCTGTGCCTCATTTCCCTCATCTGTAAAATGGGCATTAAGACTGTGAGCCCCACGTGGGACCACCTTATATCTATCCCAGCACTTAGAACAGTGCTTGGCACATAGTAAGTGCTTAACAAATACCATCATCATTATTATTATTATTTGAGGCAGACTGATGGAAGGGTGTGATCAAATCCCAAGAGGAAGCCAGCAGATCCCAAGGTTGTGTTCCTTAAATCTGTCAAGTCATGCAGGTTTAGTGGTAGGGAATGTGTCCCTTATATTGTCCTTTCCAAGCATGTAGTACAGTGCTCTGTATGCAGTGAGTGCTCAGTAAATACGATGGGATGATTTTGGCACATGGCAAATGAGCCTACAGAACTGCTTCTGCTCCTGACCACGAATAGTCAGAACCTCCTGGACAAGTGATAAATGGCTGAAAGTGTCTGTGGGGGATATTTTGGCCAGTGCCCAAGCTGTCTGGGAGAGTCTAGGCAGAGAGGACTCTACTCTCTCTCTCTGAGGGAGAATTCTTAGTCCTTTTCCAGTTGATTCACTTACTGAATACCCCACTGGACTTTTCCATTAGGAGCCTAGGCTCCCACGAATGATTCACCACCGTCCCTCCCCCCATCTGAGCCCTCACCCCACACATCTACCATATTACAAAGAAAAACAAGGTAGAGAAAACTCTTCTAATAGCACTGTACTCCAGGCTAGGAGGTACCAAGGCTAGGCCATTTTGTTGGCTCCCAGGAATGTGAAAATCCCAGGGCTCCTCACCACCCCTTGCAAGCTACCACCCCTTGCAAGCTGTGACAGAAAGGGAGGAGCCTTGCAGAGGAGATCACTTGAAATAGTGAAATTAATTCCAATTCCAGAAAAATCCCCAATTGATAAAGGCCGACTTCCCTACACTGCTCCATCGATCAAATCGATGGGCTGTGGGAAATTTTGTTGATGGGTTTTGTTGCTCATTCAGATTGTCTCTGAGGGAGAATCATGAAACTTAAGCAGCCAGGTCTTGTCAGGGGTGGATGAGGAAAGACATAGAAAAATTGTCTCACTGTACAAGGGCTCCACGTGATACCACAAAACCAAACTGATGTTTTGGGCAGAAATCCTTCCTTTTGGCAAACTCCTCCATTTATTCAGTGGTATTTTTTTTTTAGCCCTTACCATGTGCCGAGCACTGAACTAAGCACTAGGGAAAGTCCAATTCAGTAGAGTTGAATTACACAATTACTGTACACAAAGAGCTTACAGTCTAGAGGTGGGGGGAGAGACATTAAAATACACTACAGACAGAGGAAATAGGTAAGTATTAGTTTATTTACAGGAAGGTGGGGATGGGATCAATATCAAGTGCTTAAGGGTTACACAACCAAGTGTGTAGGCAACACAGAAAGGGGATGTTAAGAGGAAAAGGGGGCTGAGGGAAGGCTGCTTGGAAGAGATTTGATTTTAATAGGGATTTGAAGGTGGGGAGGGTGGCGGTCTATCAGACATCAAAGGGGAGGGCATGGGCAAGGAATCACCAATGAGAGAGTGTTGAGGTACAGAGACTATGTTGGTTTTAGAACAGCAAAAAGTATGGGCTGGGTTGTAGGAGATCAGTGAAGTAAGGTAGGAGGGGAAGAGTGATTGAGGGCCTTAAAACCTAAGGTAAAGAATTTCCATTGGAAGTAGAAGTGAGTGAGCAACCATTGAAAGTTTTTGAGGTGTGAGGAGACATAGACTGAACATCTGGGGTTTTTTTGTTGTGTATTTTTTAGAAAAATGGTCTGGGCAGTAGAGTGAAGTAAGGACTAGAGTTGGGAGAGACAGGAGCCAGGGAGGTCAGTGAGGAGGCTGATGCAGTAAAAAAAAATAATAATAATGGCATTTATTAAGTGCTTACTATGTGCAAAGCACTGTTCTAAGTGCTGGGGGAGGTTACAAGGTGATCAGGTTGTCCCATGGGGGGCTCACAGTCTTCATCCCCATTTTTTACAGATGAGGTAACTGAGGCCCAGATAAGTGAAGTAACTTGCCCAAAGTCACACAGCTGACAATTGGCAGAGCTGGGATTTGAACCCATGACCTCTGACTCCAAAGCCCGTGCTCTTTCCACTGAGCCACGCTGCTTCTCTGTAGTCATGACAGGCAATAAGTACTTAGATCAGCATATTAGCAGTTGGGATGGAGAGGATTCTAGATATGTTGTGAATGTAGAAACAACAGGATTTCGTGACAGATTGAACATGCGGGTTGAATGAAAGAGATGAATCTAGGATAATGCTGAGGTTCCAGGGTTGTGAGGCAGGGAGGATGGTAGTGCTCTCCACAGTGATGGGAATATCAGGGGAAGGACAGGGTTTGGGTAGGAAGATGAGGAATTCTGTTTGGGACATGTTAAGTTTGAGGTGGTGTGGTGGGGACATTCTGAAGGCCGGAGAAAATGTCGCACTTCAGAGAAGTAAAGGGCCAGGGCTGGAGAAGTAGCTATGGAATCATCTGTGTAGAGGTGGGAGTTGAAGCTGTGGGAGTGAATAAGTTCTCCAAAGTAGTGGGCACGAATGGAGAATAAAAGGGGACCCAGAACTCATCCTCGAGGGACCCCTAGAGTTTGAGAGTAGGAGGCTGAGGAGGAGCCGGCAAAAGAGACTGAGAAGGAGCCGTTAGAGAGAAGGGAGAACCAAGAGAGGACAGCATAAGTGACACCAAGGTTAAATAATGTTTCCAGGAGAAGGGGGGTGGTCCCCCCCACTTTTGTATATATCTATAATTTATTGATTTCTTTGCATGTCTGTCTCCCCCTCTAAACTGTCAGCTCACTGTGGGCAGGGAACGTGTCTACCAACTCTGTTATACTGTACCCTCCCAAGCACTTATTACAGTGCTCTGTATGCAGTAAACACTCAGTAAATATGGTTAATTCGTACACAGTATCAAAGGAAGCTGAGTGGTTGGGGGGGCAACAGTCAATCCTGAAGATGAACTGTTTTTCAGCTAACTTGTGAATGACTATTTCTCTCTCAAATGTATGAAAGCTCGACTTGGGCGCTGCTAGCTAAGCCAGGGCAGGTAGGGGGATAAGGCAGGGTAAGACTCCCCCTCAGCCAGATCAGGGTGGGCAGTTAGGAATTCAGAGCAACACAGCCTGCATTACTTGGGAGATTTGCTTCTCCTGTTGGACTGGAAACAGTGTCTCATTTAGGTCTGGTACAAGCAGCATAGAGGTCGATTTCCCCACTAATCAGCTTGTGGACAAAATTCAACAGCGCTTAGAACAGTGCTTTGCACATAGTAAGCGCTTAACAAATACCATTAAAAAAAAAACAGGCAGTTTTACCCACCAGTCACATCCCGCTGGGGGGAAACCAATCAAAGAAGGTGGAGGAGGATGGACAGATCACAAACTAGTGTTTTTATTGGGAGAATCTGAACAATAAAGGTTTTCCAGAAGCACATTATTTGTTGTGGGGGTTGTAGATTAGCAGCAGACTGCTAATCTTTTCATTGCCCGGCCACACAACTCACCTACCCTGCTGGTGCCAATGCGATGGTTTAATGGCAGCAGGAAGGTGGAAGATAACAGACAGGTTAAATGTCATAGTGTGTTCCTACCTCCCATTAGTGTTTGTCTGCCAGATGGGATGGTTGGTCCCCCTCATATCCCACTGGGGTAGAGGCAAAAGTTTAAAAGTGAGTTACCTTGGGTAGATACCCCTTTTCTATCTCAAGGCAACTCGGGGTGCATCCTTAGGAATCACCGTATAAATGGAGAACTGGAGATGAAGGATATTTTCCCAGGTTCTCCTGCATTGGGTGAAATCTATGATTACCCCATTGGTATTCGTGTGATTCCATTTTGAGCATCTCAGTGGCCTGTAATGAAATAGCATGTGGGGATCAAACACAATTTTGTTTAGTATCAGGATAATCTGGTTCAACTTTTTAAGGAAATGCTGTTCAGGTCATTTCACCCTGGCTGAAATGGGAGGTTGTCCTGCTGCTTAGCAGGATGGGTAAAGAAGGGATCTCATAAAACACAATACAGAGAGTTGGCTTTAAGGCTGTCCACCATCTGGCCCCATTTTTTTTTACCAATTTGCCCTCTTTTCTTGCTATTCCAAGCCAACCTTCTAGCTGAACCATGCTCTTGATCCTTCCACCTTCATCCCTTAACTCACATTGTCCACCCGGCTTGGAACTCCCTTTTTCCCCACATTAGGCAGATCACAGTTCTGCCCACATTCAAGTCTCTCCTAAAATCCCACCTTCTTCCAACAAGGTTTTCCTGATGAATCATTCAGTCATATTTATTGAGTGCTTACTGTGTGCAGAGCACTGTACTAAGAGCTTGGGAGAGTACAATATAACAGTAAACAGACACATTCCCTGCCCACAACCAGCTTACAGTCTTTGGCTGGTTTAGATCCTTTTTAGAATTCATGAAACTGTCTGCTAAATTCATTTATTTTAACCATTCTAGTTGCTAATGTTTTATGTTTGTCTCCCCCAATTGAGTGTCAAGTTCTTGTGAGCAGGGAACATGTCACTTTCTTCTGTATTTCTCCCCCTTCTAGACTGTGAGCCCGCTGTTGGGTAGGGACTGTCTCTATGTGTTGCCGACTTGTACTTCCCAAGCGCTTAGTACAGTGCTCTGCACACAGTAAGCGCTCAGTAAATACGATTGATTGATTATTTCCAAGTGTCTAGTACTGTGCACTAACTGGGCACTCAATAAATACTGCTCCTGCTTCTACTGTTACTACTACTACTAAAGTCTTCCCTCTCTTCTCACTTACTAAAGCATTAATTACTATAGCTCCTGGAGGGCAGAGATTGCACTGTTAAATTACAGTCAAGAACCACCCTACCTTCTCTTTTGAAAATTTCCTTTCTATTTTCATTCAGGAAATGAAAAGTGCAGTCAGGCTGCCCAACCTGGAGACTTTAAACTAAGCTATCTGCAGCATTCTTTGAAACAACAACAACAAAAACACCCTCTAAAGTTAAACTAACATGAAAAGGCCCGGGGTTTGAACTTGTCGCATGACGTTGGTTTAAATTTTAATGAGCTCTAGGAGTAGATTTGTGTGAGGCAAGGTAAAGCTAAAGCCATGAAATATTGATTCTGAACATTTTCTTATGCATTTTTATACTCCAATTTAGTAAATTTTTCATCTTCCCTGCACTTAGAGGTTGACTATAAAGTCGTTACTACCAGTTGTATTAACTGCTGTAAATAAATCATCGGAATTTGGATTATTTGTACGAACACCGAGTGACAGGACTTCCTTTTACTGGAGGTCAGGCGTTTTGTAGTCCCAACCTGGAAGAGATGGAGAGGAAGTGATCAAAATTGAAAACACAGTAGAACATCAGGGAGAAGCAGGGTACGAGCGAGGTTTCAAAATGGCAGCCAATCTTCCTAAAGGAAGAAAGTCTGAAGCAAAGGACTGTTTGAGAACTCTACTCTTTAATCAACAGCAAGCCGACATTCTGGCAGTGGTCAAGTTCTTTCTGCAAGGAGGAGGGGCCAGCCTTGTTTTGTCTTGTACCATCAAGACCTCATAAGAGGATTCCCAAAAAACGTCTGCTGGAAGAACTCCCTTTAGGATTTTAATTCATTAAAAAGATGAGGGGTGGGGGGCGGGGGGCGGGGAAACCAATGCTGGAACACGAGTGAAGAGAGATTAAAATAGACTCGCACCACCCTGGGTCCCTGTGGGTAACACTTGTGAGTCATACTTTATTCCATGACTTGAGAAAATAACTCAGAACAGATCTGTTGCTGCATATTTATTATATTGTACACTTCGTTTTCTCTGTGGATGTCACACTCAGTTGCGTATCTGTACAGAACAGTCTCCTGAAAGAGGGGAGGAAAGACCTGAAGGAAACTACTTTTTAGGCTGTAGGTGGAGGTGAGCAGAGATACTCAGAAAAAAATGGAATACACTGCAGTCACCATGACTGAAGAATCATGACTTCACTCTGATGGTCCCCCTTCAATACTATTCTGGAATTCCCTCAGCTATTTTGGACTACACTGCTTTATCCATAAGCATAAAAGATAAGCAGAGTGTCTTGGTGGCTAGATCATGGGCCTGGGAATCAGAAGGATATGGGTTCTAATCCCGGCTCCACCACTTGTCTGCTGTGTGACCTTGGGCAAGTCTCATCAGTTTTCTGTGCCTCATTTACCTCATCTGTAAAATAGGGATTAAGACAGCGAGCCCCATGTGGGATATGGACTGTGCACAACCTGATTACCTTATATCTACTCCAGCACTTAGTACAGTGCCTGGCAAATAGTAAGTGGTTAACAAATACCTTAAAAAATAAATATATATGAAAGGGGGTCAAGTTAAGACCAGGAGGAAAATTTGGCCTTGACTGTGAACAGCAAGTGTTAAGGCAGCTTGCTTTAATGTAACTTTCTTGGACCAATTATAGAAGTGCACACAGAGAGTGGGTGTGAGTGTTTGTTCATGTTAATATATTGGATGGGATTTATTTTCGTGATTTCCCCCAGAACACCTCAACTCTTGTGTTTAGATTGTTATCTGGCCGCTTCATTTTGAAGGCTTACACAAACAATACTGTTTGGCCTGTGGAGATTATGCACATTTCGCCCTGCACCTTGTTTGAAGCACTGTTATTGTTTGAAATGCTCCAAATTAGTCTTTGGCGCTTGATCACATCAGCTTTTTTTTCCCCGTTTCAGTTTTTGGTTAGCAACATAGACTGCTTTTATTAGTTAACTTGTGACTCCTTTACCACCTCCTCCCCCTGTTTAATTACTTTTTCATCAGAAAGTAGAAGCTGACTTTATGGCTGTCGGTGTATTGTTAAGTGTTTGTGTAAACAGCCAGGGATCAGTTAATTACAGAGTCTTCCTCCCATTCATCAGAGCCATGTCTGGCCTCCCCTGATTGTGAAGGAGATAGGAGATGGCCTCTGGGAGACAGGAAAGAGCTCATTGAAAGGGAAAACATCGGTTCAGGAGGCAGACAGACAAGAACACACACACACAAACACACACACACTGCTGAAGCAAAGTCTGCCTGCAATAGCAGAGAGAGATGTTTAATGAAACACCCCATTGTCATTGTAGTAGCAATAGCACTTATTGATCATCTACCTGGTTTGTTGCACTGTACTAAACCTTGTGACTGGACTAATGACTGGCTGGCAGAACGAGGTAGTTTATCCCCATTTAACAGACGAGGAAACTGAGGCACAAATCGATTAAGTGACTTGTCCCAAGTCACGTAGCAGGCAAATGAATGTGGAGTGTGAGCCCACTGTTGGGTAGGGACCGTCTCTATATGTTGCCAACTTGTACTTCCCAAGCGCTTAGTACAGTGCTCAGCACACAGTAAGCGCTCAATAAATACGATTGAATGAATGAATGAATGATTCCTGACTTCTCCTTGTGAGCACTGGCTTGCCCCAAGGGGACAACCAGATTAATATTTCACTTTCTGCTAAAAATCTGCTTATATTTTTGAGCTTCCAGAGGAACTAGGAGTGACACCTCTGTATTCTCTCCCAGCGCTTAGTACTGCACACAGTAAGTGCTTAATAAATACGATTGCCCCTGTTACTAAAGAGCTTTGTTTTAGCTTTGGAAAGCTCTAGGGGGAAAGTAAGGGAAATCCAGTTGGTGAGCACCCTTGCGAAGTCCTGAGTGATTGTTTAAGCCCCAAAGGATCAGTGTTTGGGCCCTGGTGGAAAGCCCACAAGTTAAAGTCCTAATAATGACTAATAATGATGATAATAATATTGGTATTTGTTAAACACTTGGCACCATTTACCAAGCACCGCACTGAACTCTGAAGCAGGGCATGGGAGTCAGAAGGTCATGGGTTCTAATCCCGACTCCTCCACTTGCCTGCTGTGTGACGTTGGGCAAGCCACTTAACTTCTCTGTGCCTGTTACCTCATCTGTAAAATGGGGTTCAAAGTGTGAGCCCCAGGTGGGACAACCTGATTACCCTGTATTTACCCCAGCACTTAGAACAGGGCTTGGCACATAATAAGTGATTAACAAATAACATAATTATTATTATCCCAGATAAACAGGTCAAACATAGTTCTTGTCCCCCATGGGGCTCATAGTCGAAGGGGGAGGGGCAAGAGGTATTGAATCCCCATTTTACAGATGAGAAAACTGACGCACAGAGAAAGTAAAGTGACTTGCCCAAGGTCATACAGGAGGCAAGTGGTGGAGTAAGGATTAGAACCCAATTCCCCTGACTCCTGGGCCCCATGATCTTTCCACTAGGCCAGCCTGGTTTCTCTGTTCAAAAGCAGCGTGGCTCAGTGGAAAGAGCACGGGATTTTGAGTCAGAGGTCATGGGTTCAAATCCTGGCTCCACCAACTGTCAGCAATGTGACTTTGGGCAAGTCACTTAACTTCTCTGTGCCTCAGTTACCTCATCTGTAAAATGGGGATTAAAACTGTGAGCCCCCCGTGGGACAACTTGATCACCTTGTAACCTCCCCAGTGCTTAGAACAGTGCTTTGCACATAGTAAGCACTTAACAAATACCATTATTATTATTATGGTTCCACTCTGCAGATGACCTTTCCCTAGCCTTCTTCTGTATCCCTGCCCAACTTACACTTTCGAAAGGCCTGATGGGACCCAATGCTACAGTTGCAAAAAGCAGGAAAAAATGCTGCCCTGAGACCTCTGGCTCAATTGGAATGAAATACCTGAAATTTTGTGCAAGAAGGCAGATCCTAGCCTATGTCCAACAGTATTTTCTAGGTTCAGTAGGTCAGGGGAGTCCAGGGATCATGCAGGGAATGCCAGAAACGCTTAAGTGTTTCTCCAAACTAAACTACCGGACCCCAGAGATTTCTAAATCCAGGCCCCAGAAAGTACATTGTTTCACCTCTTGAGTTAGGAGGGCCTCTTGTAAACCAGCTTTGCTTCCAAAAATGTTTTTGGAATTGAATAATGGAGTTACTGAACCAAGTGGAAAAGGAAATAAGTGAAAGCAGCAGGAGAAAGGGAAGCAGGACAAGAAGGAAGATGGGTGAGAATAGAGGAGGTGGTCTGGATTGCTCAATAGTAATAATAATAATAATAATGACATTAAGTTCTTACTATGTGCAAAGCACTATGTGCTAAGCACTGGGGAGGTTACAAGATGATCACATTGTCCCGGGGGGGCTCACAGGCTTAATCCCCATTTTACAGATGAGGTAACTGAGGCACAGAGAAGTTAAGTGACTTGCCCAAAATCACACAGCTGACAATTGGCAGAGCTGGAATTTGAACCCATGACCTCTGACTCCAAAGCCCGTGCTCTTTCCACTGAGCCACACTGCTTCTCAAGCAGCAGCAGAAAGGAATAACTTTCCTTAGAGAAGTAGCATGGTGTAGTGGCTAGAGCACAGGCCTGGGAATCAGAAGGCATTGGTTCTAATCCCAGTTCTGCTACTTGTCTGCTGCGTGACCTTGGCCAAGTCACTTCACTTCTCTGGGCCTCAGTTCCCTCATCTGTAAAATGGGGATGAAGATGGTGAGCCCCACGTGGGACAACCTGATCACCTTGTATCTCCCCCAGCACTTAGAACAGTGCTTGGCACATAGTAAGCACTTAACAAATGCCATTATTAAAGGGACTGTGTCCAACCTGCTTTGCTTGTATCCACCCAAGCGCTTAGTACAGTGGCTCAACAAATATCATAATTATTATTATTATGACCTCTCACTAATGATGGAGAATGTGAGTTCAGGCAATGGGCAGGTCTGCTAATCGCTCAACTATGAATAATAATAATAATTGCATTTATTAAGTGCTTACTATGTGCAAAGCACTGTTCTAACCACTGACAATCAGGTTGTCCCACAGGGGGCTCAAAGTCTTAATCCCTATTTTGCAGATGAGGTAACTGAGGCACAGAGAAGTTAAGTGATTTGCCCAAAGTCACACAACTGACAATTGGCAGAGCTGGGATTTGAACCCATGACCTCTGACTCCAATGCCCGGGCTCTTTCCACTGAGCCATGGGATTGTGTCTAGCCTTGGGATTGAATCTAGGCGGGGGTTTCTCCTGTGGAAATCAGGGGTTACCTAGGCCCAGCCTCGGTTGGATGGTAGTGTCCCGTTCGGATTGTGTTTGGCTCGGCTATAAAAGAGGGGATTAAAGGGTCCTGAAGGCTGGGACATTGGACTTGAAGACGCCATCCTCAAACTGAGGCTGATTTGAGAGGCGTTTGCAAAGACTGGGTGAGAGCCAAAAATGGAAAGCCCTAGGGTTTCCTTGAGTTTTTTCTTCGGCCTCCTCCGAAATGAAAGTCAAATCATACCTTTGGACTAGGGCTTGCAAGCTTTAGCATGATCAATTATAAATCTCAGTCCTTGGAGTGTAATTAGAAACTAATGCTATCTTAAGGCTAAGCATTTGAGCATTTCTCTCTTACACAGGGCAAAATGCTTTCATTAGTCGCATAATGAAAGTAAAAAAGAAATGTTGTGTCTCGAACATGCTTTTCCAAATCTAAAAAAATTAACCTGAGTTACAATTAACACAGCAAAGTCAGATCTCCACCCCATCAGCCACAGCTGTATTTCTTAGCTTCCCTTCACTGGGCTCATTTGCAGTCATCTTTGTTGTGTTAATTTTAAGATTGAGAACCTTAGAGGTTCTAAGAACTGGTCTGCATTGAATCTGTTCGAAGCAGAAGACAATGGGAGAACCATCTTTTTCATACTATCAACAGGAGCCCCTTTATGCCTAGTGGAATTGGCTCCAAGAAGTCATATGGTCCAGTGCCCTGCATCCAGGCAGATGAATGATGCAATTGGAAAAAAACAAACAAAAAAAAGCAATACATTTTCTTAAAAATTCTCTGGGGTTGGTGAGTCCACAGTCTCCTCTCATTCAATCAATCGTATTTGAGTGCTTACTGTATGCAGAGGACTGTACTAAGCGCTTGGAAAGTACAATTCAACAACAAATAGGGACAATCCCTGCCCAACAATGGGCTCACAGTCTCCTCTCCCAAACATCCTCCCCCTGCCCTAATTTCCCAATGGGAGACTGTGCCAGGATTTCATCACACCTGCTTTAATGGAAGCCCATTTTCCTCTTAGGTTCTCTGTGGTCACTGAAGCCAGTTGGACCTATCCTCCCCATAAAAACCCTTTTCTTACTAGAAGTCGGTAATTTAGCCACCTCTTATCCTTCCCTCCTCTGAGCTAAACAATCCCAATCACTTTTATGTTTCCTCTGAAGACCCATTGCCACCCCTTCAGTCTGTTTTGCCAGTCTTCTCTGAATCCTCTCCAGTTTATCAATATCCTTTCAAAATCCAGTGACCCCAACCAGGCCCGTGTCGATCAAAAATCTTTGGCCCAGGAAGAGCCAGGGCCGGCTTTATGGTGATGTCCTCTTTCTTACCCATCACCGTCCTTGTCACCGCACTCAGTACCGTGTCAGTTTTTGTACACTGACATGACGTCTCCAGAAATGTCTCTGCTTCATCGGGCTCACGTGAAGCGGATGCTCACTGGGTGGATACTTAACAGGGAGCCGTTCCGGTCTCCCCTACTCTAGCTCTTTCTCCCCTGAAATCAAACTAATGTAAAGAAATACAGTAGCCCAGGAAAAGTGTGATCTTCCACAGTTCATTATACCACAAGAGTGTTTCAAAGGACCTTGAGAGCAAGTTTTCAAGAGGGTGGGGGCTGGCAAGGTCGATGGATGCAAGAAGCCGATTGAAATCAATGGGAATTGATTTAGAGTGTGGGGGCCACTGTGTTAAAATCTCCAGCCTTGCGATAGAGCTTCATGAATATTAACATGCGCCGGATCAATAACGAGCTGATTTTCAGATGCAAAACTGGCTCCTTTTCGTCTGTAGATTAAAGGAATGACGATATTTCTTTTTCTCTCTTTTCCCCCGCCCCATGCTTAGTGGAGATAAAATGCAAAGTCCAGGATGAAGAGTGCAACGTGCCAATCTTATTATAGTTTCATGTTTAAATTTGCTATTATGTTATTCAGGTTTTTAAAAAAATATATAAATATATATAAAATAAGATTTGCACTTGCACCTTTCATCCTGGATTTTGCATTTTATCTCCACTGAGCACAAGACGAAGGAAAAAAAAAGAACAATCACGGTTCTTTTCATCTTCAGGAAGGAGAGTTTGAAAAACTCCTAAAGTTTGGATCTAATGGGTACCCAGCTGGTGACAAATAATGCATGTGGCACTTTATCACTTCTGAAAACATCCTTCTCCTGGGCCAAGTTTGACCTGGAGGGGAGTGGGTGGAGGTGAACTTGAGTGGATTCTGGAGCAGAGGTTTTGCAGAACATTTGTGCCAAAGTCACAGTAGCATGCCCTCCTCCACCCTCCTACCCTCCTGGGGTGGAAGGACACTAGAACATCAAATGACTGCTTGTTTCCAATAGGCACTCTTGTCACATATCCAAGCACGGAAGAGAAAAGAGCCTTCTGTCTTCCTGGTGTCAGGGAATGTCCTAACCATTGCCTGTCATGGCCTTCCTGCCCATTGGGAGTTGAAAGAGGGGTGCCAGCTGTCACGTTTTACGGTGTGCTCAGCTGAACACCCGATTTGGAAAGCTGAGCTATATAGGTTGCCCTATAGAATGTATAGTACCCTCTACAGTACACCCTGTGTCAGACTTTTTATTGCTCTTAGGAGACCAAATGTATAGGACAACATAGTAGCACAGCATCCATGAAGAAGAGTGTAAGTGTCACCTCTCCCTGCTCTCTTCTTCCTCTCCAACCCATCCTGCACCAGTTGCACCTAATGGACAAGTACCGTGGCCTAGTGGAAAGAACATGGGCTGGGTAGTTAGAGGACCTGGGTTCTAATCCTGACTCTACCCCTGTCCTGCTGGGTGACCTTAAGCAGGTCACTTCTCTGTGCCTCTGTTTCCTCAACTGTAAAATGGGGATACCTGTTCTCCCTCCTAATTACTTTGAGCCCCATTTAGGATCTGATTATCTTGGATCTACTCCTGTGCTAGGCACAGTGCTGGACACATAGTGCTCAGCAAATATCATGATTATTATTATTATTAGATTTAATGCCTGTTCTGCCTCCCAGTTAAATTGTGAGCTCTATGGAGGACGGGGACTGTGTCTGACCTGACTGTATTAGTCAATTGTATTTATGGAGCACTTATTGTGTGCAGAGTACTGTACAAAGCACGCAGGGAGTATAAACAACAATACGACATATTCCCTACACACAGTGAGCTTCTAGATTCTGTGCCTACCCCAGTGATTCGAATAGGGTTTGACACACTGTAAGCTATTTACAAATATAATTAACCCCCCCACACACAATTTTAATTATGTTATTACAGAGATAAGTGGTCCTATGCCCTCTCACTCAGAGGGAGATTTGGACGAAGTGCATTTGGGAAGCAGCATGGGTGTCGTGGATAGAGTACGTATCTGGGAGTCAGAAGGTCATGGGTTCTAATCCTGGCTCCGCCACTTGTCTGCTGTGTGGCATTGGCGAAGCAACTTCACTTCTCTGGGCCTCAGTCACCTCATCTGTAAAACAGGGATTGAGGCTGTGAGCCCCACATGGGACAGGGACTGTGTCCAACCTGATTAGCTTGTGTCAACCCCAGCACTTAGTTTGGTGCCTGGCACACAGTAAGTGCCGAACAAATACCACAATTATGATTAAAGTCTAGTTACCAGTATTGCTGTGAGCCCGTTGTTGGGTAG
Source organism: Tachyglossus aculeatus (assembly GCF_015852505.1). Classification (NCBI taxonomy): domain Eukaryota; kingdom Metazoa; phylum Chordata; class Mammalia; order Monotremata; family Tachyglossidae; genus Tachyglossus; species Tachyglossus aculeatus. The sequence continues at coordinate 27,391,165 of NC_052073.1, read as the reverse complement.
GGACCGTCTGTATATGTTGCTGACTTGTACTTCCCAAGCGCTTAGTACAGTGCTCTGCATACAGTAAGCGCTCGATAAATACGATTGAATGAATGAGAGGAGAATATTCAATCCTTTCTCCATTCCTAAGTTGATTGCATTCAGCAGTAGGAGAGTGGGACTTCCGTGGACCAGAACACCTAATATGGCCTCAAAACTACGTTGGCCACTAAGGTGCAGAGAATGAGGGACAGGACCTCTTGTCCCAGCCTCCAGTCGCCCATCTGGCCTGCAGCTCAGGAACTAAATCAGCCGTGAACTGGGAGTTTGGAGACCTGGGTTCTAATCCTTGCTCTGCCATTTGCCTCTAGTGGAAACTTGCGCAAGACATTTAATGTCTCTTGTGCCTCATTTCAACAGCACTTATTCAGCCCTACAGCACTTCAGTACATAGCCATAACTTGTTTTAATGTTTATCTCCCCCTCTAGACTGTAAACTCTTTGTGGGCAGCGAACCTATCTACTAAATTCATTATACTGTATTCTCTCAAGTGCTTAGTACAGTGTTGTGCCCACAGTAAGACCTCAGTAAATGCCATTGATTTATTGATTGAAAATGGAGATTCAGTACCTGTGTTCCCTCCCCCTTAAACTTTGAGCCATGTGAGGGCCAAGAACAGTGCTTGAGCTGATCTTGCATTCATTCATTCAACTGTATTTTTTGAGCACCTACTGTGCACAAAGCACTGTACTGAATGCTTGGGAGAGAACAATGCAACAATTAACAGACACATTCCCTGTCCATAAAGAGCTCATAGTCAAGAAGGTGGGGTGTACAGTGCAGTGCTTAGCAGTAAGCACTTTATCATTACTGTTACAAATTTGTCCTATGGTATTTCCTCCAGGGAACAGACTCTGGTCCTTTGGGATGGGAACAAATCACTCAGGAATACTCAGGGTGCCCACCAATTGGATTTCTCTCCCTTTCCCTTCGGGGCTTTCCAAAGTTATACCAAAGCTCTTTAATAGCAGTGGCAATCATATTTATTAAGGACTTATTGTGTGCAGAGATCAGTACTCTGCGCTGGGAAAGAATATCCAAATGGGAATTAGACCCAGTCTCTGTCTTTTGAGGGACTCACAATCTAAGGAATAGAGCACGGGTCTGGGAGTAAGAAATATCTGGGTTCGAATTCCGGCTATGTGTGTCTCCTATGTGGCCTTGGGCAAGTCACCTAGCTTCTTTGTGTCTCAGTTACATCATCTGTAAAATGGGGTTTAAGACTGAGCCCCATGTGGGACAGGGACTGTGTCCAAACTGATTAACTTGTACCTACCCCAGTGCTGCTTATTCATTGAATCATATTTATTTAACACTTACTGTGTGCAGAGCACTGTACTAAGCACTTGGAAAGTACAATTCAGCAATAAAGAGAGACAATCCCTGCCCACACAGGGCTCACAGTCTAGATTGGGGAAGACAGACATCAAAACAAGTAAAAGAGCATCATTAGCATCAATATAAATAAATGGTACAATGCCTGGAACAGAGTAAGCCCTTAAATACCACAATCATTATTATTATTTACCAGAAAGTAAAATATTCTGGAAAGGTCAGAAGAATTACTCCACAAGCAATCACACACACTTTGGATAGGTCCTAACCCTTCTATATTGCACAGTGAGATGATCTTTGAAAAAAATGGTTTATTTCCTATTCCAGGCCATATGATATAGTTTGTGAAGACAGAGTACTGAATCCCTATCTGACTCTCCCTGTGGTTAAATGGTTAAACCTGACATGAGAATCAAGAAATCAGATTTATTGAGCGCTTACTGTGTGTGGAGCACTGTACTAAGAACAGAGTTGGCAGATGCAATCCCTGTTCACAAGGAGTTTACAGTCTACGGGGGGGAGACAGACATTGATCAATCAATAGTATTTATTGAATGCTTACTGTGTGCAGAGCACTGTGTTAAGCACTTGGTAGAGGACAATGTCAGTAGATACATTTCCTGTCCACAGTGAGCTTACAGTCTATAAGGGAAGACAGGCTTTAATATAAATAAATTATGGGTATGTACATATGTGCTGTGGGGCTGAGGGAGGGACGAATAAAGGATGGATATCCAAGGGCCAGGGTGATGCAGAAGGGAGTGGAAGAAGCACTTAGTACAGTGCTCTGCACACAGTAAGCGCTCAATAAATACGATTGAATGAATAAGAAGAGGAAATGAGTGCCTAGGCGGGAAAGGCCTATTGGAGGAGATGTGCTTTCAATAAGACAATAAGATGGTCTCTCAGATATGAAGACGGAGGGCGTTCCAGGCCAGAGGCAGGACATGGGCAGGAGGTCAGCCGCAAGATTGATGAGATCGAGGTACAGTGAGTAGGTTGGCATTAGAGAAGTGAAGTGTGTTGTTTGGGTTTTAGTAGGAAAGCGGTGAGTTAAGGTAGGAGGGGGCAAAGGAATCGATTTACTTTAAAGCCGTTGGAAAGGAGTTTCTGATGTGGAGGTGGATGGCGACCCTTGAAGGTTCTGAAGGAGTGGAGAAACATGGACTGAATGTTTTGGCAGAAAAATGATCCCAGTAGCAGAGTAAAGTATGGACTGGATTGGGGAGAAACAGGAGGCAGGGAGGTCAGAAAGGAGGCTGATGCAGTAATCAAGCGGGGGTAGGGTAAGTGGTAGCTAGTTTTACCTCTATTTATTCTGATGATTTGACATTTGACCACATGTTTTGTTTTGTTGTCTGTCTCCCCCTTCTAGACTGTGAGCCTGTTGTTGGGTAGGGACTGTCTCTATATGTTGCCAACGTGTACTTCCCAAGTGCTCAGTACAGTGCTCTGCACACAGTAAGTGCTTAATAAATATGATTGAATGAATGGTAGCAGTTTGGATGGAAAGGAAAGGGCAGATTTTAGCAGTGTTGTGAAGGTTAAGCCAAAAGGATTTAGTGACAGATGGAATATGTGGGTTGAATGTGGAAGGTGGGTTGAGGATCATAATAATAATAATTACGGTACTTAAGGACTTACTAAGTGCCTTACACTATTCTAAGGGCTGGAGTAGATACAAGTTAATCATGTTGGACCCAATCCCTGTCCCACACTCTTAATCCGCAGATGAGGGAACTGAGGCACAGAAAAGTGAAGTGACTTGCCCAGGGCCACAGCAGACAAGCGGCGGGAGTCGGAAATAGAACCCAGGACCTTCTGACTCCTAGGCCTGTGCTCTATCCACTAGGCCACGCTATCTCCAAAGTTATGGGCTCGTAAGACAGGAATGATGATGGTATTGTCTGCAGTGACAGGAAAGTCAGGGGGAAGACAAAGTTAAAATAGAGTAGAAATAAGATAGAGTAGAAGTATATGTTCATAAATGCTGTAGAGCTGGGGTGAATATTAAAATGCGTAAGGGGCACATAGCCAAGTTCTTGTGTGATGCAGAAGGGAGGGCAGATAGGGATCATATAGGGAAATTAACCAGCCCCTTGGGCCTGCAGTGAACAGAAGAAAGCAAAGAAGGAGGAAAAATGTTAGCAACTGTCCAGAAAGAGGTCATGTTTTCCACAGAGATGCCGAGGGGCAGGGTGGAGGAGAAGAGCAGTTAAAAGTGGAAGACTGTGGAAAGAGGAGTTGACAGGCTTAGTTAATCCATTAGCATGAACACAAATCGCAAGACTGCGGAAGTTAGGAGGAGAAGGTTTTTGGTTTTTTTTAACGATATTTGTTAAGCACTTACTATGTGCAAAACACCATTCTGAGGGCTGGAACAGATACAAAGTTATCAGGTTGGACACAGTCCCTGTACCTCATGGGGCTTACAATCTAGATGGGGGGAGTAGAATTTAAATCCCTATTTTACAGATGAGGAAACCGAGGCTCAGGGAATTTGTGACTCGCCCAAGGTCATGTAGCCGACAAGTGGAGGAGCAGGGATTAGAACCCCGGTTCTCTGACTCTCAGGCCTGGCTCTTTCCACTAGGCCATGCAGCTACTAGAGTTGAGGGAGATGAAAAAGATAAATGAATTCTTTTGGTTGACCAATGGCAATGGTTGTGGTTTCAAATAACCCAATTCCCTCCAGGTTTCTGGGCCTGATGAAAAATTGGGCACTTCTGAAAATCTGTCTCAGGATGGAAATAATTTGTGGATCAAACACCAAATAATATCTCACAAACAAGGAACATTCAGTGCTGCTGGGGCAGACTTAATTGTAATCCTAATGCCAAGCCTGAATTAATAATAACAAACACCACTTCTTATCATTAATTCCTTAAACCCTTCATAATTTCCCCATGGACATCCAGGCATATTTCACAGTGCAACTAAAAGCAGCCACATTTACTGCCATTAGAACGTAAGCTAATCCATTCCCCCATCATATAAATCTCATCCGCGCACGTGAACTATATTACATTTGGCCAGAAAAACAGATCTTGTCTATTAGGTGCCCTCCAAAATTTCAACTGGAAGAGGCTCTAAGTCTTCCTGTGCTAAGTGCTAATAATGTTTATCGATTAAGACAAGTGTTCTGCTCAGTGCCACTGCATGTTCAACCCGTCCTGGAGACACTTGACATCGAAATTATCAATCAGTTTGTCGCTCAACTTTTCCAGGACAGGAATGAGAATAGAAAACTTCTTTCTTGAAAGGTCTTTATCCCTGAAATTGCTTAGGGTTTTGCCTTGGGGGATTTATTGGAGACACAGATGATTTAGGCCCTACTATTTTGGTCTAGGCATCCCTAACATTCCAGCACATCCGAATTTCAAATTCCAGTCTAGTGAGAGGGATAACTTGACCACTTATCGGGATGGCTCTAGCCGAGACATAGAAGGCCAAGCATTTAAGGTAATCAATTGATCGATGGTATTTATTGAACGCTTACTATATGCAGCTACAAGGGAAACTAGGGGTTGATGTGATTGTAATGTGACTCTAGACCACAGGCTTGATGTGGGCAGGGAATGTGTCTGCTATATTGTTATATTGTACTCTCCCAAGCACTTAGCACAGTGCTCTGCAAACAGTAAGTGCTCAATAAATATGACTGGCTGGCATCACTAAACCAGTACCACAAGGACAGGTGACTGAGAATCGGAATAATAATGGTATTATTCATTATTTTGGATAGATACAAGGTAATCACGTTGTCGCACATGGGGTTCACTGTCTTAATCCCCATTTTCCAGATGAGGTAACTGAGGCACAGAGAAGTTAAGTGACTTGTCCAAAGTCACACAGCTGATAAGTGGCGGAGCCGGGATTAGAATCCATGACCTCTGACTCCCAAGCCCGTGCTCTTTCCACTGAGCCATGCTGCTTCTCAAGGTATCAATCATATTTATTGAGTCCTTCCTGTGTGCAGAACACTGTACTAAGTGTTCAGTTCAATATCTCATTGAGAAGCAGTATCAATACGCTTATCAAGGTATCAAGAACAAGGTATCTTGTTCGCCATTCTGAGTTCAGCCAGTCTGCTGTTAATTATTGCAATTGTTAATTATTGAATGGAAGCCTATACAGAAGAGATCAATCAATCATATTTATTTTTTATTTTATTTAATGATATTTGTTACATGCTTACTATGTGCCAGACACCACCAAGCACTGGGGTAGATACAAGCTAATCAGACTGTAAGCTCGTTGTGGGCAGGGAATGTGTCTGTTTGTTACATTGTACTGTCCCAAACGCTTAGTATAGTGTTTTGCACACAGTAAGCTTGCGATAAATATGATTGAAAGAATGAATAATCAGGTTGGAAACAGTCCATGCCCTACATCAGGTTCACAGTCTTAATCCCCATTTTATACATGAGGTAATTGAGGCACAGAGAAGTGAAGTGATTTGCCCAAGCTCACCCAGCAGACAAGTGGTGGAATAGGATTAGAACCCATGTCCTTCTGAGTTTTGAGCATTTACTGTCACTGTACTAAGCACTTGGGAGAATGCAGTGTAACAACATTGGTAGAAATATTATCTGACCGCAGTGAGCTTACAGTTGAGAGGCAGAGATGGACATTAACATGAATAAATTACAGATGTAATGATAATAATTGTGGTATTTGTTAACCATTTATTGCATGCCAGGCACTGAACTAAGCCCAGGGGTGGTTACAAGCAAATGGGGTTGGACACAGTCCCTGCCCCACGTGGGGCTCCCAGTCTCAATCCTCTTTTTAGAGATGGGGTAACTGAAGCACAGAGAAGTGAAATGTCTTGCTCTAGGTCACAGAGCAGACAAGCGGAAGAGCTGCGATTAGAACTCATATCCTTCTGATTCCCAGGTGCATCCTCTAGCCACTACACCATGCAGCTGTGGGGCAGAGGGAGAGATGAATAAAGGGAGCAAATCAGGGCAATGCAGAAGGGAGTGGAAGAGGAGGAAATGAGGGCTTAGGCAAAGCCTGACTGATTAAGGGGTATTCAGTGGATTAACAATTTATAATTAAGGGACATTCAGTGGAGCTCCCCATCCAGCATGGATTCACTTGTGTCCTTGTTCCAAAATATCATACGGGAGCTTACAAAGCCGAAGCTATCAAAGAGAAAATGAGGCTCTCTTCTAACTCTCTCCTCCCAGGCTGTCCCTTTGAATTGGTTCCCCATGTCTGTGAGAAATTCAGCTAGAATCCTCAACATGTTCTAAGCATTATGTCTACTTCCAATGGGAGCATAGACTATTTTTTATGACTAAGAACAATTTTGCTTTGCAGTTCTTCCAAGATTCTTATGGTATTTCTGAAACATTTTTTTTAAAGCTTTTCATGTGGAATTCAATTTCCCGTTATGCTAATATTTAGGAACCACAAGCAACTCTTGATCTTAAATGAGTCAAGTGAAATGAGCTCATTTAACACATTGGGTAGCAGTCAGATGACAAGCATAATTTCATCAACATTGTCTTTGGAAAAATCAACTCACCAGTCTGAAAGTATCATCAACAGTCTTTGCATCACTAATCCAGGAGGAACTAGGTACACATGCCTCTGATCTGGAAGCCCAGACATAAGCATGATGAGAAGGAGCTTGTTTGGGAATCACTGAAACATTGTGCCTGGACAATTAGTCTGAAGAAGATTGAAGTTATGGGCCGCTAGGAGCCTGTCAAAATCTATTCACAGTCAAGTGTCGCCATCAGCCACAGAGATGAATGATAATAATAATAATGATGGCATTTATTAAGCGCTTACTATGTGCAAAGCACTGTTCTAAGTGCTGGGGAGGTTACAAGGTGATGAGGTTGTCCCACAGGAGGCTCACAGTCTTAATCTCCATTTTACAGATGAGGTAACTGAGGCACAGAGAAGTTAAGTGACTTGTTACAAGTTGATGGAGTTGTCCCATGGGAGGCTCACAGTCTTAATCCCCATTTTACAGATGAGGTAACTGAGGCACAGAGAAGTTAAGTGACTTGCCCAAAGTCACACAGCTAACAATTGGCGTAGCCAGTTTTTGAACCCAGGATCTCTGATTCCAAAGCCTGTGCCCTTTCTACTGCGCCACACTGCCCTAGACTGTACGCTTTATGTGGGCAGGAAATGTGTTTGCTATGTTGCTATATTGTACTCTCCCTAGTGTTTTGAACTTGGGAACTTGAACACTTAGTACAGTGTTCTGCACACAGTAAGAACTCAATAAATATGATTGATAGAGCTCAATGTATTCTGCTACTTGGGCAGTATGCTGCCCAAAGATGGAAAGATGAGCAAGATGGTAGAAAACTGAATCAATATGACAATTAAGTCATTTGAAAGACTGACAGTAGACCAACATGCCATCAGAACTTGATCAGCTGAAGGTCCAAGTTGCAATTATACTGACCTAGCACAGTTATCACAGTTGGCTTCAAAAGTGGAACCACCTTTGATGTGGTTCCACTCACATCATGTATCTGCAGTACTCAATATAAAATGGTGAGAGGATTGCAAAAGATAAATTCAAATGCAGTAAAAAGAGTGGCCTAATCAAGAGATCTTGGGCCTGGGGGAACTGGGTTCTAATCCTGCCTCCACTACTTACCTGCTTTGTGACCTTTGTCAAGTCACTTAACTTCTTCATGCCTCACTTTCCTCATCTGTAAAATGACAATTCAATACTTGTTATCCCTCCTACTTAGACTGTAAGGCCCATGTGAAAAGAGGCTGTGTTTGACATGATTATCTTTTTCAGTCAATCACATTTATTAAGCACTTACTGTGTGCACAGCAGTGTACTAAGCACCTGGGGAAGTACAATACAGCAATAAAGAGTGACAATCCCTGCCCACGAAGAGTTCACAGTCTATTTAACTTCTCTGGGCCTCAGTTCTCTCTTCTGTAAAACGGGGACTAAGACTGTGAGCCCCCTGTGGGGCAAAGTGATCACCTTGTAACCTCCCCAGTGCTTAGAACAGTGCTTTGCACATAGTACGCACTAAATAAATGCCATCACTTATTATTATCAATATTATTATAAATAAATTAAGAAACAATAATTATTATCAATTAATAATAAATAAATAAATTATTAATATGTAATACTTATTATTATTTTGTGCATACCCCAGGGCTTAGAGTAGTGCTGGCACTTAACAAATACTGTGATTATCATTAGACCACTTTTATCAAAATAATGTATATACAATTGCACCTTTGCTGGGTAAAGTATAAGGAGGATACTCAAACAGCTGTTTTAATGACAACTGAAATGCGGTACTTTTGTACTTTCCAAGTGCTCTGCACACAGTAAGTCCTCAATAAATACGATTGAGTAAATGAATGAAATATTGACCAGATAGAAGAAATCCTTTGAATTCACAGTGAAGAAAAACCTCAACTGATATGGCAAAGCTGTAGATAATCATGAAACAGCAACATGAGGCAGATCAGGCTGTATACAACAATTAGAAAAGGGGAGTTGGTCTGGTAGCAGAGATAATCCCAAAAGAGAGAAAGGCAGTTAGTCACAAGGAACTTTGAATTAAAAATACTACAGCTCAGCAAAGGATCATCTGTGACTGGAAATGTGGAAAGTGTTAGAGACCAGGGATTAGGGTCATCAACCACATTTGCAAGCACTGGTAAAATCTCACCACCAAGAGTGTGTCCCTTGAGGACAGGGATCACGTCTACCAATCCTATTATATTTTTCTCTCCTAAGGGTTTAGTACTGTAGTCCACACCCAGTTAGTGCTCAGTAAATACCACTGATTCGTTGTCTCCTTCACAGCTCAAGAGCAGCTGGATAAATATTATAACAAACATTCAGAAGGCAGAGGACCTGTCCCCTGGGAATTTACCCTCCCTCATTGGAAGCAGGGATAAACAAATTGCAAAGGATCACCGAATGAGTTCAATGCATCAGTTGAGAAGAGAATACAGTCCCTGTCCTGAAATGAAAAATGGGCCATCTAAAATAGGATGACATTCAATAGGGAAAACTCATCATTATTATCAGCTGTGGCAGCAGAAGTATTTATTGGGCATCTATTTTTCACAATGCACTATATAAATGGCAGGACTCGAATGGACAAAATACAAACACTCATACAGCATGGGGAAAGGCTGGTGAGGCACAAATAGAGCTGAAACCCTCCCCCCAACTTCTAGAGGAGCGTAGAAGACAGCAAGCTGAATATGAGCCATTCATGAGTTGTTATTTTTTACAAAACCAACTTCGTTCTGGTCAGTATTCATGTCAAAAAAAAAAACAAAACAAAACAACCAGGAAGTAATTCTTGTCTGTCCTGTATTGATCTGGCCATTTTTAGACTATTGGGTCAATTTGTATGTGGGAAATCCCGGATTGAGTCGAGGCAGTGACCCATCCAAGTCACCATTTTGTCTTAGTGGCAGTGGAATTCTGGCAGTGTCTGTGGAAAGGTTCACTTTCTGGACATCCCCATTATGATTAGGGATGGGACTTCCAAGAGCTGCTTTTCCGTCCAATAATCCATCAGAGAATTATTAGAATGACTTTGGCTCACATTTTCTTGAGCTTTCTAATATCCCTGACCTTTTCCTCTAATAACCTATGAAGACTTCATGTTGCTATGACCAGTCTCTTCACACAACCCACCCTGAGAAGGGGTGAGATGATTCACTCAGTCATATTTACTGAGCACTTTCTGTGTGCAGAGCACTTTACTAAACACTTAATGATGTGTCAGTTTGATGCTAATGAATTGATTGCTTTTCAGGACCCCTTTGTAATACTATCCCACTCTTGATATCAAATATGGCATAATGGTGGCATTCAATCAGTCAACCAGTCATATTTTTGAGCACTTTGTGCAGGACACTGTACCAACAGCTTGGAAGAGTACAGTATAACATAATTGGTAGGCATGTTTCCCTGCCACATGAGCTTACAGTCTAGAGGGGAAGACAGACATTAATATCAATAAATTACAGATATGTACATAAGTGCTGTGGGGCTGAGGGAGGGGTGAATAAATGGTGCAAAGGCATGGATGAAACTGCTCTAGAAGTCAGATGTGTTACTGAAATGAGACCCAATCTTGTAACTCTAAAGTTAGAAACTAATACTACCCAAGATTTGGTCTTATTTCAGTAACACATCTGACTTCTAGAGCAGTTTCTCTCTAGACTGTAAGCTTGTTGTGGGAAGGGAACATGCCTATCAACTCTGTTATGTTGCATTCTCCCAGAGTCCTTAGTTCAGTTCTCTGCAAACAGTAGGTGCTCAGTAAATACCACTGATGAATTGATTGATTGAGCTGATCTCTCCAGTAAAGACATAGTACTGAACACCCCTCTTTTTGAAACATTATCTGAAACATTCAGTTGGCCTGTATAGCAGCTTCTCCCTCTAAGTCCCATGGCTCAGATGCAACACTAGGGCTTAGAGGGACACAAAGGCTCTGAATCAAATGGAAGTCAAGTATCCTCTGGAAAAGTGCTCTCTGAAGGTCAAACAGATTTGCCAAAAAGGCATTTATTTCATCATAACGTGAGAGTGAATTTCCATTAGGGTGTGTTAGGGTAACAACACACACATCCCTGTGTGTGATATATTTGAGTATGATCAGAGACCACCCCTATCAGCGGAGTCTAAATTAGAATCTCTCTGGTGCCTTGGACGAGCTCAGGATGAAGGGACTGGAAATGGCTCCCCTGTATGGCATTCCAGCATGGAGGATATAGAACACGTATTTTTTCATTAATCCTCTGGTGTCTGAGACCAGGCAAGCAACACAAATAAAATCAAAGATGACCCCAGAGAAATTCAGTTTGATTAATCAAAGCAATCAAATAATTATATTCTCCCTCCTCCATTTAGCCTAGTCTAGGCATGGAAGACTGCTGAAAATTTCCACATTATTTTGTTGTGGTAAACCACTTCCTGCCGCCCCAATTGTGGAATTGTGTTCTTTAAAAATGATCAGTTTTGGGATTTAATCAATCATATTAAGTGATTACTATGTGCTGAGCACTATACAACAGAATTAGCAGACGTTCCCTGACCACAGTGAGTTTACAGTCTGGGGGGGAGGGAGGCTTTGCCATCGCTATCCATTATATGCCCCCTGCTGTGTGTGGGGGGTGGGGGTGGGGGGGGCATGGAGATAGTTGAAAAATAGAAATAGTTATGGTACTTTTTAAGCACTCACTATGTGGCAGCCACTGGGCTAATCTGATTAGTCCTTGTTCCTCACAGGGCCCACAGTAAACAGTAAGAAGGAAGGAGAATGGATATTTGACTCCTATTTTACAGATGAGGCAACCGAGGCACTGAGAATAATAATAATATTAATAATGATGATATTTGTTAAGCGCTTACTCTGTGCCAATCCCTGTTCTAAGCACTGGGGTAGATACAAGGTAATCAGGTTGTCCCACATGGGGATCGCAGTCTTAATTCCCATTTTACAGATGAGGGAAATGAGGCACAGAGAAGTTAAGTGACTTGCCCAAAGTCACACAGCTGAAAAGTGGCAGAGCCTGGGGTTAGAACCCACGTCCTCCGACTCCCAAGCCCCTGCTCTTTCCACTAAGCCCCGCTGCTTCTCGAGAAGAGAAGTAACCTGCCCAAGATTGCACAACGGTCAAGAGGCTGAGTCGACTCAGAACCCAGGTCCCCTGGCTCCCAGACCTGAGCTCTACTTGTTAGGCCACGATGCTTCATCTTGCCTGCAAATGGACCACCCATCCATGGACTGATCTTTTCACCCGAGGGACGTTCCCACCCGTGGACGGATCCACCAACCCATGACGAGCCCCACGGGTTAGAGCAGGCACGTCCTATTCCTGGTATGTCTGGAATATCACACCAGATTCTGTAGGTTTAGTCAGTTATTTATCAGTATATTCAGGTGTTCTGATTTGATTTCAAGTGGAGCAAGTTCGGGAAATTACTTTGATTCTCTTCCATCTCTCAGTTGACCTTCTGAGCTTGTCATCCGTTTATTTCTGATCGGGTTGGTAGAGGCTGGAGTGGCCTGAAAGTGGGGAGGAAATATTGGCATTAACTGCAAGCTTCGAGCCCAGCAGACTTTATATTTAATGATGTTAACTGTTTAGTGTGTGATAAACATTGTTCTAAACGCTGGAGTAGATATGAGTTAATCAGGCCAGCAAAGTCCCTATACCAAATGGGGCTCATAGTCTAAACAGGAGGGAGAATAGATATTGAATCCCCATTTTACATTTGAGATAGCTGAGGCACAAGGAAGTTAATTGACTTGCCCAAGGTCACACAACAGGCGAGTGCTGGAGTAGGATTAGAATCCAGGCCCTCTAGCTCCCAGGCCTGTGTTCTCTCCACTGGTCTTAACTCCTTCACTACCTTCACAGTGCTCTGTTAACCATTCTGAAAATTGAAAGGGTGAGATCAATTCTGTTCCTGAGGCCAGGGATTGCTAAACATTTTCCAACTTTCTAAATAAAAATCCTCTTCCAGGGACTCCAGCCTCTGATAACATTGTCTTTTTGGTGTTTTCTTTGATGCCTAGAGCGTGTCACTTTGCAGAGCCCAAGGGGAGTCTGCTGGTGCAGAAACTGCTAATTAAATGGGGCTGCTTTTCAGCTGCCCTGCTCAGCATAGCATGGTTTCTTCTGACTTTGGCCTTTCAGGCAGTTGCGAATGTGTGAGTCGGCTGGAATCATTTGCCCCTATTGGGCAGGATGGTGTCAAAAACAGTTTGGGGTGGTAGGCAAAGAGAAGGTAAAGAGAGTGAAAATAAAGTCTTCCCGGTCCTATGACGGGAAAATCCCATTCACATTATATATAGAACAATGTCCCCTCACGTGACCAGGAAGTGTGTTTACCTCTCTTCTCCGCTACTCCTTTCCCTTTTTTCATGCGTTCACAGGGGAATATGTTTTCTCACACCTAGCAGCTCTTGTCTGAAATGTGAGAGTTAATGCGCATCAAACTAATCAATCACACCTGTTCAGCAGGGCCTAGAAGTCAGAGGAACTGGGTTCTAATTCTGACTCTGCCACTTTGTCTGCTGTGTGGCCTTGGGGAAGTTACTTAGCTTCTCTGTGCTTCAGTTTCCTCAGTTGTAAGAAAGGGACTTAATACCTGTTCCCCCTCACTCTTAGAGTGGGACCCCCATGAGGGAGAGGAACCATGTCTTATCTGATTGCATTGTATCTACCTAAGGTCTGACACATGATAGGTATTACACAAATACCATGTTTATTATTATTGTTTCTATTATTATTACTCACCTGTCTTAGGAAGCGGGATTCCTGGAGTCCTTGAGAGGCTGCCCCAGTAGAAATTAAGTGTACTTTTGGCTTAATTGATTATTTGTGGTTTTTTCTTCAAGGAGGCCTTCCATAATCAGATGGTCCATAGTTACAGACTCACAGCATCCTCCCTTTCTGATACTCCTGATTTCATCACCTAAGAAGAGTCTTCATGGTGCTTAGGTGATGCATCCTTTATGCTGAGTGCCCAGCATTCAATTTCCAGCCCGGAAACCTAGCTTACCAAGTGCCACCCTCAGCCAAACCTTTCCTTCCATTCCAGTTGAACCCAATTATCTTCCAAATGAGTCAGTGGAGTTAATCTCACCACCTAATTAGGAAGTCGCATTGTATTGAAACCCTGAAACAAATATTTTAAGAGAACTGTTAACCCTTGCTGTAGCACCACAGTTTACTCAAACACTGGGCACTGTGGAAATCAGCACAATGAAGTAGACATTGTATTTTCTTGTCAACCTTATTTCCTAATATTTATTTACAATGACTTTGTGATTTCCCCTGCCTCAGAGACAGTGTACACAGTTTTCATGTTAATCACTTAAAGGAAAAAATAAAGATAAAGAGCCGACAGGAAGAGAAATTCAGTAATGCCATAAATAATATAACTTTAGCATGTCACTTTTTGGTTTGAAAATATAATTGTGGCCATGATAGGGAATTTGATTTCTGGTTTATTGTTACCAGCCAATCAAAATTCTCCAAATGTGAGTATCTGAAAGTTTCCCTCTGATAAGAGAAGACAAATGGTTATGAAGATCAGGGAGAGAATTAATTATGGTCCCCTGCTTGTCACAACATGTTGCTCAGACTGCCTAAATCAATTCTCTCCTTGGGTATTTTATTTGTGCTAAAGAATAAACAACATTTGAAGACTGATTTTGATATCTCTTTCTATGGCTTTCAGCCAGAAATGTTTTGCTACCATGTCTTCAGCAAACCCTCTGCAAAAGTCCAGCCTAAAGAGTTTACATTCAGTCTAGGATCAACTTCAAAATATTCTCAGAAACAAGGACCCCTGACTTAAACTTGGAATTTAACAGTTACAATTCACGTTTTCCCGTTTTCTTAGATGTAACAGTACACTCTACACCTTTGTCCCCTTTTTCCCTGTCCTGGGGGAACGAACCTGGGACTGCGAGTCAGGAGACGGGAGTTCTAATCCGAACTCTGCCCGCTGTGTGATCTCACGTAAGTTACTAAGCCTCTTTGGGCCTCAGTTTCCTCATCTGTAAAATAGGGATGAGGTTCCTGCTCTCCCTCCTCTTAGATTGAGAACCCCATGTGTGATTGGAGCCTCACTGTCTTTATCTGTCAAATTGGGATTAAATCCCTGTTGTCTTTCTCACTTAGGTCATGAGCCCCCATATAGGACAGGGCCTGTGTTTCAGCCTGGCTCTGCCACGTGTCTGCTGTGTGACCCTGGGCAAGTCACTTCACTTCTTTGGGCCTCAATTACCTCATCTGTAAAATGGAGATTAAGACTGTGAGCCCCACTTGGGGCAGGGACTGTGTGCAACCCTATTTTCTTGTACCCACCCCAGTGCTTAGTACAGTGCCTGGCACACTGTAAGCACTTAAGAAATACCACAGTTATTATTATCTTGGTCCAATCTGATTGTGGTATATCTACCCCAGCATTTAGCATAGTGCTTATTATGCCTACTAAATATTATAATTATGACACTCTATTAAACATGCTTAATTCCTGATATGACTTCCAAGTCACTGTGCCTTTTAAACTTGTTCTATCACTATAAATGGGAATCTGCAAAATCCTGACACTTGAATCGACAGTGTTTAACTATTAGGGATCAACAAACCTGCTTTTAATGGTTGTTCATTTTATTTGACACTCCCACACCCCAATTTCCTTATTTAACATAATAATAGTAACAGTAGTAATGATAATTATAATGATGATAATATCTCTGGTATTTGTTAACGACTTGTTCTGTTTCAAGGGTTGGGTGAATATATACACCCCAAGATCATTCCTAGACTAAGTTCCTTCTCTAGACTGTACATTCCTTATGGACAGGGAACATATCTACGAACTCAATTATAGCGTACTCTTCCAAGCACTTAGTACGGTGCTCTGCACACAGTAAGGGCTCAATAACTACAATCGATTGATGAATTTTCCAATTTCTAACTCTGATCTGTACAGACTGGGATTTAATGATACAAGTTTTTTTGTTTCTCTGTTTTAATTTCCTTTTTTAGTTTAGGCCTATCCAGTTTGGGATTTTCAGATACATTTTCAGAATGAGTAGATTCGGAGATTCACCCTCTGTCATCTTTAGACAGTATCTGTTTTTAGTGCTTATCCAAATCTGACTGGAACCCAGATTCTTCTGAAGTTCCCCGTTACAAGTTTCAGTGAGTGACTCTTGATTTCAATGTGGTAGAATCACAGCAAATTAGTACAGGCTGGCCTGTCATTAACCAAACAGTTTTCAAACACAGTTGTCAATTTCACTGTTAATTTCTGGTTTTCACCTTGCATAGGCAAAAAAGAGGAATAAAAAACTAACTTCAAACACATTAAAAAAAAAAACTTATCTTGGGGAAACAAAGAAAATTCCTGATTTCACAGGCGTTCATGCTTAAAAGAGGTCTTGCTACTTTATAGCTTGTGAAAGACAAAAGGGTTACTGCTTACTGGGATTTGATGTTTATCTCAGCATAGCAAATCAAAGTTTTACTGGGTTCAGAAATGCCAAAGCAGCACATTTTGTATTCCTATTCCTCAAAAAAAAAAAGAAAAAAACCGTCTGTAAGTGAAAAACATCTGCATCTAAAACAAGACAATTAACAACAAGACACGAGTGATGCTAACGGGGTTGGTCTATTTTCGGTCACCCGCTACGTGATCAGGAAAAGCAAAGAATGCAACCGCTTCAGTTAACCCTTCTTGAACCTTTGCCAAACTCTCCCCTTTATTTGAAATGGGAAGTGACTGGGATCATATTGCTCTTAGCAACAAAGCGGCCCCTTCATGCAAATCCAAGGGGATTGACAGAAGGACGGTCTTTGAGGCTTTTAGAAATGATAGCTGGGAAATTTCCTGGCTATCTTCTCCATTAGTGAGAGGTTGCAGTGCTCCTGTGTAGGATTTTAAGTTGGCGAGGCATCCTTTGGAGAATCAGGGAGACGTTTTAAGTTAAGAAGCAAGTAATCAGACATTTCTGGGGCCAGTAAGATACCGACCAAAAAGGCCTGGGAGCAGAGGGTGTGGTCTTGATTGGATATTGAATGACCTACTAGATTTTATCTCTAGAAAACAGCGAGGCCTATTGGAAAGAGCAGGGGCCTGGGCGTCAGAGGACTTGGGTCCTAATCCCGGTTCCGCCACTTGTCTGCTGTGTGTCTCCTGGCAAGACACTTCGTCTTCTCTGGTCTTCTCTGTGCCTCAGTTCCCTCATCTGCAAAATGAGTATTCAAAACTTGCTCTCCCTCCTACTTAGACTGTGAACCTCATGCGAGACCTGATTTTATTGTACCTACCCCAGGGCTTTCCCCTCTCAGGATCACATCTGGAGAGTTTCCAGTACTCTACCAGGCTTTGGGAGGGAAAGTCGAGCAGAGGCATAGCCATTCCATTCCTAGCTTTGGTCAGTTTTAGTGAGTGGAAGGCCATTTGCTACAAGTCAAAACTCACCTGTGCTGGACCACAGCAGCATGGGAAAGAGTCAAGGGCGGAGACTCAAGTTTACTGCACAGAAGAAGGCAGTGTTAAATTACTTCCGTATTTTTACCAAGACAACTCAATGGATATAGCACCAGAATGATTGCAGATGAAGAGTGGGGCATTCTAGGCGAGATGTGTCCATTGAGTCGCTATGGGTAGGAGGTGACTCGACAACATGAGACAAAACCGTGGAGCTTAGCATAGTGCTTGACTCATAGTAATCGCTTAATAAATACACAGCTATTAAGAAGAATATCCTGTATATATGTTTGTACGTATTTATTACTCTATTTATTTTGTTTGTACATATTTATTTTATTTTGTTAATATGTTTTGTTGTCTGTCTCCCCCTTCTAGACTGTGAGCCCACTGTTGGGTAGGGACCGTCTCTATATGTTGCCAACATGGACTTCCCAAGCGCTTAGTACAGTGCTCTTCACACAGTAAGCGCTCAATAAATACGATTGAATGAATGAACGAAAGGGTATTCAAGCCTAGCAGTGGCCTGAACACTATATAGCCAGTACCTCACAGACATTAGTGGAAAGAGCTTCTGGTGGGCAGGAAACTTTAGACTGTAAGCTAGACTCTGAACTGTGAACTCCTCCTCTATACTGTAAGTTTCTGTGGACATGGAAGTTGTCTACCAAGTCTGCTATATTGTACTCTCCCAAACTCTGCAAACAGAAGTGCTTTATGAATGCTATTGATTGATTTACGGACCAACTCTGTTGTATTATACTCTCTCAAAAGTTATGTACACTATTCTGCACACAGTAAGCGCTCGATAAATACCATTGATTGATTGATTGACTGATTCTGTCGTACTGTACTCTCCCAAGTGCTTTATACAGTGCTCGCCACACAGTAAGCGCTCAATAAATACCTTTGATTGATGGAATGGTATTGGAACCAACAAACAACCAGGCAGATTTGCTTCACTGGAATCTGCCAGCCCTGTACTAAATCCCTCCAGGTACTTCCATTATCTCCAAACTCTTGACTGTTCCAGCTTCAGCTAGCTCCAGTGTCTTCATTACTCTTTGAAAACCCTCGTCCAACTATTGACCAGGATTGACTTTGCTTAGCTCGGGTGAATCTGATAAGGGCATCATCTAAAATGAGATAGCCAAGGAGAAAATAGCCCTTTTCTCAGGACCTAAAGGCCAGGTCTGCGTGGGGCAAGGTATATCTTTTGAGAGGATTTTTCTACTGGAAAATTCCTCCTGTGACCTGAATCTACAGGGGGTAGATCTAATTCTCAGGGCTGAGCTAGTGCCTGAGGGAAGGCCCAGGGCAGTGAGCAGACAGGGAGTGTTTTTTCGATCCTCTGTTTAAGCAGACTTGCCCCAGGTGACTTCTCAGAGACCTTGGCACCAGAACCCCGGGCCTGATTGCCAGACTGCCTGCTGGGCTTCTCCAGCTCCACTTCTGCCTCAATTTGAGAAGCAGCATGACCTTTTGGAAAGAGCATGGGCCTGGGAATCAGAGGTTCTAATCCCAGCTCGGCCACTTATCTGCTGTGTGACCTTGGGCAAGTCACTTCACTTCTCTGTGCCTCATTTGCAAAATAGGGTTTTGATACCTGTTCTCTCTCCTTAGATGCTGTACCCCATGTGAGACCTGACTATAACATATGTATCCTAGTGCTGAGTACAGTGCTTGGCACGTAATAATAATTGCGGTATTTGTTAAGCGCTTACTATGTGCCAGGCACTGTTCTCTGTGCTGGGGTGGGTACAAGTAAAGCATATTGGACAGAGTGCCTGTCCCATTTGGGGATCACAGGCTCAATATCCATTTTACAGATGAGGTAACAGAGGTGCAGAGAAGTGAAATGACTTACCCAAGGTCACAGAGTAGACAAGTGGCGGAGCCGGGATTAGAACCCATGACCTTCTGGCTCCCGGGCCCGTGCTCTGGCCTCTAGCCATATGAACGCTTAAGAAATACCACTTCCCAGATGACACCTTGAATGGATAAGGAAAGCCCCAGTGTCCAGACAACTAACACTGGGTCTCAGAGTAGCTCAGCATCTCCTATCCTCCTGGACTGCAGATGTGAATCAGTCAATCAATCGTATTTAGTGAGTGCTTACTGTGTTCAGAGCACTGTATGAAGCACATGGAAGCGCATGAAACAGAGTGGGTAGACACATTCCCAGCCTACAACGAATCAAAGAGGATCTATATCTGCATGAGCTCCAACATGTGTTTTGAAGCTGACCATGAGCCAATCCCAAAATACTGCAACCGATTTTACTATTTCCCAAACTCCTTTGGTTGGAGTGAGGAGTGATCGGGATATGATTGCACCATTAAAACACATCAGGATTGGGAATGTTTTTGGATAGGAGTATGGGTTTCGCCTCATGCAGTGGAGCCAAAAAGTAGGAGGCCATAATCATTTAACCTTGAAATGGTTTCTCATGAGATCCCAATACTTAGTATTGTGGGTAATTTAATGTAGATTGCCACCAGGGCATTAGGCTTGCAGTCTTTCATTTAGACCCCAATATTTCAGCCAAGTTCTGGTTATCTGGCAGGACTTGGAATCCGATCTTTCTTCAGACTCTGAATTAAAATTAAGCACTTGGAAAAAAAAACTCAACTTCGGTGAAAGGATTGTTTTTTTTTGGTCTGTGGGGACCTCACCTTCCAACTGCTTTGATTTTTTTTTTTTTCCACGTCTGAGGGCTAGTGTTGAAGTAATGATGGATAAGACCAGAGGGAGAGCTTGAGCAAATTTATAAAGGGCAAAAGTTAGGATCCCAGAGGATTCAAAGCAAGAAAGCCAATGGCAAGAAAGTCCTGGGGACTGAAAAGAACTATCAGACAGGGCTTGCTTAACTGGCTACTAGGCTAAACAAGAATTGATTTACCTGGTAAACAAGGATGGGTAAGGACATCTAAAATCTGTTTTGGCACCCTTAACAATAAGGATTTTGTCAGGCACATCTGTCAAGATTGTTTTTCTGTGAGCCATGTCAAATAAAGGCAAGTTTAGGGACCCAGGACTGTGTATGTCATAGCATTCTCTTCTGAATTAAGTGACTTGAATAAAAGCTTTGACTTTTTTCTCTTGAGCCATAAATTATTCATTTGTCAGCCCATCTTTGTTGTAACCAGAGGCTTCATTTCCTTAGTTTTTTGGTAGAATTAGTACTGTACTGCTGAGGCTTTAAATTGTGGTGAGAATTCATGCTGTGTTGTCAAATAGAAAGGGTAATAAAATGGAATTCAAGGAATCTGGCTTGTTTCTAATTTAGGAATTTAATTTAGGAAGTCTCGCTTGGCCTAGTGGAAATATCAGGGGCCTGGGAGTCAGAGGACCTCGGTTCTAATCCCGGCTCAGCCACTTGTCTGCCGTGTGACCATGGGTAAGTCACTTAACTTCTCTGGGCCTCAGTTACCACATTTATTCATTGATTCGATTGTATTTATTGAGCGCTTATTGTGTGCACTGTACTAAGTGCTTGGGAAGTACAAGTCAGCAACAAATTTATAAATATATATATATAAAATGTATAAATGTATAAAATCTAAATTTATAAAATGTATAAAATTATAAAATAAATTTATAAAATGGGAATTAAGACTGTGAGCCCCATGTGGGACATGGATGGTGTTCAACTTGATTAGCTTGCGCCTACCCCCGTGCCTAGAACAGAACATATGTTTAACAAATACCATTAATAACAACAACAAAAAAATGCCCCCCCCCCCCCCTTTGCTAAGTAGCTTAATTTCTCTGTGCCTCAATTTTTTTATCTTATACTAAGTATCAGGGAGGATATAAGATAATTAGCTAGTACACAGTCCCTGTTCCACATGGGGCACTCAGTCCAAGGGGAAGGAAGCCTGGGTATTTAGTCCCCATTTTACAGATGGGAGATACAGGCTGAGAGGAGTTAAATGACTTGCTTACGTGGCAAAGACAAGATTAGAACCCAGATCCTCTGACTCCCTAAACCCACATCCTTTCCATTAGGCCATGTTGCTTCAACAGTTGAACTCTGATTAATTGATCAATACTATTGATTGATGGATCTCAATTCCCTCATGTGTAAAACAGAGATTCAATACCTGATCTTCCTTCTCCTTAGACTGTGAGCCCCATTTGCAACAGGGCAGCTATCCAACCTGATTAACTCATATCTACCCCAGTACTTAATACAGTGCTTGGCACATAGTAAGTGCTTAAGAAATACCATTATTATTATTATTACTATTAACATTATTATTATTATTATCATGTTAAATTATGGTATTTGTTAAGTACTTACTCTGTGACAGGCAGTGTACTACACTCTGGGGTGGAAACAAGCAAATTGAGTTGGACACAGTCCCTGTCCCACAAGGGGCTCACAGTCTTAATCCCCATTTTACAAATGAGGTTACTGAGGCACAGAGAAGTCAAGTGACCTGCCCAAGACCACGCAGTAGACACGTGGCAGAGCCAGGATTAGAACCCATGACTTTCTCACTCCCAGGTCCATGTTCTATCCATTAAGCCATGCTGAGCGCGTGTGTGGGAGAGCACTTGTGTGTGTTGTGTGGCGATATCAGGTGTGGGGAGTATATTTGTGTGCTGGAGTGTGTGTATACTTGTGTATGAGGGAGTCACAAGGGACGGGACTAATAAAGAAGAAAGAGTCTTTAAAGAACAGAGAAGAAGTGCAGAACTGAAGCATAGATTTAGTATTTCCGTTTTCATTTTCACGTGTGTGTGTGGGTGCGTGTACGGTTTTTTAAGTGTTTTTGTGGTCCTTTGAGAAACTAGGTAAGGCTAAATGCGGGATTATTGTTCTTATCATAGCACTAGATGAAATGCCAGATTTTCACCTCATGAAATATGCATGGTGACGCGGAAGACTTTCCTGAAACTCATGATGTTTTCTTCTGAACATTTGGGCCCAATTTGATTTTTTTCTTTTTAATGCGTTTCTGTTTTGCAAGTTTTATGAGGTCGAACTGGGTGAAGTGGACCCCTGGGCCAGTTCTGGCCAGGGGAAATCTTTGGGTCTTTTACAAAGGGGTTTGTTCTGACCTAAAAAACGGCCAAAGTTCCATGAGATAGGAGGTCACAGGGGCAGGGGGGTAAAAGGAGCTCTGTGAAGGGATCAG
Organism: Tachyglossus aculeatus; assembly: GCF_015852505.1. NCBI lineage: Eukaryota > Metazoa > Chordata > Mammalia > Monotremata > Tachyglossidae > Tachyglossus > Tachyglossus aculeatus. The sequence goes on along the minus strand of NC_052073.1, from coordinate 27,368,640 downwards.
TCTTCCCTGCCCTGTTTCAAGGCCTGTTTGCCGGCTGCTTGGTTGCATACTGGGCTGTGATGCTTCCATCCCGAAGGTGACAGGCTATAAACCCATGGAGTAAGATAATGATGATATTTGTTAAGTACTTATTGCGTGCCAAACATTGGGGTAGGTATGAGATAACTACTTTGGACATAGTCCTTGCTCCACGTGGGGCTCACAGTCCAAGTAGGAGGAGAAACAATCTTGAACCCCCATTTTATGGTTGAGGAAACTGAAGAACAGATGAGATACTAATAATAGTAATAATAATAATAATAGTGGTTTTGTTTAGTGTATCCTTTATGCCAGCCACTGCACTAAGCACTGGGGTGGATTCAAGCAAATCAGGTTAGACACAGTCCCTTTCTCATGGTCTTAATCCACATTTTACAGATGAGAGAACTGAGGCCCAGAGAAGTGAAGTGACTTGCCCAAGATCACAACACAGAGAAGCGGTGGAGCCAGGATTAGAACCCAAATCTTTCTGACTCCCGGGCACATGCTATTTCCACTAGGCCATGCTGCTTCCTTAACCGGCTCTATTGTATTGTTCTCTCCCAATCACTTAGCACAGTGCTCTGCACACGGTGCTCAATAAATACAGTTGATTGATTGATTGCTAGATAAGGGCTATACCTGAGCTGATTGTGTTGATACCTAATAAGCATGTAGCCAATACCACAATTATCACTCCAGCAACTCTAATGGTCCTTGATTTAAACTCTGGCTCCTGCCATAAAGTCACATCAAGAGAGCCAAGTTTAATTCACCCATTGGACAGTCCAGTCCAAACGGGAAACAATCCTTCAGATGGAAGTTATTCCAGCTGCAAATCTGGAAAAAAAAAGCCTCACAGTATATCTTTGTAAGCTCCACTTTTGGATACTGTTACTCGCATACCACACATCGCCCACATTCCCAATTCCAGTAATTTATTTCATGTTTAGCATTCAGCTCTTAGGTCTCTCCTCCAGCACATGTGGCCACCCCTGAAGCTCTAAAAATGGTTCATTTTATAACAAGCCGACTCCACGCATCTTTCACATGTTTCCAACCCCTCAAACAGACCCGCATTCTTGTCAAAACCAGGACCAACTCGTGGAGTGGTTGGGTGGGAGAGTGTACTAAAACAATAGGGTCGTGCGAATGGTTGAATAGGGGCCCTGGAGGTCAACGCTGCTAAAATAAATGTTTATGTTTTCTTTAATACACGCCTGGTACAGTGCTGTGCACGCAGCAAAAGAAGAGCAGCATATTTGAGGCCTACACCAGGATTAGAACACAGGACCTGGGAGTTCTGATGATGAGCCATGGTCCCGAGGACGCATTACTCTGCTTTGAGATTGTTGGGAAGCATCTTTCATGGGCTGATTTCCAAATGTTATATTAATTTATCATTATTATTAGTAGTAGTAATAATAATAGTTAGACACTTGCTATGTGTCGAGCACTGGAGTAGAAACAAGTTAATCAGATCAAATACAGTCCTTGTCCTACGTGGGGCTCGCAGTGGAAATAGGGAGAACAGGTATGGAATTCCCATTTCAAAATTTAGGAAGCTGAAGCACAGAGAAACTAAGTAACTTGTCTAAGGTCACACAGCAGACAAATGGCAGGGCCAGAATTAGGATTCAGGTCCTCTGATTCCCAGGCCCGTGTTCTTTCCATTAGGCCACGCTGTTTGCCATGAATCTATTACTCATTAATCCGTTATGCGCTCATTCTTAAATTCCCTCCCGAAATAGGAATTATCACTATCCTATCACAGACAATGCAAGTAAAATTCTGAAAGGTAAAATGACTTTCTCAAGTTCCCAAGCTGGGTCAATGGAAGAGCCTGGGTCAGGGCTGATTTTCCAAACATCTTCCATAGACTGTGCTCTGAGAGACAGGTGATTAATACTCATTCAACAGGCAACCTCATTAGACTGTTAGAGGTCCCTTACCTGATTCTGTTTAAATGGGAAGATATTTTGGCCATAGTTTGGGGCCTCTCACTCTCTCTCCTCCTTGCATTTAGTGGGCTTTATCAGCCTCTCTGGACAGTGCAAGATTTCAGTCTCTGGAACCGACATAAACCTGTGTCTGTCCATTATTCCGCATCTTCCAACTATCATTATAATCAGCCCTGTTTATTAAGAATTAATGCCCGTCTATGAGTCGTGGGTAATGGAATGGCCACATTTCCTTTCCTGCTGGACTGTGATTTACTAATGGGGGTTTCCAGGGAAAGGATCATAAAAGAGTGAGGCCCCCACCTCTGTATTAATATTTAATCAGGGGTTCAGAGAGCCTTATGCTGAATCCTAGAATTGCCAGCAGAAACCTGACAGGAACTAAAGACGTTTCTCTCTTAAAGGGAGAGTTGCACTTTTCATGCTGAGAGGAAAAGAATCATAATAGAAATGAAAAACACTGTGATAGTATATGCTTAGTGTTTACCTAATCCTAAACGTTATAAGAGGTAAACAGAACTTGATGAGAACAAGACCTTTACTAATTTAAACTGGTTTTCTTTCTTATGGTGTTTGTTAAGCACTTACTATGTGCTAGGCACTGTACCAAATGTTGGGGTAGATTCTGACACTCCCTTTCCCCTTCTAGACTGTGTGCCCGTTGTTGGGAAGGGACCGTCTCTATATGTTGCCGATTTATACTTCCCAAGCGCTTAGTACAGTGCTCAGCACACAGTAAGCGCTCAATAAATATGATTGAATGAATGAATAAAAGCTAATCAGGTTGGATACAGTCCATGTCCCATGTGGGGCTCACAGTTCTGCAGATGAGATGATTGAAGCACAGAGAAGTGAAGTGATTCGCCCAAGGTCACAGTGGCGGAGTCAGGATTAGAACCCAGGTCCTTCCGACCCCCAGGCCCTTGCTGTAACCACTAGCGACACTGCTATGCTATACCTGTAATTTATTTACTTATTTATTTATTTATATTAATGTCTGTCTCTCCCTCTCAACTGTGAGCTCGTTGTGGGCAGGAATGTGTCTGTTGTTATATTGTACTCTCCCAAGTACTTACCTCAGTGCTTTGCACACATTATCTTTCTACAGAAACACTCTGAGCATGTCACCCCCCTCCTCAAGAATCTCCAGTGGTAGCCTATCAACCTTCATATCAAGCCAAAACTCCTCACTATTGGCTTCAAAGCTCTCCATCACCTCGCCCCCTCCTACCTCACCTCCCTTCTCTCCTTCTACAGCCCAGCCCACGCACTCCGCTCCTCTGGTGTTCACCTTCTCACTGTGCCTCATTCTCCCCATCCCGCCATCGACCCCTGCCCCACCTCCTACCTCTGGAGTGAAATGCCCTCCCTCCTCACATCCACCAAACTAGCTCTCCTCCCCCCTTCAAAGCCCTACTGAGAACTCACCTCCTCCAGGAGGCCTTCCCAGACTGAGCCCCCCTTTTCCTCTGCTCCTCCTCCCCTCCCCATAACCCTGACTCCCTCTCTCTGCTCTACCCCCCTCCTTGCTCCTCAGCACTGGTGTATATATGTACATAGTCATAATTCTATTTATTTTATTAATAATGTGTACATAGCTATAATTCTATTTATTTGTATTGATGCTATTGATGCCTACTTGTTTTTTTGTCTGTCTCCCCCCTTCTAGACTGCGAGCCCATTGTTGGGTAGGGATTATCTCTATTTGTTGCCGAATTTTACTTTCCAAGCACTTAGTACAGTGCTCTGCACAGTAAGTACTCAAGATTGAATGAATGAATTCAGCACTCAAAAAGTATGACAATGAATGAATGAATGCTACTCTGGTTGCTGTCATCTCCATCTTCTCTCTTCAATGTTTGAAACCTAACTTTTACACTCAGGCCCATGAAAATCAGGATGGACTATGTGATAGAAGCCCAGGGCTAGGAGTCAGGATATCGATCCCACCGCTTCCCGATTCTAATCCCGATTCCACCACTTGTCTGCTGTGTGATGTAGGGTAAGGCAGTTGACTTCTCTGTGCCACAGTTTCCTCATCTATAAAATGGCAATTAGACATCTGCTTTCCCTCCCTCTTATACTGCGAGTTCTTTGTGGGACAGGGATTGTGTCTGATCTTACTGTATTACATTTACTCCAGTGCTTGGCATATAGTAAGCATTTAATAAATATGTGACACTGAAGAATGACTACTATTATGTGGAGATTAGCATGCTTACTACAATGATGGGCAACCTCAGAGGTTTAGCCCAACATTCGAGCTTGGTCTCCGGAAATATTCCAGTGGATACCACAGAACACATAACCTATCTACATCACCCACTAAATACTCTTATTTGGACACCTCTGGGTTGGGGAAAGATTCTGTTCCTTGATGCATCTGTGTCCCAGTCCGCTGATAACTTTCCTTGTTCATATTTGTAGCTCTTTTGCATTTTGCTTTCTAAACAAAGTAGGAATGCATAATTTTTTTAATATTCTCCCCCCCGCCCCCCAGCTTTTTTTTTTAAAGCAGGAAATGGAAACAGCCCTAAAAGCTTTTATGCCTTAGAGGGGAAGGGAAATTGATGGAAAACAAATCTGCCAATTTTGCCTCTGACCAATTGGTCTCAGGTTTTGAGCCCACTTTGTCTGGGCCTTTTTGCTTTGGGCACTTGGCTTCCTTTGGTAGATTACAGCGGGGTGAACTGACCAGGTGAAAGATCAGAAGGATCAATTCCCAGCGTAATCATGTGTATGGACAGCAACATTGTCTATGGTGTTTCCCCTACCCCAAAATCACATGCTGCAGCATTTGGGGTATGGGGAGGCCTGGGAATTTCCCAAGACCCTCCCAGCTGAGTTTTTAAGCACATTAACTACACAGGTGAGGGGGTGTGGAGTTAAGTGTCTTTGAACCTCTGTTAGTCTTTATTACAGTGACCAGATTCCCATTCAGAGTAGGCCAGGAAACTAGAATTGCAGCAGACAGGACCCTTAGATCAATGCTATAGGGGAACAAAAAGGCAAGAAAATAATAATAGTAATAGTAAAATAATGGTACTTGTTAAGCGCTATGTGCCAAAAACTTTTCTAAGTGCTGGGGTGGATATAGGCAAATCAGGTTGGACACAGTCCCTCTCTCACGTGGGGCTCACGGTCTCAATCCTCATTTTACACATGAGGTAACTGAGGCACAGAGAAGTGAAGTGACTTGCCCAAGGTCACATAGAAGACAAGTGGGAGAGCAGGGTTTAGAGCCCATGACCTTCTCACTTCCAGGCCTGTGCTCTATCCACTGTGTCATTCTGCTTCCCATGAAGAAAAGAAGAGAAAGCCAGGATGACAGTGGCACAGCAAGAAGGTGGGAGGGAGTCTAAGATGCAGTGTGTCAGTTCTAGAAAGAGCCAGTAGAAACACACATGCTTGAGCGGGGAAAATAGACTCCATCACGCATGGTAGCCCTTCTCTGGAATTGAGGTGTCCAGCACACGGGCACTTCTCTAACTCTGGTTAGACAACCCTTGTGACTGCCTGCTAGTAGTTGTTGTAATAATAGTAATTATGGTATTTGTTAAGTGCTTACTATGTGCTAAGCACTGTTCTAAGCACTGGGGTAGACACAAGTTAATCAGGTTGGACACAGTCCCTATCCCACATGGGGCTCACAGTCTTTATCCCCATTTTACAGATGAGGTAACTGAGGCCCGGAGAAGTTAAATGACTTGCCCAAGGTCACAGAGCAGACAAGCGTTGGAGCTGGGATTAGAATTCAGGTCCTTCTGATGCCCAAGCTCGTGCTCTATCCACTAAGTCACACTGCTGCTGCTGCTGCTATTTTATTCATTCAATCGTATTTATTGAGCACTTACTGTGTGCAGAGCACTGTACTAAGCACTTGGGAAGTACAAGCTGGCAACATATAGAGACGGTCCCTACCCAACAATGGGCTCACAGTCTAGAAGGGGGAGACAGACAACAAAAAACATGTGGACAGGTGTCAAATCATCAGAACAAATAGAACTAAAGCTCTTTGCAATGAACTGGAGTAGATACAAGCTCATCAGGTTTGACACAATCCCTTCCAATCTAAGTATTCGTTCATTAATTCATTCAGTCATATTTACTGAGCGCTTAGTGTGTGCAGAACACTGTACTAAGTGCTTGGGAAGTACAAGTCAGCAACATATAGAAACGGTCCCTACCCAACAATAGGCTCACAGTCTAGAAGGGGGAGACAGATAACAAAACAAACTATGTAGACAGGTGTCAAAATTGTCAGAACAAATAGAATTATAGCTATATGCACATCATTAACGAAATAAATAGAATAGTAAATATGTACAAGTAAAATAGAGTAATCCGTACAAATATATGCAAGTGCTGTGGGGAGGGGACGGAGGTAGGGCGGGGGGGATTGGAAGGAGGAGGAGAAGCAGTGTGGCTCAGTGGAAAGAGCATGGGCTTTGGAGTCAGAGGTCATGGGTTCAAAACCCGACTCTGCCAATTGTCAGCTGTGTGACTTTGGGCAAGTCACGTAACTTCTCCGTGCCTCAGTTCCCTCATCTGTAAAATGGGGATTAACACTGTGAGCCTCAAATGGGACAACCTGATCCCCTTGTATCCCCTGAGTGCTGTGCACATAGTAAGCACTTAACAAATACCATCATTATTATTATTATTGTTAAGAAGAGTAGAAGAGAGAGCTTTTCTGAGAGCTAGTAATTCCACTAGACCACACTGGGGTGGCAGGGAGTGGTGGTGGTGGGTATCTATTAAGCTTTTACTGTGTGCAGAACACCTCACTAGATCCTTGAGAGTCGTGATCTTGTCTACAAACTCTACTGTATTAAACTCTCCCAAGTGCTTAGAGCAGTGCTCTATATACAGTAAGTAAATACCATTGATTGATTGTAGCAAGTGCTGGGAAAAATAAAATACACAGGTGAGAACTAGATAGTAGTTCTGGACCTTGAGGAGCTCATAATCTGAAAATAATAATATTATAATAATAATAAAATAATGATAGTGGTATTTAAGTGCTTCCCATTTACATTATTCTAAGTACTGAGGTGGATACAAGTAAATTGGCTTGGACACTTTCCCTGCCCCACATGGGGCTCAACAATCTTCATCCCCATTTTACAGATGAGGTAACCCAGGCACAAAGAAGCAAAGTGACTTGACCAAGGTCACACAGCAGAGAAACGGAAGAGCCAGGATTAGAACCAGGTCCCTCTGATTCCTAGGATTATGCTGTATCCAGGTGGGGAAAGATTTGACTATGACATTTTTGTCCTCATCACTCCTGCAAAGTAGGAAACAACTCCTCTAGAACCAGGTTCCCTAACTAGCCCTATGCTCCATCCCTCCAAGCCACCCGGGCCCAGACGCTGTGAAATCAACACCACTCTGCTCCAAGGGAGAATTCATAAAAAGAGAGGATGAAAACTACCAGGAAGTGTTCATGTCACCCGGGGCCCCAGGCAGGAAGCAGCGTTGCTTAGTGGCTAAAGCCTGTGTCCGGAAGTCAGAAGGAGCTGGGTTCTAATCCCTGCTCTGCCATATGTTTGCTGGGTGACCTTGGGCAAGTCACTTCACTTCTCTGTGCCTCAGTTACCCCATCTTTAAAAAAATGGAGAAGAGTGTGAGCCCCATATGGGATAGGGACTGCATCTAAACTGATTAACTTGAACGTACCCCTGTGCCTAGGACAGTACTTGGTACATAGTAAGCGTTTAGCAAGAACAATTCTCTTTCTTATTATTATATTCCCCCAAGCAGAGGGCTGGAGTCAGCTAGAAACAGCTACACCCCTCCAATTACACTGCTACCTCTTCCACCTGCCTTTCCTGTGAGATGTTTCGAGCAGGTGAGCTGCGTAGTGGCTAGAGCACAGGTCTGGGAATCAGAAGGCGCTGGGTTCTCCTCCTGGGTTTTCACCCTGGCTCTGCCCCTTGTCTGCTGTGTGATCTTGGGCATCTCAGTTCACTTCCCTGTGCCTCTGTTACCTCTACTGTAAAATAAAGATTGAGACTGTGAGAGCCACATAGCACAGGGACTGTGTCCAACCTGATTTGCTTGTAACCACTTAGTACCGTGCCTGGCACATAGTAAGCGCTTAACAAATACCAAAATAATAATAATAATGATAATTACTAATTATTATTAGTTATTGTTATTGCGATTAGCTGAGCCCAGGGAAGTTGTTCTCCCATTTCCTCGGCTGGAAACATAGTAATAATAATAACAATAATTATAATAACATCTACAAACATCGTTCCCCAAGCTTCCAGCAGGGGCCACCTAATATGATCTTTCATATATCCCAGGATGCAGTGTCACGATGCTGTACGGTAATTATGAGACACGATCCTGACCTAAAGGAATTTACAATCTAGCATGGGCGGTAGACACTAAAATAAATTACAGAGAGGCTGAAGGGCAAGGAAATAGGTACAGGAATTAGTGGTAATGGGTTATGTCAGATATGTATGTAAGTGTCCCAGAAAGAGTACCCAAACTGCATGGCCTAGTGGTTAGAGCACAGTCCTGGGTAAGTCACTTAACTTTACTATGTCGCAGTTACTTCATCTCTAAAGTGGGGATTAAGACTGTGAGTCCTATGTGGGACAGGGACTGTGTCCAACCTGATTAATTTATATCTACCCCAGCATTTAGTACAGTTCCTGGCACATAGTCCAGGCTTAACAAATACAATTAAAAAAAAAAAGTTGTGGGGAAGTGCCAAAGTGGCATTTTGGGGCTATAATCTAGGGAAATAAGAGAATAATCAGGGAAGGCCTCCTTGGAGGAGAAGTGATTTCAGAGGGACTGTGAAAAACTATGTGGGACATTGTGTGTGTTGTGAGAAAGACATATGCACATAGTCATGCTAATCATGGAGTGGGTTGATTTCTGGTGGCGAGAGGAAGAGAGAAAGGCCAAAGGATCTACCCAGAAGAGAAAAAAAAAATCAATCACTCCATCAATCAATCGATAGTATTCACTGAATGCTTATTTAGGAAAATCACAATCTGGTGGCTCAAACTGAAAATCTTACTATTAAAGATGCTCTCTATTCCTGCCACTTCATCCCAATTCCCCGGCCCTTCCTACCTCTGTAAGTTACTGCCACCACATCCGGGGAATTTAAAAGGGAAGGAGATCTGCAGTAAAAAGAAGGGACAGCCCTCCTCCGTCTACTCTTTTATAAGAAAGATCCTGTGCGCAGGGGAGTTCCTGAATTCTCTAGTGAAACCCTTGGCAAGCCGGAGACTTGAATTCCCAAACGTCCTGTCTGCCTCTTCACTCGCCCGCCCCATCCCATCTCCACCCCACCCTCTACTCCTTTTTAATTCTTGGAGGGCGTCTTTTCCTGACACCTCTCCCTACCGCTGTCTGGGGAGAGAGTTCGGGTTACTCTATTTCAAGGGTTGTTCAGTTTAAAAGCATCCTACTTCCTTCCTCATTAACCTCATGAGTCTTTGGGGAGCACGGAGGAAATTTCAATCAATACCTGGCATATAAGGAAGGCTGAGAAGTCTCCTGGTTGTCCCCCTGCTGGTTGGAGGTCAGGAACCAGTACTGTAATAAAACTCTCCTCTCCAAAGCAGCACCCAATTACACCGCCTTTCTTAACTGGGGTTGGAGCTGGGGGTCACAGAGGGCGAGGGGAGACCGGATTTTCATCTCCAGGAGGAGCTCACCCTGGTTCTGGCAGACCTGTTAGGGAAGGAAGAAAGTTAACGACTGTCAAAAAAAAAATGCATGTGCTGTGATATCACTCCTGATAGGGTAATCCTTTGTGTTACCCGGAGTAGGGACCTTAATTTATTATGAATTTGATACGCAGTTCACATTCTTATAGGATCCATCCGCTGAGAGGATTCAAAACAATAAAGTACAGGCCTGGCATTCTGCAGTAACAGCACACTGGCTATGGGGCCATGTAGCAGATCTTACTGTTGCTTTTTTAGAAAGAATATTTGCTTAATAGAAATATGCTGTTTCTTCACTCAAAGATGGGGGCAGGTAAACATATAGATCACAACCTCCTCCGTAATTATTGAATGTAAAAAGGGAGGTATTGTTAGACAATTGTTAGACAATTAGATAAATCCTTCCTAGTCATGCTATCTCATCAGTCACCTCAGGCCTCTTACATTTTTATCTCATTTCTTTGTTATTGATTCATTTAGTCGCTTGGGTCTATTACTTATTTCTATTGGGTCATGCTTACTTATGGCACATTCAACAATTTAGGACAACCGTCCTCCCTGCTAGATTATCAGCTCCATGTGGGAAGGGAGAAGCAGTGTGGTCTAGTGGATAGAGCACGGGCCTGGGGAGTCATAATGAGCTGGGTTCTAATCCTGGCTCCTCCACTGGTCTGCTGTGTGACCTTGGGTATGTCACTTCACTTCCCTATGCCTAAGGTACTTCATCTGTAAAACGGAGAGTTAGACTTTGAGCCATGTGTGGTACAGGGACTGTGTCCAACCTGATTAACCTCTATCTCCCTCAGAGTTTAGTACAGTTCCCTGGCACACAATAAGTGTTTCACAAGCACCAGTTTGTTTTTTTTTTTTAAAGTCTTGGCACCATCAATTGCCAGTTCCATGACCTGGGGTGAGTCACGTATCTCCTCCCTCCCTTTTTTTTTTTAATAGTACTTGTTAAGTTTTTACTGTGAGCTAGGCACTGTACTAAGAGCTGGGGTAAATACAAGATACTCAGGTTAGGCAGTCTATTTTTGAGTCTTAGTTCCCCTAATCGTAAAGTGGGTATGAAATTCCAATTCTCCATCTCTCTTATACTCGTTGTCCTATGTGGGACTGGGACTGTATCTGATCTTTCTATATCATATCTATCCCAGTGCTTAGCACAGTGATTGGCACATAATAAGCTTTGTGATTATTGTTGTTATTTTGCCAAGTGTTCAGTGCTCAGCACACAATCAGTACTCAAAAAATACCTTTGTTGGTTTGGTTGATAGAGCAAATTGGCAAGCCAAGCACCTTCTGCTCCACCCGGACAGGCAGTGATGGATGGGAGATGAGCTTGAATTCAAGACAGGTTTTATAAAGAAGCTTCTGTGGAATTTTCAAACTGCCACCCTGCTATCTGGAGGGGAAGCCCTCAAAGATCATCTTTCTGCTTGGCCCACCTGGGCCTCTAGCCCCAAGCACCATAAACCAACATCCACAACTTCTAGCAGAGAAATTCTGAAGTAGTTAAAAGCTTCACAAAATATTCAATCCAAGAAATCCCCTTGGGTCCATCCTAGGGGGCTGCATGTTTAGGATGAACTGCTGCAGGTCGTCTTCATCACAGTGAAGTTCCCAATAAATGAGACCTGTCCAACCCAACTCTGCTAGGAAGGTGTACAACTCTCTCTTCCCTACTCATCCTCAGGCTCTGAGGCCTTTGTTTTTCTTTCTTTTTTAAAAAAATTGAGTTAAAATACCCCAATTATTAGAGCCCAAACCGTGCTCTCAGAGGCCCAAAGAACTAAAAATTGAGCAAATATAGATGCGGGAGTAGATTCGCATGGGGAACCTTTGTCTTTTATATCAGCTGAACTTTAGGAATGGTGGCAGAGTTCCCACAGTGCTCTGGGATCTTTCTGTCTTAAAGGACTGCCATATTATCTTTACGCTTCCAGAGTGGCAGAAAATAAATGTCTCTCTTCTTGTCCTCTCCTATTTAGCAAGTGTTCCCTTCTCTCCAATGTTTCTCGGGGGACTTGCAATTAACATGGCTTAAAGAAAGCTATAGTGTTTGTTCAGTAGGCCCAATGAAGATGTTATTAATGTAAGATGAGGAAGACTGCCTGCTAGTTAACTGCTGCAGAGCTGAAAAAGGAGCACGGAGGTATCAATGCTATTTTTGTTTAGGACTTTCCAAAACATTTTGTACTTTATTATTGTTTGTCAGTAGTGGAAAATAAATCAGTACAGTAGGCCTGATCTTTCCTCTGGAGCAGGTCAGTCATTACTCCATACATTCAGTTGGATTTATTGAATGAAAGGTGAATTGTGGACAGAGCATTGTACTAAGCTCTGGGGATAGTAATTCCAAGGTAGAATATGTGTTTGGCTTACACTCTAGTGGGGGTTGGAGGAGTAAGAGAGATTTGCAATCAGAAGACTCTCTAATGGAACAGTTAACAGAGAGCCAACCACCCACCCAGTCTATCATTGCGACGTTTAGGTTAAAGAACTTCTCCCAGCCTATCAAAGATTCTCCCAGGACATAGTGCAGTTTACTGAACTCAAATTCCAGGAATCTAGATATCATGGCTGACCAATCTATTTACCACCCTGGGCTAATTGAGTCAGGATCCTAACTAACCTCTTTACCCATTACATCCCAGATCATGCACTTTACACCACCTAAGGAAACCTCCCTCACTCTCTCACCTCTGATCCATTATTCACACTTTTCCCTGTCTGGACTGTCCTCCCTCTTTAGCTTGCTGAACTAAGTTCGTCCAAAGCCCTCCTAAAACACTACCTCCTCCGGAAGCATCCCTCCCTGATTAATCCCCCCATCTTCATGGTCACACCTTCCCATCAGCCACCTGAATCCTTCAATAGTGTAAACTGAACTCTCGTTTTGTCCAAAACACCATATACCTCAACAGTCATGTACTTTGTTTTGCAATTTATTCACTGATTTTATTAGTTTTATATTATCTCTTTAATTTGGCATATTTATCAGTTGATGTTTATTGTGTCCCTCATTACACTGTAAATTTGAGGGCAGAGTTGGTGCCTTTAATTTCTTTTGCCTGTAGCCATAGTGCTCAGTACAGTGTTCTTTATCAGTAGGTGTTCAATACATATATATTATTGTTGTTGAAAATACTGTTATTAGAGCATCTTTTTTAAAAAAAAAGCAACACAAATAGGGTTAGTGTTTGTCTCTTGCTAGTCACAGTTTTCTCCCACATCTCTGATTTTGTGAGTAGCTGAGCAAATGGAGAGATTTGAAGATACCCATCAGAGGCCTTCATTGGAACAAGTTAAAAGGTATGCAGCCCTCTAAAGAGGATGAAAAAAATCCTTCAGGTGGACCAGAGAGCTCTTTCTTTGAGTTGTCTGACAGCCACTGCCTCAAGATGACATTTTCTACTTGACTTTTCCTCTGGTTTTTCCCCTTCAGCTTTAATGTCTACGTTGGTCTGATTTTAAACTGGGTTATTTGAATGTCAAACTTTCGATAACACTTTAATAGAGGTGTCCATTAACCCGTGCTAAATTACAGTCGAACATCTATGGAAATCCATGTGACATCTTCTTGAATACCAAATGAATTCATTAAGCTCAGTGCTATTACAATGAATACCAAATGAAATCCAGAGCGATGGAGACAGCTACTTTTGAACGAGGAGTTGCCAACATTTCTTTGCATTCCCTCAGCCATGCCAGTCAGTCTTGGTAGCTGTTTATTTTCAGGTGATGAGAGGTGGCAATCTTGGCTTTTATATAGCTAAATAAATGACATCCTAATCACTAAGTGCAGAGCTATAACACCTACTAATCTGACACTGATCTCCTCCCCCTCTTTGTATGCATAATGAATCCCAAACATTTTATAAAAGGCGATAACTTTCTTTGACCAATGAATATATTATTTATGAGAGATCCTCTGTCTTCTTTCTTCCCTCCCTCACTGGAAATCTCCCTTTCCCCCATTTTCACCCTATGCAGAATGTTGGGGCACTTTCTGATGATGAGGTCCTTCTTTATAAATAATGTAAAAGGCAATTTACAAGTGCTTTATTTTTAGCAATAAGACCCAGAATGAAGGATTTTACCGATACACACACCGGTTTGCAAGTAGCAGTAAGTGGTAGAGAATAAGGGGTGAGGGGGAATGGCAACCCTGGCGTATTTTAACACTCCTTAATGAACCTAACCTACGTGGGGTACTCTATTCTTCATAAAGAACAAAGATAAAGCTACTTAAAAGAATCCCATCCTTCCATCAACGGGAATATCACCATCTGTCTCAGATATTTGTGATAGCTTCAAGCAACCAGAGCGTGGCATTGTTTCAGAATACAGTGTCCTACCTTAATGTTGAGGTTGACAATTGTTAGTACTTTGCTATGATAATGATCCACACTTCTGGTTACTATAGACAAAGGGATCTGACTGATTATGTTGGACAGTGGACCTCTGGCCTGCTATTTTGGGATTTTAAGCAACAGATCTCCCTGGTACTGTGTTTTCTTTCCCTCAATTCACCCCATCTATAAAGTGCTTGGGAATCCGGCCTCATTCCCTCCTCTCCACCCTAAGGAGATGCCTAGGAGTCAGAAGGTCATGGGTTCTAATTCTGGCTCCGCCACTTATCTGCTGTGATCACTTCTCTGGGCCTCAGTTACCTCATCTTTAAAATGGGGAGTGAGACTGTGAGACCCACGTGGGACAGGGAATAATAATAATAATAATGATGATGGTGTTTGTAAGTGCTTACTATGTGCAAAGCACTGTTCTAAGCGCTGGGGGAATACAATGCGATCAGGTTGTCCCACGTGGGACTCACAATCTTAATCCCCATTTTACAGATGAGGTAACTGAGGCACAGAGAAGTTAAGTGACTTGCCCAAAGTCACACAGCTGACGAGTGGCGGAGCCGGGATTTGAACCCATGACCTCTGACTCCAAAGCCCGTGCTCTTTCCACTGAGCCATGCTGCTTCTCTGGGTTGGAATGTGTCCAACCTGATTAGCTTGTACCCACCCCAGAGCTTAGAACAGCGCCCGGCACATAGTGAGCGCTTGACAAATACCATAATCAGCATTATTATTATTACCCTCTCCCTCACTCACAGCTCTTGGGAAGCTCTTGAAAAGGGGTGGACAACTGGATTCCTCCGTTGGGGAAGGGGACAGTGGTGGGAGGAGCCCTTATCCAAACATTACAGCTGTGGGGCTTCTAGGTTGCCAAATCTGACAGAAGTTGGATGCGTGCCTGAGATGCACAAGGCAGACTCTCTGATCAGATGACACCATGGTGTGGCTTATTTGTTATTCCAGCCCTACCAGCACTCAAGTCAGGGCTCTGCTTCAGGCTGGATCCTCGAGGAGCATCCTGGTCTCTGCTCCGGAGGAAAGTTCACCAGAGGAAGGGAGGCCTGGCTATTTTCCCCAAAAGGTTGAATTGATGGGACCAAGCTGAAAGGATGGTACTAGGGAATAGCCCACATCTACTGTTCTGCCTTTCCAGAATGTTCCAGAATGGCAATGGGGATTGTCTGAGTGAAGATGTGATGCAAATTCACTCGTTCAATCAAATGTAACTATTGAGTTCTTATAGGTTGTGGAACATTGTACTAAGCACGTGGGAGAGTAAAATACAGCAATAAACTGACACATTCCCTGTCTACAACCAGTTTACAGTCTAAATAAATGACAGATATGTACATAAGTGCTGTGGGGTTGGGACAGGGGAAGAGCAAAGGCAGCAAGTCAGGGTGACTCAGAAGGGAGTGGGAAAAGAGAAAAGCGGGGGCTTGTGAAGGAATGTTTCCTACTGATAAGAAGTGTCTTAGAGCACTGGTGTAAAACACTCCTGCATTGATTACTGCGTAGCCCTGAGAGAACCCAAGCAGTCCTTGACTGGTGTAGACACATCTGCATTTGCTTATTAAACAGTTCTGAGAGAACCCAAGCATCCACAGATTGGTGTAGGCCCATCTGGGTTTGCTTATTCATTCAGTCACATTGACTGAGCACTTACTGTGTGCAGAACACTGTACTAAGCTTTTGGGAGAGTACAATTCGCATTCCCTGCCCACAATGAGCTGACAGTCTTACTGAAGAGTCCCCGAGAGAACTCAAGCATATACTGTTTCATGTAGACACATCTGCGCTGCATATTGCAAAGTCCTAGAGAACAGCTGTGAGAAGCAAATACGGCCTGCTGGATGCAGGATGGGCCTGGGGAGGACCTGGGTTCTAACCCCAGTTGTGCCATGTGTATGCTGTGTGACCTTGGGCAAGTGACTTAACTTCCCTGTGCCTCCGTTACTTAATCTGTAAAATGGGGATTAAGACTGTGAAACCCATGTGGGACAGGGACTGTGCCAACTTGATTAGCTTGTGTCTACCTCAGCGCTTAGTACAGTACCTGGCACATAGTAAGTGTTAACAAATGCCATAAAACAAATGCCAAAATGCCATAAATGCCCTAGAGAAGCAGTGTGGCACAGTGGAAAGAGCATGGGCTTGGGAGTCAGAGGTCATGGGTTCTAATCCCAGCTCTGCTGCTTGTCTGCTGTGTGACTTTGGTCAAGTCACTTAACTTCTCTGGGCCTCAGTTACCTCACCTGTGAAATGGGGATTAAGACTGTGAACCCCATGTGGGACAACCTGATTACCTTGTATTCCCCCCCCCGCCACCTCGTGCTTAGAACAGTGCTTGGCACATTGTAAGCACTTAACAAAAGCTATTATTATTATTATTATAACAACAAAAACTCCAAGCATTTTTTGATTGATATATACACACCTGCATCACATATTGCCTAATTCTGAGAGAACCCAACCACTCACTGATTGGTATAGACATGCCTTTGCTGCTTATTGCATAATCCTGAGAGAATCCAAGCATCCAGTTATTTCAGGAGTGGATTCCAAATCCAAGACCACTAATTCCAAAAGGATAATCCAGGGAGTAACCAACCCACCCTGCCTCCCTCCCTCACTCCAAATTATATTGGCAAAGGTCTTTAGAAGCCATCTGACACCCACACTCTAACCAAAAGACTCCACCGTGATTAATGTGTTCACTTGGTAAACCCCAGAAATTAATAACCATTTGCCATTTATGCATTACAATAACATTAATCATGATAATTGATGGGTTAATTAGCTAATTATGGTGATAATGTAGATGCCATATGTATTTTCATAGGAATTCCCTGGTAATTCAACATTAATTAATGCCCAACTGCAGCTTAATGTTGAACAGATCTTAGGACTGGTCTTCTAGCATTGTCTTGCAACATAAAAGAGATCTCCCAGAGTGGTATCATGTGGTAAATCTCCTGTTTCGCTAAACAACTTTTTTTTGTAGCAGTTATGTTTTGTGGGTAATAAACCACCCAGATTTCCAGAAAAGTTCCAGGCAGAGAGCTGTGTTCTGCAACTATTTTAAGCTCCTTGTAACCTCCTGAGTATGATATCCTGTCTGGGAGCGGGGGGGAGGGAAAGAGAGAGAGACAGAGAGAGAGAGAGGGAGGGAGGGATGGAGAGAGGGAGAGGGAGGGAGGGAGAGAGAGAGAGAGAGAGAATGAGCTTAAGTTTGGGGACAAGGGAGTAGCCAAATGCACAGTACTTTCGTACATTTCCCTATACACTCCCATTTCCCCTATTTTTTTTTAATGTCTGTTTCCCCCTCTAGTCGATAAACGCTCTATGGGCAAGGATCGTGTCTTCTCACTTTATTATATTGTACTCTACCAAGCACTTGGTATGGTGCTCTATATTCAGTAAGCTTTCAATAAACACCATTGATTGACTGATGATTGAAGTACTGATCAACTGAAAAGGAGGTTTAGAGGCCTTTTAGACTGTGAGCCCACTGTGTTCTAAACTGTGAGCCCACTGTCTTTTAGACTGTGAGCCCACTGTTGGGTGGGGACTGTCTCTGTGTGTTGCCAACTTGTACTTCCCAAGCGCTTAGTACAGTGCTCTGCACACAGTAAGCGCTCAATAAATACGATTGATTGATTGAGGTTGCCTGAAAGCTGGGAGAGTCCTAGGCCCACAAATTCTCCCTCCCAATATCCCACTCTTCCTTCTTAAGCAGCTTTCTGGAGAGCTGTTGAAGGGTCTGGGGGCCGGGAGAAATTTTGCTCAAGATCCAGGAAATAACAGAGAACTTAGAGAGGAGAGGGAGGGAGAAAATGAAGCAGCCCAAGTCCCCTCTAGATGTAAGCTCACTGAGGGCAGGGAACGTGTCAATCAGCTCTTTTCTTTTGTACTCTCCCAAATGCTTAGTACCGTTCTCTGCTCACAGTAGGGCTCCATAAATATTTATGGATTGAGAAAGTCCCCCAAGTCAGAGCTCAGTGTTTGATTCTGAGAAGCAGTGTGGCCTAGTGGTAGAGCCCCAGCCTGGGAGTCGGAAGGAGCTGGGTTCTAAGCCCAGCTGTGCCACTGTGCTGTGCGACCTTCAGCAAATCACTGCACTTCTCTGGCCCTCAGTTACCTCAGATGGAAAATAGGGATTAAGACTGTGAGCCCCATGGGGAACAGAGACTTTGTCCAACGTGACTTGCTGTATCCACCCCAGCACTTAGTACTGTGCCTGGCACATAGTAAGTGCTTAACAAATACCACAATTATTAATTATTATTATCCTGATCTGTGCAGTTGTACCCATGAAGACAAGTCTGTGCCATGTTCCATTGTGGCTTAAGACTTTGGGAAAATATTTAATAAAGAAAAAAGAAGGAGGGGAAGCGCCCCAGGAGGTGATGGAGAGGAACGTTGATCTCACCTCTCCCTTCTGCCCCATGGTCTCTGACCCCACTCCCAGCCCTGCTTCTACTTTTGTCTCCCCTAAATCCTTTATGCTACAGTTCAAATTATTTCTTCTGCTTGATCCTTCCACCCTCTTTAAGGATGCACTTCCCCAAGATGCAAAGGTAGCTTAGTTCAATTCCAGGGCATCTTAGCTGGGATGAATGAGCGTGGGACAGCTTTCATTTGAAGATGCATCCTTTTTTCTAGCATTTGCCTTGAAAAGCAAGCTAAGAAAATGCACCCACCATCGTGATAGTGAGACTGATGATCAATAACAACAAATTACATTCAGCCTTCAGAAATCCCTGGTTAGTTCCTGCTGCAACAACATCCCTAGTTACAAACCAGATTTGGCTCAAACTCTCCATCCTATGGGACTTCATGGTGGGGCAAAATTTTCCCCATTAGTCAAAAGATTAGGGATGGGTAGATTTGCTCAAATTCAGACCCTTGCCTCATCCTGAAGCTGGTAGATCAGCAGGAGAGTGTAAAAGGGCTTCTAATGGTCATCTCAGTAAATCCCTTGGTCCGACAGCCTCAGACAGACACCATAAAGTCTGCAGCTGCCCTGAAAATAGGAGACAGAGGCCATTTTCCTTGTGTTGAGGGGCAGAGCACAAACTAACAAGTCCTGAGCTCCAAGTTCTTAATGCTCATAACTAAGCCCTAGGTTAATGGGTTTCAAAGTACAGGTGATTCTTAGGCAACATTCCCTGATCAGTGAATAGGGAAATAAGGATGTTCCTTAATGCTAATTCTACTTTCCAACTCTATCTCTTATCTGCTGTGTGACTTTGGCCTAGTCACATTACTTATCTGTGCTTCAATAACTTCATCTGTAAAATCAACCAATCCATCGTATTTATTGAGCACTTCCTGTGTGCAGAGCATTGTACTAAGCACTTGGGAGAGGACCATACAACAGAATTAGCAGACACATTTCCTGTCCACACTGAGTTTAGTGTCTAGAGGTCTAGAAGTGTTGAATACCGTGAGCCCCACGTGGGACATGGACTGTGTCCAACCTAATCATCTTGTATCCACCCCAGTGCTTAGTACAATGCCTAGCACATAGTAAGCATTTGACAAATACCATAAAATAAAAAAAAAAAATTCTCCCTCAGAACACAAGGAGAACTTTCAGGTGAAACCCCATTAGAATCAGAAGGCATGCTACTGTGAGCTAAGGCACTACCTTTCCGACAATATAGGCTGAACTGTTTTGAAGAATGGGAAGTAATTTTTTATGGTATTTGTTAAGTGCTTATTATGTGTAAAGCACTGTTCTAAGCACTGGGGGGGGGATACAAGGTGATCAGTCCCATGTGGGGCTCACAGTCTTAATCCCCACTTTACAGATGGTGTAACTGAGGCACAGAGAAGTTAAGTGGCTTGCCCAAGGTCACACAGCTGACAAGTGGCAGAGCTGGGATTTGAACCCACGACCTCTGACTCTGAAGCCTGTGCTCTTTCCACTGAGCCACACTGCTTCAATTTAGGATGATAAAGATGATTATCAACAGAATTCAGGCATGATACAGTAAGCTGATTGGCCAATGTCCTAAGCATTGCTGTTCTATTATAGTGACACCGGTCAAAAGAGAAAATCCAAGTCATTTTCCCCTTTCAGACAGTAATAGTGCTTTTGATTGACGAGCTTAGCATTTACTGCTGACCAGTTAGGAGAAGCACAAAAGTTTCTTAATCAAATGTTTTTCAAAGTGTTACCTCAACAGCATCAAAGTCCGTCCATCAATTCATGCTTATGGAGAAATCTCTGGGTGCCAGAGCCCCGGGTAAAAGGAAAATGAAACAATTGAAAAACTAACCTAAAAGAGTGATCTTTGAATAATGTGTGCAGTCTCAGGGTGTAGTGTTGTTAGATGCTCTCAGCGGTAAACTCCTAGAAGGCAGAGATTGGGTCAGGAGTATGAAGTCTAGCTCATTGGGGAGGCCTGGTTAATTTTAACATAATTTAACTTCAGATGGGTAGGGCTTGAAAGAGCTCTGCTGAGGAGTGGCCGAAGCTGTGTGCTGGACTCTCTAAAACCTCCCAGAACCTCTTGGAATTAGGGATAGAAAAGCCAGCACCTTTTCCTGGAACTGGGGAGAAAAGAATTCATCCGGCAGAGATAAGAGATCGCTGAGGTACCAGAACTTCCTCTTACAGTTTTACTCCCTTATTACTATCAGTAATAAGGAGGATTCTGGAAGGAAAAAAAAAAAGTTTCAGGGCAGTAACAAAGACTCCACTCTCAAGCTTTAAGATCCAAAGAGGGTTGGGGCTGGGAGTGAGGGGAAAATCCTTATCAGAAAGGAAAGGAGGAACGTGAACTCGCTGTGATGCAAGAAAAAACCGAGACATCCCTGAAATCACCCATTTCTCCTCTTCTCCTTTGTTCTATTTTCACCTCTCCGTCTCCTGGAATAAAAATGAGCTGGCAGTGAGGAAAATAGACAGAGGGAAATGGTTGGGGGTGGGGGAAGAGAGGAGAGAGAACAGAGACAGAAAAAGAGAGAGAGAGAACGCGAGCATACAAATAGATATCCAGTATATCCAGTGCAGGCTAGTTCCTGGCTCAGGGAAACATTTTATTGGATTTGTTACTCTTTGATGCTGATTAATCCCGTGGGTAGAAAAAGCAAAAGAGAGAAAGAGAATGAGGGGGGCACTGAGAAGGGAGTGAGCTGGTATTTCCTCGTGATTGCAATTTTTTTAATTTATTATTAACCACCTCTCATGCGCTCTAGTCAGCTCATGTTGGATTCTAGATGGAGCGACGTTAAAGGTGAAGGAAAAGATCCTAAGACCAATATTGCAGTTCTTCAATCAATCAATCAATCATATTTATTGAGTGCTTACTGTTGCAGAGCACTGTACTAAGCGCTTGGGAAGTACAAGTTGGCAACATATAGAGACGGTCCCTACCCAACAGTGGGCTCACAGCCTAGAAATGAGACTGAATGAGACTTAATGAGACTGAAAAGAGTAATCCACTTGCTATGGTTTCCCTTCAAGTTCCCAAATGGTTATTTTGAACTGGCCAAACCAAAGTCGGCTTGAACCTGTATGATAGAAGAACTACTGGTTTGGACTTGCTGACCCTGCTGAAAAATTAGGTCATCCCGACTAGCTCTTCCCAAGCCAACTCTAGTCGATCCGCATTCTCGATTATCCCACTCCCATTCCAAGGCTTGGGTTGTTCCCGCAGCTTGGAATTCTCTCCCTTCCCAAATCAGTAGGCCCATATTCAAAGCCCTCCGAAATTACAACTCTCTCCAACAGGCCTTCCCTGATTAATTTTCCACCATCCTATGCCATATAAATTCATCGGCAACTCCAGCACTTTTGAATCCATTTAGACCTGTCAGCAGCACTCTTGCATGTATATCGATTCATATCCCACATAGAGCTCACAGTCTTAATCCCATTTTACAGAGGAGGTATCTGAGGCACAGAGAATTGAAGTGACTGCCCCAAGGTCACACAGCAGAAAAGTGGCAGAGTTGAGATTAGAACCTAGGTCCTTTTGACTCCCAAGCCTGTGCATTTCCATTAGGCCACACTCCCAGTTTTGTCCAATACCATCTTGGGGAGGCTCAAGTCTAAACCATTCCAGACAGATGAGATCCAAAACATTTACTGAGATAGAAGATAACATTCAGAAAATTGGAGAAACTATTACGGGAGTTTGGAAAGCCAAAAGCTAAACACTAAGGGGTTGAAGATCTTGAGGTTGTGTTGAGAAGTGGTGATGGAGTTGAGTCCTGGCATTCTAGGGGGTCTTGAGCGTCTATCTTCCTGTGGGCACCATCAACCAGGTATCTCTCTGACATCTTGGTGCCACCTACTTCTGATTCCTCCTGCCTACCTCACTTGAGATTCCAGAGCGCTGGAGACAAAGGCCAGATTGTAAATGCCCCACCAGCCTGTATGCTCTTTGAGGGCATGGATCATGTCTAACAACTGTTGTACTCTCCCAAGTGCTAAGTACAGTGCTCTGCACAACAGTAAGCAATCGATAAATATAACGATTGAACGGCTGATGGGATGAGAGGTTCAGAACTGAAGCGTGGAAGTTTGTGCTGATTGGGGGGGGGAGTCAGTTAGTGGAGAAAAAGAAAAAGGAGGAGCAGTGTGGCCTATTGGAAAGGACATGAGTCTGGGAGTCAGAGGACCTGGATTGTAATTCCAGCTCTGCCATTTGTCTGCCTTATGACTTTGGGAAAGTTACTTAGCTTCTCTGGGCTTCAGTTTCCTCATCTGCAAAATGGGGTTAAATACAGACTCTTCCTCCCCCTTAGATTGTGAGCCCCATTTGGGACAGGAACTGTGACTAATCTTTTTTTTTTGAATGCCATTTGTTAAGTCCCTACTATATGCCAGGCACTGAACTAAGCACTGGGGTAGAGACAAGCTAATCAGGGAGAACAGAGTCCCTGTGATGGATGAGGCTCACAGTAGTAAACCCCATTTTACAGATGAGGTAACTGAGGCCCAGAGAAGTTAACTGACTTGCCCAAGGTCACAAAGCAGTCATGTGGTGGAGCTGGAATCAGCACCCAGGTCCTCTCGACTCCCGGGACCGTGTCCTATCCACTAAGATTGTCTAGTATCTCTGTCTAGTATCTATAGTATCTAGTATCTATCCCAGCACTTGGAACAGAGTTTGATAAACACTTAAGTACCTTAGTTATGATTATTTGGAGGGTTCACAATAGGTGTCCCTCTCAGGATGGCACCTGGAGAGTTTCCAGTACTCTACCCGTCTCAGCTATGGGAGGGAGAGTCCAGCAGTGGCATGCCCATTCCATTCCTAGCTTGGACAGTGGCTAGCGAGTGGAAGGCAATCCACTAACAAATCAAAACTCTCCCATGCTGGGCAGCAGCAGCGTGGGAGAGAGTCAAGGGTAAAGACTCGAGTTTACAGCGCAGAAGGAGGAAATGGTAAACCTCTTCCATATTCTTACCAAGAAAACTGTTTGGATCCACTACCAGAATGACTGCAGATGGAGAATGGGGCATTGTGTCCATGGAGTCACTAAGGGTCGGAGGCGACTCGACAGCATAAGACAAGACTCAGGTGGAGTACGGCTTCTTCCTGAAACCCAGCTTTAATGCATTTGGAAAAGGGTGGAGTCGACTAGCTTTGGCTGCTCAAAGACGACTAGCCTTTGAGGAATTTGTCAAATAGGTGGATCTCTGTCCACACAACTGCATTAACGTCATGCACTCTGGAATGTGAGCCTAGGCCAGGGCCTTAGTGGGGTTGTCACTGCCAGAGAAAGAGCCAGAACAGCAAACAAGATCTGGAATGAGATCCCTGCTGACATCAGAGCCAAAAACTTTTGTGGAGAAAAAAAAATCCAAACTATCCCAGGTTTATTCGAGATGTATGACTTCCCTAAGGATAATTTGACTGTCACTTGTTTTTGGAGGTGGAAGACTTCATGTTTGCATAGAGAAATCGTTCTTAAAAGGCAATGGAGTAGTAGCCGTATTAATAATAGTAATAGGTTCTGATGAGGGAGAGGCGAGCGGAGATCTTGGCATTCCCCCGGGGGCTTAGTTTAGCTTGTATCTACCCCTGTGCTTAGCCCGGTACTTGGCATATTTTTGTCTTGTCTTATGATGTCGAGTCGTTTCTGACCCATAGTGACACCATGGACACATCTCTCTCAGAACACCCCGCTCTCAATCTGCAGTCATTCTGGTAGTATATACGGAGAGTTTTCTTGGTAAAAATTTGGAGGTGGTTTACCATTGCCACTTTCCTTGCAGTAAACGAGAGTCTCCGCCCTCGACTGTCTCCCATGCTGCTGCTGCTCCACGGGTGAGTTTTGACTTGTCGCAGATTACCTTCCTCTCGCTAGCCACTGCCCAATCTAGGAATGGAATGGGTAGGCCTCTGCTTAACTCTCCCTCCCATAGCTGAGACTGGTAGCGTACTGGAAACTCTCCAGGTGCGACCCTGAGAGGCGACTTGGCATATAGTAAGTGCTTAATACTTATATTATTATTATTTTTGTTACTGCTTAATAACAAATAATAATAACAGTAATAATAATAATTATTATTATTATCCTCCCCCTCCCCATCCCCCCGCCTTACCTCCTTCCCCTCCCCACAGCACCTGTATATATGTATATATGTTTGTACATATTTATTACTCTATTTTATTTGTACATATTTATTCTGTATTATTTTATTTTGTTAATATATTTTGTTTTGTTCTCTGTCTCCCCCTTCTAGACTGTGAGCCTGCTGTTGGGTAGGGACCGTCTCTATATGTTGCCAACTTGTACTTCCCAAGTGCTTAGTACAGTGCTGTGCACACTGTAAGCCCTCAATAAATACGATTGAATGAATGAATGTGCCGTGCACTGTACTAAGCACGGGGGTAGATATAAGTTTATCAGGTTGGACCTGTGCTAGAGTGAATAGAGCACAGGCCTGGGAGTCGGAAGGTCATGGGTTCTAATCCTGGCTCTGCCACTTGTCAGCTCTGTGACCTTGGGCAAGTCACTGCACTTCTCTTTGCCTCAGTTACCTCATCTGTAAATTGAGGATTGAGACTGCGAGCCCCACAGGGGACAGGAACTATATCCAACCCGAGTTGCTTGTATCCACCTCAGCGCTTAGTACAGTACATCGTAAGCACTTAACAAATACCATAATTATTATTATTATTAGCACATGGAGCTCAGTCTTAATCCCCATTTTACAGATGAGGTAACTGAGGCACAGAGAAGTGAAATGACTTGCCCAACGTCACACAGCAGATGAGCAGCAGAATCGGGATTAGAACCCTTGATCTTCTGACTCCCAGCCCCGTGCTCAATTCACTACGCCATGCTGCTTTCAAGGGACTTGAGCAGGGAATGACATTTGCCCAAGATAACCAAGCTGGAAACTGCTCTTTTCTGAGGTCGTCCCCAAGAATCCCACACACATGCCTCTGAATTACCAAACCTCCTGTTCGTTGCCCAACAGCATTTCATTTGCCAGCCATAAACTGATGCTCCTCTAGCCACAGCATCCTACTGACTTTTATTTTTGTGTATTTGTCCTTGTCTGTTATGCTTTCTTAATGTTTTATTGTTTCATCCCTCCTGATGCGTCAGTCTCCAGTTCATATTCATAATGTATGAGCCATTTGAGGGACAAGGCCCGTGTCTAATTCCCACTTTTGTATGCTTTCAATCAATCAATCAATCAATTGTATTTATTGAGTGCTTACTGTGCAGAGCACTGTACTAAGCACTTGGGAAGTACAAGTTGGCAAACTAGCATTTAGTGCAGTGCTTTGCACATAGTGCTTCATAATTAGCATTACTCCTCCTCCCCCTATTTAGTTTTTTTTATGGTATGTGTTAAGCACTTACTATGTGCCAGGCACTGTTCTAAGTGTTGAGGTATATACAACCTGATAGGACAACCTGATCACCTTGTATCCCCCCACAGCACTTAAAACAGTGCTTTGCACATAGTAAGTGCTTAACAAATGCCATCGTTATTATCGTTATTATTATTACGAGGTATTCAGGTTGGAGTCCCACATGGGCTCACTGTCTCAATCACCATTTTACAGATGAGGTAACTGAGGCACAGTGAAGTTAAGTGACTTGCCCAAGGTCACACAGCAGACAAGTGGCAGAGCAGGAATTAGAACCCAGGTCCTTCTGACTCCCAGGACTGTATTGTATCCACTAGGCAATGCTGTTTCTCTAGCTGTAGTAGGTATTTACTGAACACCTACTGAGTGAAATGCACTCTACTAAGTGCTTAGAGAAGTCTGTCAGCAGCAAAAGATATGTTCTCAGCCCACAAGAACTTACAATATAAAGACATACAGAATATTTCCAAATAGTAATAGCAGTTTGTTGGATACAGGCATCAGATAGGGAGTAAAATGAAGGGGCCGCGATGAAGTGTCAGATTAAATTATCAAAGGCACAACTGGATAGGCAATAGCATATGCCTTATTTGGGTTAGGGAAACTCACGAAGAAGCTTGAAATTTTCACCTGAACCTCAATTTCCCAATTCCGCCATCTGCATCCAAATCCAACCCTATCCTTTCTTTGGTAATCGATGACATAGCCCACCAGGAACTGGCAGGCTGAGATTTATGTCAAAAACCAAATGAGTGATTCTTTTTCCATTGAGTAACTCTTGAGAGACATGCAGGAAGATGCAGAGATGTACCTCAGTGCAATTTGCAATTAGTTCGAACCACCTCCTTCATCATGCAGATGATAATAAAGTTCTATAATAATAGCTTAAATCTGGAAAGTGGTCTTTTTTCCCCCTCAAAGCACGTTCACAGCAATGACCATATCTGGCCTCAGAACAACCCAGTGAGGTCACAAGGGGCAAACATTATTACCCCCTTTTTCAGCTGGAAAGTGGACGCCCTGGGAGTTGAAGTGACTGATCCAAAATCACATAGTAGCCAGTGATAGAGCCAAGATTCCTCATTCCTCTCCCTGTGAGCATTCCTCTTGTTTGCTCACATCTCAAGTCAATTAATTTCCCTTCACCTCTTATAAACCCCTCAGCCAGCTTATAAACATATATCTATTTATCTATCCATCCATCCATCTATCCACCTATCTACCTACATGCACCCTTCCTCAGAACTCTTAAATATTTACTTATTCTCTTGAATATTCAGTGATCTATTTTGACAACTATAGTTGTGAATATTTTTTAAGTATGTCTCCCTTAAGCTCCTTTTGACCGGGGAACATCTTACATTTTTAGGCTGTACTTAAGAGCTTAGTGCAATGCACTGCACCAAGTGGGTACTCAATAAATACTACTACTACTTCTACTACTATTATTACTACTACTTCTACTACTATTACTACTTTGAACAGTCCTAGGGACAGGTTCTCATACTTCTCAAATGGCTTCTTCCATTTGGATTGGCTGCGTCCTGGAATGTGGACATTGCCTTTAAATCTCTGAAACAAAGGATGCTCATCTTGACTGAGTATCCTTTGGAGGAGGAGGAGCCCCCAGAGGGTGCTGGCTTCCCTACTTTCTGCCGGGAAATCAAAATACACACATGACTCAATCTTGTGGTTGCCTCGTATTCACTCTGAGCCCTGCATTTGATTGAATTCATGTGGCATTTTCAAAGGTCCATGTTTAGCTCAGCTTTAGATTGTGCTGGCATAATTAGTTTATTTAAACTGGGTCTCCTATTAAATCAGATTTTGCCTGTAGACTTACGTACAGCTATGTAATAGGATATACCTATTAAACAGATGTTGAGTCTTAATGAATGTGTTTGGAACCATCAACTGGAATTCAGCCCTCAATACTATAGTGTGAGAAAATGTATCATTTTACATTTACTAAGATGCCATAGCATTGGATGTGTAGGATGGTAATACTATAGCCAATGGTCATTAACAAACGTATTTAAGGAGCATCACCAAAGTGATTCAGGTGGGAAATATGGCATGGAAGCAGCATAGCCTATGGGAAAAAGCACTGACTTAGGAGTCAGAGGACCTGGGTTCTAATCCCGGCTCTGCCGCTTGGCTGCTGTCTGACCCTGGGTATCCCTTGACTTCTCTGTGCCTCAATTTCCTCAATTGTAAAATGGAGATGGAATACATGTTCTTCCTTCTACTTAGATTGTGAATGCCATGTGGGACAGGGACTGTGTCTGACCTGATTAACTTGTGTCTGCCCCAGTGCTTAGAATAGTGCTTGACACATAGTAAGCTCTTAACAAATACCATAATGAAATATAATTATGTGTCTACCAAGTCTTGTATGCTACTTCCCCAAACACTCAATACAGTGCTCTGCACAGTAAATGCTCAATAAATACCATTGATTAATTCGTTGATTGAGGGGTCAGTCAATGTAGCCTGAAATGCGCCCAAAGTGAGTTTGATTCCATTCGTATAGTACCATTTTGCATTCACCAGGACTTTCTGAAGGAGGACAGCTACTGAAGAATCAATCAATCATTCAGTCAATCAGTGGTATTTATTGAGCACTTACTATAGACAGAGCACTGTACTTTAGCACTTGGGAAAGTGCTACAATCCAGTAGAGTTGGTAGACACATTCCCTGCCCATGACAAGCTTGCACTCTTCAGCACAAGTGGCTAGGAGGATGAAAAAAAGCATATGTCGAGAGCCTAGATCTAGAAAGCATCTTTGGAACAGTACTTTGTGTTTAAAGTTGTGCACACTCTTTGGAGAACCTGATATATCCCCACAAACACTTATCCTGAGAGTCCAAGCCATGTGAGGCTCAGTTCTCTGTTTGTTTTATAAGGTATTTGTTAAGCTTTTGCTATGTGCCAGGGACTGTTCTAAGTGCTGGGGTAGATACAAGCTAATGAGATTGGACACAATCCATGTCCCAGGTGGGGCTCACAGTTATATATAATAATAATAATTATTATTATTGTTAATATTAATAATGGTGTTCAGTAGGTGCTTACTCTGTGTGAGACACTGTACTAAGTGGTGGGGTGATTACAAGTTGCTGGATTCAAGTTAATCAGGTCGGACACAGTCATTGTCCCCATAGGGCTAACAGTGTTAATTCCCATTTTACAGAAGAGGTAACAGAAGCACTGAGAAGTAGAGTGACTTGCCCAAGGTCATACGGCAGATGAGTGGAGTCGGGATTAGAACACAAGTCCTTCTGATTCCCAGGCCTCTGGTCTATCCACTATGCCAAGCTGCTTCTGTACTTTATGTTTATTTTCTGCTCTTAAGTCAGTCAAACCATCAGTGGTATTTGCTGAGCACTCACTGTGTGCAGAGCACTGTATTGAGTGCTTAGGAGACCACGATACACAAAGTTCACCGATGTGTTCCCTGCCCACAATGACCTTATAGCCTAGAGGGGGAGACAGATATTATACTAAATTACAGATATATCCATAAATTCTGTTGGGCTGATGTTAGGGTGAATAAAATGTGTTTGAAAGGTACAGATCCAAGCACATAGGTGGTTTGAAAGTACTCAATCACCTTGCCCCCTCTTACCGCACCTCACTGCTCTCCCACTACAACCCAGCCCAAACACTTTTCTTCTCTAATGCCAACCTACTCACTGTACCTCCATCTCATCTATCTCACCTCTCACCCAGAAGTCTCACCCAGATCTCTGGCATGGAACTTCTTCCCTCTTCATATCCGACAGACTATTACTCTCCGCATCTTCAAAGCCTAAATAGAGGCACCTCAACCCCAAGAGGCCTTCCCTAAATAAGCCCTAATTTCCTCCTTCCCCCCTCCCTTCTGCATCATCCTGATTTACTCCCTTTACTCACCCCTCCTTCAGCTCCTCAGCACTTATGTACATATCCAGAGAAGCAGCGTGGCTCAGTGGAAAGAGCACAGGCTTTGGAGTCAGAGGTCATGGGTTCAAATCCCAGCTCCGCCAACTGTCAGCTATGTGACTTTGGGCATGTCACTTCACTTCTCTGTGCCTTATTTACCTCATCTGGAAAATGGGGATTGAGACAGTGAGCGCCCCGTGGGACAACCTGATCACCTTGTAACCTCCCCAGTGCTTAGAACAATGCTTTGCACATAGTAAGCACTTAATAAATGCCATCATTATTATTATATCCTTAATTTATATTAATGTCTGTCTCCCCCTATGGATTGTGAGTTTGCTGTGGGCAAGGAATGTATAATAATTATAATAATTATAGCATTTATTAAGTGCTTACTATGTGCAAAGCACTGTTCTAAGCACTGGGGGGATACAAGGTGATCAGGTTGTCCCACGCGGGGCTCACAGTCTTAATCCCCATTTTTACAGATGAGGTAACTGAGGCTCAGAGAAGTTAAGTGACTTGCTCAAGGTCACACAGCAGGCATGTGGCAGAGCTGGGATTAGAACCCATGACCTGTGACTCCCAAGCCTGTGCTCTTTCCACTGAGCCACACTGCCTCTTGTCCTCTAAAGGTAAACTCATCTTCTAGACTGTAAATTCATTGTGTGCAGGGGATGCATTGTTATACTGCACTCTCCCAAGCATTAGAACAGTGGTCTGCACACAGTAAACACTCAATAAATGATGATGTTGATGGTACTTGCTAAGTGCTTACTATATACCAGGCACTATTCTAAGCACTAGGGTAGATACAAGCAAATCAAGTTGGACGCATTCCCTCTCCCCTATGGGGCTCACAGTCTCAAATAAATTGCCAAATTATACTTCCCAAGCACTTAGTAGAATGCTGTACACACAGTAAATACTCAATAAATACAATTGAATGAATGAATGAATGAATAATGATGGTATTTGTTAAGCACTTACTATATGCCAAGCACTATTCTAAGTGCTGGGGTAGATACACGGTAATCAGGTTGTCCCACGTTGGGGTCCCAGTGTTAATCCTCATTTTACAGATGAGGTAACTGAGGCACAGAGAAGTGTAAATGATTTGCCCAAAGTCACACAGCTGACAAGTGGTAGAACTGGGATTAGAACCCACGACCTCTGACTCCTAAGCCCATGATCTTTCCACTAAGCCATGCAGCTTCTCAAACATGATTGATAAATATGATTGATTTGATTGATATGTCTAACAGAACTCCTTATCTTATCACCCAAACCCTGTCCTCCCCATGACTTTCCTGTCACTGTAGACAGCATCCCCATCCTTCCTGTCTCACAAGCCCATAACCTTGGTGTTACCCTCAAATCATCTCCCTCATTCAACCCACATATTCAATCTGACACTGAATCCTGTTGGTTCAACCTTCACAACATCACTAAAATCTGCCCTTTCCTCTCCACCCAAACTGCTGCCATGCGAATCCAATCACTTACCCTATGCTGCCTTGATTACTGTATCAGCTTCCTTGCTGACCTCCCTGCCTCCTATCTTGACCTACTCCAGTCCATACTTCATTCTGCTGCCTGAATCCTTTTTAACATTCAATCCATGTTTCCCCACTCTTCAAAACCCTCCAGTGGTTGACCATCCACCTCCTCATCAAACAGAAACTCCTTACCATCAGCTTTAAAGCACTCAATCACCATGCCCCCTCCTGTCATCTCACTACTCTCCCACTCCAACCCAGCCCGTACACTCTGCTCCTCTAAAGCCAACCTCTACTCACTGTACCTCAATCTCATCTATCTCACTGCAAACCTCTTGCCCACATCCTGCCTCCAGCCTGAAACTCACTTCCTCTTCATATCGGACAGACAAATACACTCCCCACCTTCAAATCGTTATTGAAGGCACATCACCTCCAAGAGGTCTTCCCTTGGTGGAGGTGAAGCAGCATGACTCAGTGGAAAGAGCACGGGCTTTGGAGTCAGATGTCATGGATTTGAATCCCAGCTCTGCCACACGTCTGCTGTGTGACCTTGGGCAAGTCACTTAACTTCTCTGAGCCTCAGTTACCTCATCTGTAAAATGAGGATTAAGACTGTGAGCCCCATGTGGGACAACCTGATCACCTTGTATCCCCCCAGTGCTTAGAACAGTGCTTTGCACATAGTAAGCGCTTAACAAATGCCATCATTATTATTATTATTATTCCCTGACTAATCCCTCACTGAACTTCTCGGTGCCTCAGTTCCTTCATCTGCAAAATGGGGATTAAAACTGGGAGCCCTATGTGGGAAAGAGACTCTGTCAGCCCCATTACCATGTATCTTCCTCAGGATTTTGTACAGTGTCTGGTAAAGAGTAAATGTTTCACAATTACCATTAAAAAAATGTTTCACAATTTCCATTAAAAAAAAAACCAGGAAGGCTGCCCTGAATCAATCTCTGGGATATAGATTTGGGCAAAGACCTGGGGAGTTCTATCTAAGGATAGAAGAGGGTAGAGGAGGTGTGGGAGAAAGTCAGAAGGTCAGAAAGTCAGAAGTCCCTCCCTCCCTCCCTTTCGTTCGTTCATTCCTCCCTTTCGTTCGTTCGTTCGTTCATTCCTCCCTTCCTCCCTCCCTCCCTCCCTCCCTCCCTCCCTCCCTTCCTTCCTTCCTTCCTTCCTTCCTTCCTTCCTTCCTTCCTTCCTTCCTTCCTTCCTTCCTTCCCTTCTTAAGAGACTGCTCTCTGCCAATTGGTAGTTAGCCAGTTGCCTCCAGGCAACCTCTACTGGTCAGAC
Organism: Tachyglossus aculeatus; assembly: GCF_015852505.1. NCBI lineage: Eukaryota > Metazoa > Chordata > Mammalia > Monotremata > Tachyglossidae > Tachyglossus > Tachyglossus aculeatus. The sequence continues at coordinate 27,336,011 of NC_052073.1, read as the reverse complement.
TGTTACTGTGGATAGGAGCCACACACCTAGCATTGAACCCCAGGATTCAATCTTTTTAGTAGCCAGAGTAGAATTCCTAGTAGCCGTCAGCTGTGTGAATGTGCATGCATGCATGAGTGTTCATTCCAACCAGAAGTGAAAAATAAATCTCAAATGCTTCTATTTGACTTTGAACATATGCAGATTTATTACGCTCTTATATTGTACAGGAAATGTGAAAATTCTGGTATTCAGTTTTATGGAAAAGATTAAAAAAAACCTTGTGTTTCTCATTTAATCTTATGAAGTTCTTTTTTATCACACAAATTATTCATTTGTCTTATAAATTCTGCCAGCAATGTCAGTGCATTCTGCCTCCCCCCCACACACACTTCCAGCCTCTATTTCACAAGTGTTGTTGGTTACAGCAGCTGGAAAGAAACTTCTCCAAACTGCTCTGAAGGAAAGTGATGTTTTTGATCATTGTTGCTTTGGGAGAAGAACAAGTGAAGAGATCACATTTTCTGAGTTCTCCCTACTAGTGTCATTTTTCATGCAGCTCTGAGAGAGTAATTACAAATACATTCGTATTAGCACTCAGTGATTCTCGAAGTCAACGGATAGTTTGAAGACAAATTGAGAATCTCTCAGTTCTTATATTCCTTTTTGTTGTGAACAAGAAGATATCAGAAACAACAGAAGTAGCCTACAATCATGTGATAATGATCATAAAAGCAATTTGCCTTTTACTCCATTGGCAGAATTCTAAAGGGAGAAATCTCCCCATGGAGACCAATGTCAGTTCTTATTGAATTTCAGGTTGATCCAAAATTATTTTTTTTAAAAGAGAAAATAATAATTGATCAAATAGGCCATGGGCTGCTGTGAAAGCCATAGGGGCTATTCTCCTGATACAAGCTTCTGAAGATTGTTCTAAAGAGATTTTAATGGTGTGGAATGGCCAAATTACTTGGCTGGGAAAATACTTCATAAATTCACTTAAAGAGTGATTATTTCTCCCTTTCTCTTAATATTAGCAGAAAAGTCCATTAGGACTCAATACACCAAGAAAAGGGGGTGGGGAGGGGAGCTAAACTTTATCAAGTTCTAAAGAGTCCAGTCTGTTTGGAGATTTGGCTTTAATCCCTGCACCAGTGGGAGACGTTATCCCCATGAAGCCAGAGTGTCCAAAGCGCTCTGGCTAACGTGAGAGGGAGGGAGGTGTACGCAGAAACAGACTGGGTTTCAGCCTCCGAGAAAGCACTTGCGAATGTTGCAGGAAATGAGATCTTAAGTCAGTGCATAAAACAATCAAATCCATCACGGCCCCAAGAAAGGCCCCTCATAACTCAAGGGCTGTCATACCCCTTTGTGTGCATGAAGGCAGTTGGGGAAGAAGTGAGGAACTGTGCATATATTCTGCTAAATCCATTCTGGCAGCTGAAGTAATATATTTCCAATGCCAAGTCACATAATTTTACTTTAGCTCATTTGACTCCAGGCTACAAAGCTATTCCAGAAAACAAAGGGATGGTGTTTGAATAATGAATAATAATGAATTTAATTCTCTGGGTTTGTGTTGGGCTGTAGGAGCCTGTAGGAGGTTAAACGCAGATGAAGTAATACAAAGTAAAACTTTACCTCAAAATAGCTTTTTTTTTTTTGTTTCATGACATCAACCGGTTTATCTTCATTAGGCTCAAATCCCATTGGAGGAATGAGACCGGCATTTTGTCAGAGCTGATACTGTATGTTTTGGATTTGGGCTCTGGATCAGCCTGCTTGTTCCCCATTTTGTTCTTATCAGGGTTCTGGGCTTGGGAAATGATATGGTTGTGGGAGCACCTGATTGCAGGGTTAAGGGAGGGGGTTTAGAGGATCGCCTTTGACCTAGTCATGCAATCTGGAATACACATGTTCCTGTTCTGCGAGCCCAGGTCAACTCACTTTCCTTCAGCATTGAAAATGGAACCGTTCCTATGAGCCCCATGTGGGACGGGGACTATGTCCAATCCAATTTTCTTGTATCCCCCCCATGGTGCTTAGTACAGTGCCTGGAACATAGTAACATCTTAGCAAATACCACAATTATTAATCATTATTATTAATATTATTCAGTTTCTTTACCACTCAGCAGTCCAATATGAATGGTAAAGCTCTTTGGTGCCATATGAAACTGTGGAATGATCATTTCTGCTATTTGGTGCCTAAATTTGCTCCCCTATAATCCATCTGACACCTTAGAAGAATCATTAGTCTTTCAGATCAGGGTAGTATGAGAGTGGTGAATGCCAAATGGCTATAACCATGAACTAAACATTCCTCCAGGGTCTCAAAGAATTCACGCTCCCTCTGCTATTACCGGGCAGCATATTTAGGCCTAGGGAGATCTGAGGGTATTGCTGTTATTATTATTACATTCATATGGTGAAAATTTCACTCAGCTTATAATACAAAATCAGTTTTACTATCCGTGGGATTGATTAGTATCACATAGAGGCATTTAAAGTTCACTGAAATCATGATTATCTGATTCTCAATTAACTGAAATTACAGTTAAATTAACTTTTCCCATTTAATTGCCAGTGGCAGGAAACTGAAAAATGTGTACTGGTGTTCACATAACTAGTACCAAAATAGATGCCCTAGTAAACCAGCTTACTGAAGTAGCAATTTACAGACCATGAACAAATGGAATAAACTCTTCAAGACAATTAGATCTGTGACTTGCAAAAATCAAACTGGATAAAATGGAAGTCATTTCAGGACTGTGCAATGTGGTCCTTTGTGAGCGGTTCCATCCTGGATGGGGATGCAGGGTTGAGGGAAACAGGAGATGGAGGTTGGAGGAAAGCGGTGAGGAAAGGCCCCCACTTAAGAAATTTGCAGTTGTCTGTTACATAGGTTGTGGAGACCTCGGGAAGGGGAAAAACAAGCTTTCTGTTTCTTCCTCTAGACTTTCAGCTTGTGGGCAGGGGACGTGTCAACTCTGTTATATTGTACTCTCCCAAACGCTTAGTATAGTACTCTGCATAAAGTAAGTGCTCAATAATTAGGATTGACTGATACATGATGATTGGGAGTGGCACAGTTCCTGTCTCACATAGGCCTCACAGTCTTAATTCCCATTTTATAGATGAGGTAACTGAGGCATAGAGAAGTTAATGATGTGCCAAAGGTCACAGGGCAGACAAATGGCGGAACTAGGATTAGATCCCAGCCCTCTACTCTTTCTTCTAGGCTATGCTGTTTCTCTAATGCTGTATACATGTACGCACAGCACACAAAATCACACACACACACATACACACACACACCCCACCCACACACCCACCCAGTATTCTTCTCTTGGCTGCTGTGGAGATAGAAAGAGATACACACTGTTCACCCTCATTAGGCTAACAGCTAGGAAAGTCCTCTTCTATTTGTAAATTTGCTAGGCAGAAAGGACTATATTTTTGGCCACAGTACAGGTATGTGAAACCCCATCTTTGATTAGGTAGTCTTCAAAGCAAAAGACCGATAAATGCGTATAAATATGTAGACTGTAAAAAAAAAAAAGCACAGTGAATGCATGTGTATAATTGAAATGATTTGAGATCTTATATCCCCCGAGATATAAAGATAACCCTGGAGATCACAACCAAGGGGGATTCTACAAGTGCAAAGTTCTATTTCTTGCTGCTTCTTTCTGGAACAGACCCCTTGGTCATCGCCGGATTTGTTCAGTGGAAAACAAAGAAGAAAACCAGATGGAGAGAGTTCGATAATGAGTGATTTCTTCAGGCCTTCAGCCAGGATTGTCATTATGCGTCCTCTAATTCTCCTAATGGACAGTGATGTCTCCGTGACGCTTCCCAGGCCCAGAAGGCTGGGTGGTGACGCTGTCTTCAATCTCTGTTCTGGGTGACGAAGAGCAGGAGACCCTCCTTTAGGCAGCTGATCCATCTCCCGACCATGTGGGCAAACAGCCACCCTCACACGCCCATCCGTGCAGTGACTCAGGGCTACCAGTTTTCCTATGCTCTTCTGCAAGTGTGTCACTCACTCAATCAGTCGACCAATGGTATTTATTGAGCATTTACTGTGTGCAGAACACAGTACTAAGCACTTGGGAAAGAGAGCATGGTAGTCCTGGGAGTCAGAAGGTCATGGGTTCTAATTCTGACTCCGCCACTTGTCTGCCAGGTGATCTTGGGCAAGTCACTTCGCTTCTCTGGGCCTCAATTCCCTCATCTGGAAAATGGTTATTGCAACTGTGAGTCCCATGTGGGAGAGGGACTGCGTCCAAACTGATTTACTTGTGTCCAGCCTGATTTACTAGTATCCACCCCAGCGCTTAGTACAGTGCCTGGCAAATAGTAAGCACTTAACAAATAGCATAATTATTATTATTACAGTATAGCGGAGTTAGCAGGTATGATCCTTGCCCACCAGGAGTTTATGGTCTACTTGGAGAACCAGAAACTAAAATAGATTAGAGACAGGGGAATTAGTAGTGTAGAAGAATATTTGCATAAATATTGTGAGACTGAGGTGAGCATCAAAGTGCTTAAGGGGTACACAGCCAAGTGCATAGTCAATTCAGAGAGGAGAGCAGATAGGGAAAAATAACAGGTTTAATCTGGAATGGCCTCTTGGAGGAAATGTGATTTTAGGAGGGTTTTGAAAGTAGGAAGAGTGGTGGGCTGTTAGATGTGAAGGAGGAGAGAGTTCCAGGCCTAAGGAAGATCTTGGACAAGGAGTCGGTTGTGGATTTGATGAGATTGAGGTGCAAAGAATAGGCTTGTGTTAGGAGAGCGGAGTTTATGGGTTGCGTTACAGGAGATCGGCGAGGTGGGGTACGAAGGAGAGAGCTGAGTGAGTGCCCTAAAGACAATGGTAAGGAGTATCTGTTCGATGTGGAGGTGGATGGGCAGCTACTGGGGGATTTTGAGGAGTTGGGAGATATGGACTAAACGGTTTCTCAGGAGCTCTAGAAAAAGTGAGGGGTGGGGTGATCTAGACCATTATTTGCCCTGATCGATTTCCGGGAATGAAGCACCAAGACTCCACACTGCCATTGGCCCATGTCAGGTAGCCCAATGAGAGGACCTCGATTCTCATCCTGGCTCCACAAGTTATCTGCTGCATGATCTTGGGCAAGTTGCTTAACATCTCTGTACCTTGGTTTACTTATCTGTAAAATGGAGATTCAGCACCTGTTCTCCCTTCTACTTGTCATGTGGGATGGGTACTGCGTGTGACCTATCTTGTATCTGCCCCAGCGTTTAGTACATTGTTTGGCACATGGCAAACATTTAATAAATACCAGTATTATTATTATAAGATGTGAGTCTCTGATACCTTGTGGTGTCAATTTGCCATTTTTGTTAATAGTATTTGTTAAGTGTTTTCTATATGCCAAGCACCATACTAAGTGCTGGGCTAGATAAGAGCTAATCAGGGTGGACACAGTCTCTGTCCCACATAGGGCTCATGGTCTTAATCCCCATTTGATAAATGAGGTAACTGAGACACAGAGAAGTGAAGTGATTTGCCATTTGATTCCTAAGTGGACTGACTGACTAGTACTTGGGCTTAACATTCTCCCAAGTGTTCACGAAATCAACTCTCCATTTGGAATCCTGGGTTACTGGGGGTGGGAAGCAGAGATCCAGTTTTGTTTTGTCCCTGGCTAATTTCAGCAGCCTTGGTCTTCTTTTCATTCATTCATTCATTCAATCACATTTATTGAGCACTTACTGTGAGCAGAGCATTGTACTAAGCATTTGGTGAGTGTTATATAAGAATAAATAGACGCATTCCCTGTCCACATGAGTTTACAGATTAGGGGATGCGTTTACAGCCTAAAGGGCAGGTGACTCTGGCCCCAGACTTGTAACTAGTGAAGCACAGATCTGAGGCTCGTTTATATAGGCTCCATGGTGCATAATTTGCATGCTAGCCATGTATGTTATGTGTGATGTTACCACCGACTGTGATCTTCCTGAATAATCTCTGCAAAGAAGCCGGGGCTCTGAGGCCTTGAAGGATGGAGGCAGCCAGGATGTTCCCTTGTGGATAGGGTAGGAAGCTCAGCATGGGTAATGAAAGGAAAGTTTGCTGCATTTCATGAAGTACTTCTCTCAACTTCTCTTTTTTCTATGGTATTTATTAAGTGCTTACTATGTGCCAGACATTTTACTAAGCGCTGGGGTAGATACAAGCTAATCAGGTTGGCACAGTCCCTACCTCACATGGGTCACACAGTCTTAATCGAGGATTAGGACTGTGAGCCCCACGTGGGACAACCTGATCACCTTGTATCCTCCCCAGCGCTTGGAACAGTGCTTTGCACATAGTAAGCACTTAACAAATGCCATTGTTTTTTTTAATCCCCATTTGATAGATAAGGTAACAGAGACACAGAGAAGTGAAATAATTGGCCTAAATTCCCACAGCAGAGAAGTGTCAGAGCCGGGATTAGAACACAGGTCCTATGTAGGTCCCTAGTCCTCGCTCTATCTACTAGGCCTGATGTACTGCTTCAACTTCACCCCCTGTGGATTTTACAGTGATTTTTATAGACATAAAATATCCTGTATTGGTAGAGGGTAAGGTCATGCATTTCAAGGCATGCTAACTAAACAAGTCTTTTGAAGCTGCTTTGCTTGAATGTTTTCATTCTTTAAAGGTATAACATGTCTTTTAACCTGTGAGTGCAACCAGTGAGATTAGAGAGAGGAAATCAACTCCAATTGTCTTGATTCTCCTGGCCTGCTTGGGAGCCCTTGGGGTTTCTCTTTGTCAGCCTGTGTTTACTGATTCCTTTTTGATCTAACCTCCCTCCAGCCTTTTCGCTACTGAGCTAGGAGGAAGGATATTGGGAAGGAAACTCCAGACTGAAATGGAATCCTCCAATCCAGAGGAATAATAATGGTGGTATTTGTTAAGTGCTTACTATGTGCAAAGCACTGTTCTAAGTGCTGGGGGGGGGGATACAAGGTGATCAGGTTGTCCCACTTGGGTCTCACAGTCTTAATCCCCATTTTACAGATGAGGGAACTGAGGCACAGGGAAGTTAAGTGGCTTGCCCAGGGTCACACAGCTAAGTGGCAGAATGGGTGGTGGGAAGCACAGGGGTGGTCACCTAAATCGTGGGGGCCCCTCGTGGTGGTAAAACCCTTGAATCAATGCCCATGGAAGAGCATGGTCAATCAGTCGATCGATCAATCTTATTCATTGTTTTATTGTATACAGCGCACTTAGCACTTGAGAGAATGCTACAACATAGTTGGTAGACTCATTCCCTGCCCCAGAAGAGCTTACAGTTCCTATTTGAAATCCCTGACCCACTGAATCTTCACTCTGGAAAATCCCAAATCAAAGCCAGTTCACTTTGGGTGGCAATATTAAAGCAGGAGGAACCACAGGGGTGAACACTGCATGATGTTTGTAAGTTCCTTGAAGCCAAAGACCTTGTTTCATGCTTCTGATGTACTCTCCCAAGCACTTAGGATGGTACTTTGCACACTGAAGGCTCTCAACGCATATCAGTAACTGAGTACTTGAAAGTCTGATACAAACTCTCCAAAGTCAAGGGTGACATTCAGGATCAGTGGTGGCATTCCATGTTGTGTTTGCAGAGTTTGTCTATCTTTCTAGAGTGTTCTTCCTCAGATGCTTTTCATTGTTCCAGAGGTGGATCAGGGAAGAGGCAGATATTGTTTGCACAAATACCATCATTATTATTATTCCCAAGACCACTCAATAGTGAGCTGCTGACTTTGGTAATGGTCATCTTGTCGTCTTCAGTGATGGTTAGCCTGTTCCTTATTATGCTATGAGGCCCTGGGGTAGATGGTCAGTCAGACCTTCTCTACCATAATGATAATAATAATAATGGTACTTGTTAAGTGCTTACTATATGTCAGGCACTGTATTAACCCTGGGGTAGATATGCGATAATCAGGTTGGACCCAATCCCTGTCCCACATGATGCTCAAAGTCTAAGAAGGAAAGAGAACATTCATTCGTTCATATTTATTGAGCGCTTACTGTGTGCAGAGCACTGTACTAAGTGCTTGGGGGAGTACAGTAAAACAACAGACATATTCCCTGCCTACAGTAAGCTTACAATCTACGGGGTGGGGGAGACAGACATTAATATAAAAAAATAAATGACAGATATGTACATAACTGCTATGGGGCTGGGGGTTATGGGGGAGAACAAAGGGAGCAAGTCAGGGTGGTGCTTAGGGAAGGCTTCTTGGTGGAGATGTGCCTTCAGTAAGACTTTGAAGCGGGAGAGGGTCTGTCGGATTTGAGGAGGGAGGGTGTTCCACTCCAGAGGCAGATGAAGAATCTGAGGCACAGAGAAGTGAAGTGACTTGCCCAAGGACACACAGCAAGCAAGTAGTGGAGGCAGGTTTAAAATCCAGGTCTTCTGACTCCCAGGCCTGGGTTCTTTCCACTATATGGACCATGTGAAGAAAGGGGACAAAAAGAGCTCCCAGAAACCCTCACCTTCCAGGAAGACAAGGGAAAAAGCCAGCAACAAACAAAGTCTTCCTCCAAACAAAGTCCTCCTCCCCACCCACCAAAGAGTCTGCCTTGAGCATCTGCACCTCTGAAGAAGGGAGACAAGCAGGAGAGAGGATGACTTTGCCATGAGATGCTGGATGAGAAAACTTTAAGACAGCACAAACACGGGGTCCTTCCCTCTTGCTCTGTAGATTCCTTGGGAATCCAGTCCTGGACTTGTGAGCATGTCGTGCCCATGGGATGATCTTTCCAGCCCGGAATGGCAGTGTGGCCAACCCCGAGATGGGAGGAGAGAGAGGAACCCACATTGCGTGCCCACAGCCCAAAGTGAATGGAGGATTCCGTGTGCCATCCAAGCGGCTTCTTTGGCCTGGCACGCCAGCTCTGGAGACTTTGCATTCCTGGATGAAAAAGGATTTAGGAATGCCAGGAGGGAGAGTGAAAAGGATCCTGAAATCCTTGGATGGCATGCCCTATTATTAGCCTATGGTAAAACCTTCACTCAGACTTGCCCTCTTAGAGATTCGACGGCAGGAATGGGCTGTAGTTGACCCCGAATGCAGGCAGTGGACAGATTTCTCAGATGGGCAGTTCGGAGTGGCCTCCTTCCTCCAAACAAATATTGTTTTTGTTGTTCCCCCTCAGAAGTGGCCTTGGCTAGGTATTTGACACAGACCGCATATACTTCGTGGTCTGCATCAAAATGGTTTAACTGCTCTAAGTATCACTATGCAACCCAACTATCTAGTGCTTTTAACTGCAAAAAAGAACCCCCTATTTGGGGCTCTGTTTTTGATTTCTTGTAGGAGAGATGGTGCCAAACTGACCTCTCCACACTCTCATCCATTCCCCTTTCTCGTTCCTCTGCCAAACTTTCAAAAAGCAGCAGTGTTTTTCTGAGTGCAGATCAACCTAGATTTCCATTTCTCAGCCTACACATAATGGCAAAACAAACAAGCAAAAATATTCTGTTGTCATTAGAGGTGTGTTTCAAGCCCCAAAGCATTTCTCAGCCAGTGGCGGAAGATGACCGACGTCCATTTTGGGAACAGTGCTTTGCACATAGAAGCGCTTAACAAATACCATTATTATTATTACTATTACACCTACCGGCGACCCCATCTCAGTTTCCTACCTCTTCTCATGACCCACACGACTTTTCTCTCTCATACTCCGCCTCAAAGTGAGCTGGTCATTGTATTAACCGGGAGGGCTGAATTTGCCTGTGATCCGGGGTATTGGAGGCTGAGCTCCTTTAAACTCTGCTATTGGAACTGGCACTTGAGTCCCCTTTAGTGAAAAATTTCCTTCCCTTCAGCTTTGGCTTGGGAAAGATCAAAAAGAAGCAAACCTTCCCCATCGGCCAATTTATCATTGAGAAATCCTCAGGCATTGTTTTTCAGGGAAGAGCTATATGCTCAAACAAGACTTTTGGGACTTAGGGGGATTATAAGCAAACCTAAGGTCACAGAGTGCATGTGGTTTGTGCTCAGAACAATTATAATGAAATTTTTACTGCACTGGAGTTTGTAAAAACTTGTGCTGATTGTTACTAAACCTGTTTACACATAATCAATCCTTGGGCAGTGAAGGGATGTCAAGTTAAGGAAAAATAAATGGCAGTAGCCAGCTCAACCCTGCCCGCAATTCTAGAATTTCACCTCACCACATCCCCGTAATCTTCTATTTCCCTGCTTACCCAATCCACAAGCCCGATGCTTCCCACTTGGCATGACTGTTTTTGCTGGGTCTTATTTTCCTCCAAGGGAAGGCGAACACTTGCCAGAGAGATTTATGATGCAGAGTTGAAATGTCACCGGGGAGTGGCAGCAGTTGTAGAAATAATGATTGGGATAACTACACTGGGGAGGTGACTAATGGCACGTTTCGGTGACACATATAGAATCCATCACCATATCATATGGGTTTCAGTTTGGGGCATTGGAAATGTTGGTATCTGGGTCTTTTGGATCCCTTTCTGCATGGAGTTCATGGACGTTAACAGGAGATGCCTTCGTAACCCTTCCTTGGGTTGTAGGAAAAGAACAGGAGATACTATTCTCATTTGTAGATGAATGAATCAAGGCCCGGAAGGATGGAGCGATTTGCCAGCAGGTTAGGAAGTAGATGGAACTGTGGCTTGTCTTGACTGGTTCAGCGGCTGTTACCTTCTTTATATCATAAGATGGCTCAGTGGGGCACTACCCTATGACTGAAATTCTGCTTTTGAACCTGGATATTGTGTCACGGCATGTTCTTCTCCCAGTATCAGACACAATGATGGGAACAGTCTAACTGGGTCCTTCTCCCTCATACCAGGCTCCTAAGGGCAGAGGGGTGGACCCTAACTAGTCCTGGGGAGTAAACAACCTCTCTTTTCTCCCTCCTTTCCTCTCCGTTAAGTCCTCCATTCCTCTTCTCCCACTCTCTTCTGCATCAACCTGACCCAATCCCTTTATTAATAATGATGTTATTTAAGTAATTACTATGTGCAAAGCACTGTTCTAAGCACTGGGGAAGATACAAGGTAATCAGGTTGTCCCACTTGAGGCTCACAGGCTTCATCCCTATTTTACAGATGAGGTAACTGAGGCACAGAGAAGTTAAGGGACTTGCCCAAAGTCACACAGCTGACAAGCGACAGAGCTGGGATTAGAACCCATGACCTCTGAGTCCCAAGCCCGGGCTCTTTCCACTGAGCCACACTGCCCTTTATTAATCCTCATCCCAGCCCCACAGCACTTATGTCCATATCTGTAATTTATTTATTTATATCAGTGCCTGTCTCCCCCTCTAGAGAGCTCATCGTGGGAAGGAAATGTGTCTTGCATTTTTATACTGTATTCTCCCAAGGGCTTACTACAGTGCTCTGCTCACAGTAAGTGCTTAATAAATATGATTGAATGAATGACTGAATGAATGAAACAGATGTGCCACTGAATGGGAGACTCACCGGCAGAGCAATAGTTAGGCCTATAGGTACTTGGATCATTCTTCTCACATATTTTTTTAAGTGGAATTTGTTGAGCACTTACTATGTGCTGAGCACTGCCCTGAGCATTGGAGTAGACACAAGATAATAAGGTTGGACACAGTGTCCGTCCCACTTGGAGCTCACGGCCTAAATTGGAGGGAGAAGGATTGAATCCCCACTTTACAGAGAGACACAGAGAAGTTACCCCTCTCAGGGTCACACCTGGAGAGTTTCCAGTACTCTACCAGCCTCGGCTATGGAAGGGAGAGTCAAGCAGAGGCCTTCGCGTTCCATTCCTAGCTTGGGCAGTGGCTAGCGAGTGGAAGGCAATCTGCTATAAGTCAAAACTCACTTGTGCTGGGCAGCAGCGCCTGGGAGAGAGTCAAGGGTGGAGACCCAAGTTTACTGCGCGGAAAGCGGCAATGGTAAACCACTTCTGTATATTTACCAAAAAAACTCTATGGATACACTACCAGGATGATTGCAGATGGAGGTTAGGCATTTTGGGAGAGATATCTCCATGGCGTCGCTATGGGTCGGAGACAACTCGACAGAATAAGTACAGAGAAGTTAAATGACTTCAGGTGACTTTCCTGCTACCACGTTAGTACAATCACTCATCCTATCCCACCTAGATTACTGCATCAGCCTTCTTTCTGGACTCCCAAGCTACTGCCTCTCCCCACTTCAGTCCATACTTCACTCTGCTGCCCGGATTATCTTTCTCCAGAAACTTTCAGGGCATGTCACCCCGCTACCTAAAAAATCTCCAGTGATTGCCTATCCACTTCCGTATCAAACAAAAGCTCCTCACTATTGGCTTTAACGTTCTTCATCATCTTGCCCCCTCCTACCTCACTTCTCTTTCTCTCTTTCTACAGCCCTGCCCACACACTCTGCTCCTCTGGTGCTACCCGCCTCACTGTGTATCGATCTCGCCTATCTCGCCGCCGATCCCTGGCCCAAATCCTACCTCTGGCCTGGAATGCCCTCCCTCCTCAAAATCGCCTGACAATCTCTCTTCCCCTCTTCAAAGCCCTACTGAAGGCGCACCTCCTCCAAAAGGGCTTCCTGGACTAGGCCCCACTTTTCCTCAGCTTCCACTCCCTTCCATGTCACCCTGACTCACTCCCTTTGGTCTTTCCCCATCTCCTCTCCCCACAGCACTTACGTATATATGTATATATCTATAATTCTGTTTATATTGATGCCTGTTTACATGTTTGGATGTCTGTCTCCCCCTAAGACTGTGAGCCAGGTGTCGGCAGGGATTGTCTCTCTTTATTGCTGTATGGTACTTTCCAAGCACTTAGTACCATACTCTGCATACAGGAAGTGCTCAATAAATATGAATGAATGAAAGAGGCCACACAGCAGACAAGTGGTGGAGCCAGAGTTAGAATCCAGGTCTTCTGATTTGCAGGCCCATGGTCTTTCCACTAGACCAGGCTGTTTTTCCGTCTGTTGTTTGCTTTTATTGCATATGTTAAGCGTTTATTTTGAGCTAGGTACTGTACTTACCTCTGGGGAAGATACACACTAATCGGGGTAGACATGGTCGCTGTCCTGCATTGGGGTCATAGTCTTAATCCCCATTTTACAGATAAGGTAATTGAGGCTCAGAGAAGGGAAGCAACTTGCCCAAGGTCACACAGCAGATGAGAGGCAGAGCCGGGATTAAAACCCAGGTCCTTCTGCCCCCGAGGTCCATGCTCTATCCACTAGGCCATGCTGCTTCTTCAGATTGGCGGAGGCTCCAATCAGCTCTCCAAGGACTCTGAGCCTGGATGGATATTTTAGAGCACGGCCGCCCCACTTGTGTAGCGCAACCGGACGCTGCCTTTATTTATACGTTTAAAAATGTATTTTAAAAGTCCTCAATGGCTTTAGCAGACGTGCTCAAACCAAAATCGCCCCATGTTGTTGAGGATTTAAGCATTTAGCAGGCTTGGCAGAAGCAAAGAATGGTAACTGGACCTATTGTGAGGAGGGAAGACAAGAAAACAAGAACAAAATGGAAACAAAAACCAAGTCAGATTGAATGAGGTGTAAAATGATAGAACATGAGTGAAATTAAAGACTTCCAGTGGCTTAATGGTGTCAGAAAGCAGCAAATGAAGAGGCTTCTTAAGGCAAAATCCTAATTCCACCCCCTCAGGGCCAGCTATGCCATTAGTGTTCGAAAATTAATAGAGGCACTGGCCAGTCTACTCTTTCTCCCCTGTCTCCCTGCACCCTCCCTCCTAACATACCTATCATCTCCTAAGGCAGACCTGCCATTACACACAAATATGATCATTAGCACGGCAGGAGAATTTAGATATAAATATCTGTCAGCCTGTTAATGAAAGGGCTGATGAAGAACAAAAAACTAAGTAGTGCACCAGAAGAAATGTTGTCCCCAGGACATTAAAAATCCGGAGCTACGACATACGTGGCATAGAGCTATCCATACCAGCGCTGACATAATCTTGCCAGGAAATTTTCCCGCAGGCTCCAATTCCATTTGATATTGGAAACTTGGAATGGACACACAGCCAAACCTTGGAATGCTGAGGGAAGAGCCGACCATTGCCCTATGGCAGAATTTGGCCCAGATGAATAGGCTCTTCAGTTAATCAATCAGTGGTATTTATTGAGTGCTTATTCTGTGGAGAACACTGTACTAAACACCTGGGAGAGTATGACATGACAAAGTTGTTATAGCAGTTCATTCAATCATTCAGTTGTATTTATTGAGTGTTTACTCTGTACAGAACACTGTGTTTGAAAGAGTACAATATAACAATAAACAGACACGTTCCAGTTGTTATAACGGTCCTCAGCAAACTGCTTGGCCCATACCTAGAACACATTTTCTGCCGCATAAATCCTGTTCTTTTTTTTTTTTTTTTTCCATCCAGGAGATTGCTCCCGGGACTCCCAGGGACAGTGGGGAGGAATCGATTTACAAGGAAAAAAGTGAGCAGAAATAGCTAATGTCTAAAGGCTTCATAGAAGAGTGTTGCTTTTGCTGTATCTCTTTCAACTATTTCACTGCCAAACTTTTGTCCACTTGGCCTAGTAGAAAGAGCATGGTCCTGGGAATCAGAGGATGTGGGATCCCGGCTCGGCCATGTGTCTGTTGTGTGACCTTGGGCAAGTCACTTCTCTTCTTTGTGCCTCACTTTCTTCATCTGTAAAATGGGGAATAAGACTGTGAGCCCCATGTGGGACAGGGACTGTATCCAGCCTGATTACCGTGTATCTACCTCAGTGCTTAGTACAGTGCTTGGCACATAGTAAGTGCTTAATAAATACCACAATTATTGTTATTAATATTATTATCTTGCCTCTGGCCTGGAGTGCTCTCCTTCTTCCTATTAGACAATCACTCTCCTCACCTTCAAAACCTTATTGTAGACACATCTCCTCCAAGAGGCCTTCCCTGTCGAAGTTCTCATTTCCTCTTCTCCCACTCCCTTCTGCGTCACCCTTACACTTGATAATAATAATAATGATAATAATAATTATGATATTTGCTAAGCTCTTACCTTGTGCAAAGCACTGTTCTAAGTCCCGGGGTAGATACAAGGTAATCAAGTTGTCCCATGTGGGACTCACAGTCTTAAGCCCTATTTTATAGGTGAGGTAACTGAGGCACAGAGAAGTTAAGGCTCACCCAAGGTCACACAGCAGACAAGTGGTGGAGCTGGGATTCGAACCCACGTCCTCTGATTCTCAAGCCTGTGCTCTTTCCACTGAGCCACGTTGCATCTTTTATTCACTCCACCCACAGCCGTACAGCACATATGTCCATATCCATAATTTATTTATTTATATCAATGTCTATCTCCCCATCTAGCTGTAAGCTCACTGTGGGCAGGGAATGTGCCTAACGACTCTGTTATATTGTACTCTCCCAAGTGTTTAGTACAGTGCTTCACACACAAGACTAATTAAATGCAATTGATTGATTGCATCAAAGATGAGACAGAAACGATGGAACCGTTCAGGGTTTGAGTTGGATGTTTGTTGTTTGAGTTGAGTAATCCAAATATACAGGTGGGAAAGCTTGTAGTTTTTGGGATCAAGAATTTCCTCCAGAACCCATGGACTGAATTTGAGAAAGTGAGGCCCTTGGAGTAAATGAGTGAAGTGAAAACTCAGGACATCAGAGGGAGTTAGCCTAAGGCAGCCGACAGCAAGTCAAAAAGTAGATTTTGGTTTCTCTTCCAACAGCCTTCCTTCGAGTTTAAACTGCAGCCTTTCACAACATAAGTCAGTCAGTCAATCGGCAACAGGTGCATAGTATACATTTTGTGAAGAGCCCTGGCCTCGTGCATCCACGGATCTCTGTTCCTTGCTGGTGTTTTATTTTTCTTGTTGGACCAGGCTGAAATGGCATTTCAGGTGCTTATTCCTTGAATTATTTGTATTCCCCAGATTATTCTGTTTTCAGGCAAATAATCCATTCAGCATACAAAGTACCCTGGAAATTCCTTTATGCGCTATATATTGTAATGATAACTATCACTAAACATTTGTTTAGTTTTTATTCAAGTAATTGAAAGTATAGCCTCACAATTTTAAATATGATTAGGAGCACTTGCAGGAGGCTGGATTGGAAGCTATGTTAGTGAGTGGCTTTTCAACTTTAGTGCAGTATTTTTCCATTTTGGATTGAACAGCAGTCTTGTAGCTGATTCAGACTACTACCTTTTGTATGAACCTCAGTGAGTATCTTCAAACTCCTCTCTCCATTTAGGGTCTTGTTCCTCAATCATATTTATAAGTTCATCCATTTTCTTGAAAACTGATGCAGGTCATGTAATCTCAAGGTTTTAGCTGATGATGGAGAGTGCATAACTTCTTCATCTCTTTCATCATCTCTGTCACCTCAAACTCAATAATCAAAACCAAAGCTCCTTTTCTTCACTCCCCAATCTTCTCCTCCATCCAACATTTCTATCGCATTTGAAAACACCACACTCTTTCATCCCCCATAATTAGTCTATCACCAGAAATGTTGATTTTCTTCCTCCACAATATCTCCAAGATTGGACCCCTTCCTTTTCATCCAAATGCCCTCCATGCTGGTCATATGAGAAGCAGCGTGGCTCAGTGGAAAGAGCACGGGCTTTGGAGTCAGAGGTCCTGGGTTCAAATCCCGGCTCCACCACTTGTCAGCTGTGTGACTTTGGGCAAGTCACTTAACTTCTCTGGGCCTCAGTTACCTCATCTGTAAAATGGGGATAAAGACTGTGAGCCCCAAGTGGAACAACCTGATCACCTTGCAACCTCCCCAGCGCTTAGAACAGTGCTTTGCACATAGTAAACACTTAATAAATGCCATTATTATTATTATTATCATCCTGCAGTGGATTGTTGAAATTCAGTAAGGTCCTCTCTGGACAAAGATTCCTTCAGATAATAATAGTAAAAATAATCATGGTATTTGTTAAGCACATACTATGTGCCAAGCACTGCTCTACGTGCTGGGGTAGATACAAGATAATCAGGTTGTCCCACATGGGGCTCACAGTCTTAATCCCCATTTTACAGATGAGGTAACTGAGGCACAGTGGAGTTAAGTGACATGCCCAAAGTCACACGCTGATAAGTGGTGGAGCTGGGATTAGAACCCACACCCTCTGACTCCCAAGCCCATGCTTTCTCCCCTAAGCTACGCTGCTTCAGTTAACTCAATGACATCTGCATCATCCATTTCTCAATCAAGTTATGTCCCCAGTTCAGCAGCTTTGGTTATCTGCCCTAAAGTCTGTTCAAAACCTTGAAAACCTGGTACAACCTTTGTTCAGAATTTTAGTCCAAGATCCTCTCATTGTAGGATGTGTAATCTCAGCCCAAGAGGGAAGAGGGCAATAAATTAATTCACTTGCTGGTAATGCTTGGCTGGAACTTGGGAGCTGGTTGGGTGGATGTGTGGGAAAAGGCATCAAGGGGAAGCAGCGTGGCTCAGTGGAAAGAGCACGGGCTTTGGAGTCAGAGGTCAGGGATTCAAATCCCGGCTCCGCCACTTGTCAGCTATGTGACTTTGAGCAAGTCACTTCACTTCACTGGGCCTCAGTTACCTCATCTGTAAAATGGGGATTAAGACTGTGAGCCCCCCGTGGGACAACCTGATCACCTTGTAACCTCCCCAGAGCTTAGAATAGTGCTTTGCACATAGTAAGCGCTTAATAAATGCCATTATTATTATTATTATCAAGCAGTATCGACTGTAGTCCTTAGATAGTTGTATCATGAGGAGGTTGTATCCTGGGCTAAAGCATTAAGTGCTATAGTTTGTAGTCCCAGGGTGTATGCCCCATGAAGAGGTAATAAAAAATAATAATAATGGTATTTGTTAAGCACTTAATGTGTGCAAAGCACTGTTCTAAGCACTGGGGGGATACGAGGTGATCAGGTTGTCCCACATGAGGCTCGCAGTCTTAATTCCTATTTTACAGATGAGGTAACTGAGGCACAGAGAAGTTAAGTGACTTGCCCAAAGTCACACAGCTGACAAGTGGTGGATCCGGGATTAGAACCCATGACCTCTGATTCCCAAACCTATGCTCTTTCCACTGAGCCACACTGCTTCTCTAGGTAAGGCATCAAGCAGTATTGTTTGTATAGTGGGATCGCTGTATCAGTGGAAAGTTGCAACCTGGGTTAAAGTATTGAACAATATAGATTGTATTCCCGGGGTGGTTGTATCAACAAGCTGGGGAAAATAGGGCTTATCTGGGGAAGGCCCCTTGGAGGAGATGAGACCTTAATAATGCTTTGTAGGTGGGGACAGTGGTGGTTTGGCATATATGGAAGGGGAGGGAGTTCCAGGCTAGGGGGAAGATGTGGGAAATGGGTCGACAGTGAGATAGATAAGATCAAAGCACAGCATGAAAGCTGGGGCTAGAGGAGCTGAGTGTGAGCACTGTAGTAGAAAATCATCGAAGTGAGGTAGGATGGGTGAGCTGACTGAGTGCCTTAAAGCCAACGGCAAGGAGTTTCTGTTTGATGAGGAGGTAGATGGGCAGCCATTGGAGGTACTTGAGGAGTGGGGAGACATGGAATGAACGTTTTTGTTGATAAAACAATGCACACAGCAGAGTGAAGCATGGACTGGAGTGGGGAGAGATGAGGGGTAGGAAGGTCAGCAAGGAAGTAAAATAATACTGATAATGATGGTATTTGTTAAGCGCTTACTATGTGCCAAGGACTGTTCTGAGCACTGGGGTAGATGCAAGGTAATCAGGTTGTCCCATGTGGGGAGAAGCAATAGTCAGGGTGGGATAGGATAAGGGCTTGAACAGTAGCAGCTTGGATGGAGAGGAAAGGGTGGATTTATCAATGTCGTGAAGGTTGAAATGACAGGATTTGGTGACAGTTTGAATAATAATAATAATGATAATCATGTGTCATTATCATCATTGGTGTTGTTGTTGTTATCATTACCCAGGTTATAGCCTGTGCATGATACAAACCCACAGCCCTTTCCCACAAATCTTTAAATTATACATTAAGCATGATTCATTTGTTTATTATGAATGATGTATTTGTATTAATGACTGACTCCCCCTGTAGAATGGAAACTCGTTAAGGGCAGGGAATGTGACCCTAATTTTGTTGTACTCTCCCAAGCTCCTAGTACAGTGCTCTGCACATAGTAGTAATAATAATAATGACGGCATTTATTAAGTGCTTACTACATGCAAGGCACTGTTCTAAGCGTGGGGGAGGTTACAAGGTGATCAGGTTGTCCCACAGGGGGCTCACAGTCTTAATCCCCATTTTACAGATGAGGTAACTGAGGCACAGAGAAGTTAAGTGACTTGCCCAAAGTCACACAGCTGACAAATGGCAGAGCCGGGATTTGAACCCATCATCATCATCATCATCAATCGTATTTATTGAGTGCTTACTATGTGCAGAGCACTGTACTAAGCGCTTGGGAAGTACAAATTGGCAACATATAGAGACAGTCCCTACCCAACAGTGGGCTCACAGTCTAAAAGGGGGAGACAGAGAACAAAACCAAACATACTAACAAAATAAAATAAATAGGATGGATATGTACAAGTAAAATAAATAAATAAATAAATAGAGTAATAAATATGTACAAACATATATACATATATACAGGTGCTGTGGGGAAGGGAAGGAGGTAAGATGGGGGGATGGAGAGGGGGATGAGGGGGAGAGGAAGGAAGGGGCTCAGTCTGGGAAGGCCTCCTGGAGGAGGTGAGCTCTCAGCAGGGCCATGACCTCTGACTCTAAAGCCTGGGATCTTTCCACTGAGCCACACTGCTTCTCTAAGCACTCAATGAATACCATTGATTAATAGATTAATATTAAGAGCTCAATAAATGCCATTGATTAATAGTAAGGAAAATAATAATAATAATACTTGCTAAGCTTTATGTGTCAAGCACTGTAATAAGCACTGGGGGTAGATATAAGACAATCAGTTCAACCACAGTTCCAGTCCCATATGGGGCTCTTGGTCCAAATGGGAAGGAGAACAGGTATTGAATCCCCATTTTACAAATGAGGAACATGAGGCAAAGAGAAGTTAAGTCACTTGCCTAAGGCCACCCAGCAGGGAAGTGGCAGAGCCTGGATTAGAACCCAGATCCTTTGACTCCCAAGCCAATGCTCTTTCCAAGGGACCACACTTACAGGTTGCATTGTCAGGGTAGTTGGATCATGAGGAGGTTGTTACCTGCGGTAAGGAATCAAACAATATTGATTTGAATAGTGGGGTGGTGGGATCAATGGATAGTCATAACTTTGGTTGACATCAAACATTACAAGATGTATTTCTGGGGTGATTGTATCATGGTGGCGAGGGCCTGTGACCCCAGGTCAGCCTGCATTATAAATCTCCAATTGTACTCACAGTAAATGACGTGGCTCCCACTCTTCCTCAGCCAGATCTGATCTATATTAAAAGAAGCACGGGAAATATACTGGCTGTCCCCATTTGGGAGGCCTCCAAACTTCCTCTTTATAGCTTCTCCATAAATATAATAATAATTGTGGCACTTGTTAAATGCCACCTATGTGCCAGGTACTGTGCTAAGCGCTGGGGTAGATACAAGAAAATTTGTTGGACACAGTCCCTGTCCCACATCAATCCCCAATTTACAGCTGAGGTAACTCAAGCACAGAGAAGTCAAGTGACTTACCCAAGGTTATGCCGCAGACAAGTAGCAGAACCAAGATTGGAATCCAGGTCCTTCTGACTCCCAAGCCCAGGCTTTAGCCACTAGGAAATGCTACTTCTCTCTCAATCTTCACTTTGTCATGACCAACCGTCCTATCCATAATGTACCCACATAAAGTCTCGCTTGCCTGGAGTAGCAATTATCACTTGCAGGGACTGTGGCCGTTGATTATTTCAGCTTAAGGTGGCTACTCTTCTGTGTTTGGGAGTGGGGGACTCCTCTAAATGATTTGTATTCCTCTGGGGGTTGCTACACATGACTGCGGAGGAGAAAGACCAAATATTAAAGGTCTTCAGTACGATACCTTGGCTAGCCAGTTGGCAGGAACCAATTTTCATAAGGTACCTCATATTTAAAATCCAGACTTTGTGTGCTCCAGGCTAAAGAAAATAGAACAGCTAAGTAACTGTGTGAAAGGTTTAGTGATTGAAATTAACTCAACACAATCCAGCAGCTCAGGATTATCACTGCTGACAGGATCTCTGAAAAGAGTGTGGCCTAATGGATGGACCTCAGGCCTGGGAGTTAGAGGACCTGGGTTCTGATCCCAGATTTGCGCCTTACCTGCTGTGTGACACTGGGCAAACCACTTAACTTCTCTATGCTCCGTTACCTCATCTGTGAAATGAGGATTGAGACTATGAGGTCTGTGTGGGACAGGGATTTCGTCCAAAGTGATTTGCTTGTAACTACCCCAGTGCTTCGCACAGTGCCTGACACATAGTAAATGCTTACCAAATACCATAGAAAACTCCAAATCCCAAGAAGAAAATATGGTTCAAATCTGTATTTTCTTCAAATTTTATCTTTCTCATCTATTTGCTGCTCATCCCAAAGTAGAACCACGTAAGCATTTAATTTAACATATGCTCAGGTCTCCTATAATGTGTGTCATTTTCTTGAAAAACCCTGAATTTAGAAGACTTGTAGTGTATTATTTATACCTGGACCAATGCCACTCATGTGTGCACAACTGTTTCTTCTGATTAATCAATCTATCAATGGTTTTTGTTGAGCATTTACAGAGCACTAAACTGAGAGATTGGAAAAGTCCAGTACAGCAGAATTGGTAGATGAGATCCTTGTCCACAAGGATTTTACAGTCTACAGGATCAGATGGATAATAAAGTAGATTACAAATAGGGGAAATAATAGTATATAATAATATTGACATAAGTACTAGAAGCAGTGTGGCTCAGTGGAAAGAGCACAGGCTTTGGAGTCAGTGGTCATGGGTTCATATCCGGGCTCCATTAATTGTCAGCTGTGTGACTTTGGGCAAGTCACTTAACTTCTCTGTGCCTGTTACCTCATCTGTAAAATGGGGATTGACTGTGAGCCCCCTGTGGGACAACCTGATCACCTTGTAACCTCCCCAGCACTTAGAACAGTGCTTTGCACATAGTAAGCGCTTAATAAATGCCGTTATTATTATTATTATTATTATTATTATTATTTACCGCGGGGTCAGGATAAGTATCAAAGTGATTAAGGGGTACATAGCTAGAGTGCATTGTGAAACCACTCCCGGTGGGAAAACTATTTCAATTAAATAAGTGTATTATGGAGGATGTTTGATGACTGCAGGAGACCATTGTCTGGTGATGGCTGCTGAAAATCTCTGGTGTCTGTTTTGACTCTTGTCTTGTCTTAAGTGGTCGAGTCACTTCCGACCCATGGCGACTCAATGGACACATCTCTCCTAGAATGCCCCACCTCCATTTGCAGTCATTCTGGTGGTGTATCCATAGAGTTTTCTTGGTCAAAATCCAGAAGTGGTTTTCCAGTACCTCCTTCCACGCAATGAGCTTGAGTCTCCACCCTCGCCTCTGTCGCACAGGTAAGTTTTGACTTGTAGCAGATTGCCTTCCACTCACTAAACACTGCCCAAGCTAGGAATGGAACGGGTAGGTCTCTGCTTGACTCTACCTCCCGTAGTCGAGACTGGCAGAGTACTGGAAACTCTCCAGCTGCGACCCTGAGAGGGGGTTTTGATTCTTAGGTCCTTTCAATCCTGAAACCGGATTTCCCTATCAATCTGGGAGACAATGCGAAAGAGAGTTTTGGTGATTGAGACGATGTCCACTAGAAGTTAGATGAAAACCAGCTGTGCAATCAATTTAGTGTCTGAGCCCGACATGGCTGTTGACAGCTTAATTCTTGGTGCCCTGGTGGAGTAGGATAGAGACTGATACAAACGGGCCAGTGATGTGCGTAAATGAAAACTGAGCGGGGAGCAAGACGGTGGGAGGTAGTGGGTGGGGTAGAGAATGCTGGGCTCGATGGAGGGGATGGGAGTAGCCAGAGGAATTGGCTGAGGGTATTGCCATTCCAGGGAGTCAGGATATTGGGAAAGTACGAGGAATTGGAACCTCAATGTGGGGCTAATATGTTTTCAATTCTGCATGTGTGTGTAAGAGTCCTCAGGAAAGCTTTTAAGAACAGTCAGTAGTATTTCTTTAGTGCTCACTGTGTGCAGAACACTGTACTAAGTGCTTGGGCATGGCTCAGTGGAAAGAGCCCGGGCTTGGGAGTCAGAGGTCATGGGTTCTAATCCCGGCTCCGCCAGTTATCGGCTGTGTGACTTTGGACAAGTCATTTAACTTCTCTGTGCCTCAGTTACCTTATCTGTAAAATGGGAGATTAGACTGTGAGTCCCATGTGGGCAACCTGATCACCTTGTATCCCCTCAGTGCTTAGAACAGTGCTTTGCACATAGTAAATACTTAACAAATACCATTATTATTCCTTCTAGACTGTGAGCCCGTTGTTGGGTAGGGACCATCTCTATATGTTGCCAACTTGTACTTCCCAAGCGCTTAGTAGAGTGCTCTGCACACAGTAAGTGCTCAATAAATACAATTGAATGAATGAATGAATGAATGGGAGAATACAATATAATACTATAGCAAACACATCCTGTGTCTACAATGAGCTTACAGTTTAAAGGGAACATATCCCTATTTCAACTGAGCTCAAATGACTGATCCAAGAGGTGAAGCAACATGGGCTACTGGAAAGAGCACGGACTTGGAAGTCAGAGGACCTGTGTTCTGATCCCGGCTCCGCCACTTTCAAGCACTTAGTACAGTGCTCTGCACACAGTGAGCACTCAATAAATATGATTGATTGACTGCTGGGTGAGCTTGGGTAAGTCACTTAACTTCTCTGTGCCTTGGTGAGCTCATCTGTAAAATGGGGATTAAGACCAGGAGCCCTATATCAGACAGGGACAGCATCCAATCTGTTTATCTCATACCTCCCCCAGTGCTTAGTTCAGTGCCCAGCACATAGTAAGCACTTATATCAGTCAGTCAATTTGGCATTCACATGGCAAATGCCTTCAAACTTTGTCTACCATGCTTAGAACAAGGAGCCCCAAAATATCAGCTGAAATTCCTGGGAGTCCGGACCTCATTTTCTCAGAGGCTGGAGAGCTGAGTAACCAATAGAGGATGTGTGTAGTCTTTTTTTTTTTTCCAAGATTTTGAGGGAGGTCTTGGAAGTTGCATTTTCCCCTTTGTATGCAGAAAAACCATCAGTCACCAGTGCCAGCCCCACTGGAGAATTTGAAAAATATGGGGTGAGTTAATTGTCTTAGGGAAAATTGTCACGGTGGCATCCAAAATACAATCTTTCTTTCATAAGCCACTTTGCCTTCCAGCTTTAGTGAGCAGCAACAGCAGCACAAGGAGGAGAGTTCCATGATTTTTCAGTCATGACCAGGAGCCAGTATCTTGGGTGTCTCAGTCCTGGCTCGGTCTCTGGCTCATTGGGTGGCCAAAAGCCTTCCATTTCACGTCCTCTGGTCTCCCTCTCCCTTGCTCAAGTAGAATGTGTGGGCCAATAAGCGTCAATAAAATCATCTGACCATGGAGAACTTTTGTTTTCCTTACATCTGCACTGGCAAGTGTCTTTGCCCTTCTGGGAATTCACATGCCATTCAGTGCAATGACTAGGTTCTTTTGAGCTCACCAGACCATAACGTTGCCTGTGGACCTCCATTAAAGTTCAGGAGTTCAAACCAAGTAATTTAAATGTCAAAATGTAGTGAGAAAAGATATATCTAGGGTTCAACCAATCAATCAGTAAGTCGATAAGTGATATTTATTAAGTGCTTAGGCTCCCCTCCAGAGACATGTCTCTCCCCTCCTCAAAAAACTCCAGTGGTTGCCCATCCACTGCCATATCAAACAAAAATTCCTCACCATTGGCTTTAAAGCACTCCGTTGCTTTGCCCCCTCCTACCTCACCTCACTTCTCTCCTTCTACAATCCCTCCCACACACTTTGCTCCTGTATTGCTAGCTCTTTCATTGTGCCTCCATCTCGCCTGTCACCTCTGATCCCAGCCCAAATCCTCCCTCTGGCCTGGAAAGTCCTTCCTCCTCAAATCCAACAGATAATTATTCTCCCCACCCTTCAAAGCCTCAATGAAGGCACATCTCCTCCAAGAGGCCTTCCCAGACTAAGGCCCACTTTTCCACCTCTCCCACTCCCTTCTGCATCACCTTGACTTGCTCCCTTTGCTCTTCCCCCTTCCCAGCCCCACAGCACTTACGTACATATCTGTAATTTTATTATTTACTTATATTGATGTCTATCGACTGCAAGCTAATTGTGGGCAGGGAATGTCACTATTGTTTTATTATACTTTCCTGAAAACTTAGTACAGTGCTCTGCACACATTAAGCACCCAATAAACATGATCGAATGAATGAATGAATATAAGCTCGTTTTTGGCGGGGAACGTGACTACCAACTCTTCATTCATTCATTCATTTGTATTTATTGAACACATACTGTGTGCAGAGCTGTACTAAACGCTTGGGAGACAACAATAAACAGACACATTCCCTACTGTACAGGTAGAGTGTTCTATACATAGTAAGCACTCAATAAATATCATCAATTGATTTATTGATTGCAGAGCACTGAACTAAAGTCTCGGGTGAGTATAATAGATTGGTAGTAGTGACAGTATTTCTTAAGCACTTATTGTGTGCAGAGCACTGTACTTGATGCTGAGAAAGAATACAGAATCAGGAATTAGACAGGGGCCCTGATTCTTAAGGTGCTCACAATATAGACACAATCCTTGCTTTGGTACATCTGTGGGACTCCCAGCTGGGTGGTTCCATACTCAGAAGAGGGACAGAGGGAAACAGCTTGGCATAATGGATAGACCACAGGCCTTGGAGTCAGAAGGTCATGGGTTCTAATCCTGACTCCACCACATGTCTGCTGTGTGACCTTGGGCAAATCACTTTTCTTTTCTGGGCCTCAGTTACTTTATCTGTAAAAGCGGGGTTGAGACTGTGAGCCCCACATGGGTCAGGGATTGTATCCAACCTGATTTGCTTGCATCTACCCCAGCACTTAGTACAGTGCCTGGCACATAGCGAGCACTTAACAAATAGCATAATAATAATAATTATTATTAGGAGGGTAGGGAGGGAAATCTCCTCCGCTATTGTATCACATAGCCCCAGGGCCAGGGCAAAGATGAGGAGCCCTCAGAATGGATCCAGTGGGCTAGAGCTGGCTCCCTGGCCTCTGGAATCTGTTTCCATAGTAAGCAACCCCTTTAGTGTCTCTAAAATTATGGGATCACACTGTTCTGTCATTCCAGGGACTCTGTCTGAGCCAAGGCTAGGGAAGCATTAAGCAAACCCTCCCACCCGAGAGAGAACATTTTCTGGTTTTCAGCTGGACTCCTCCTGTGTGGCATGGATTAAGCAGTTGAGGCTGGCTTATCTGCTGAAGTGTCCCGTCTCTCCCCTCCTTGGGCTCTGCAGTCGAGTTCTATGGCTCAGAAGTGGTGCCCCTGTTACAGGAATCTGGTAGGAGATGTGAAGGCTTTAGAGAAGTGAGAAGCAGCGTAGCATAGTGGATAGAGTATGGGCCTAGGGGTCAGAGGGTCATGGGTTCGAATCCCAGCTCCACCACTTGTCTGCTATGTGACTCTGGGCAAGGTGCTTCACTTCCCTGTGCCTCAGTAACCTCATCTGTAAAATGGGGAATGAGACTGTGTTGTGACCCCCATGTGGGACAGGGACTGTGTCCAACCTGATTTGCTTGTATCCACCCAAGTACAACGCGTGGCACAGGGCGAGCGCTGAACAAATACCATATTTGAAGGAAAGTGTGTGTGTGTGTGTGTGTGTGTGTGTGTGTGTGTGTGTGTGTGTGTGTGTGGACTCAAGAACACCCCCCACTCCCACCCCCGAGCTTCGGCTGACTCCTGCAAAGGGATCTGTATGATATCACTGGGCATATTTGTGGAGAAGGTAAATGGCCTAGTGGACAGAGCACAGATGATTATCTTGCATCTACCCCAGTGCTTAGAACAGTGCTTGGCACGTAGTAAGTGCTCAGTTTCCTCAACCGCAAAATGGGATAAAATAGTCCGGTTTCTTTTTCTCCCAGCTACCCCTACCTATTTCCAGGAGTTACTAGCTAGTATATAAGCAGCATTTTCTGTTTCTCTGGGATCTTGGGTCTCTTCTCAGTCTTCTCTCTCACCCCACCCTGTCTCTCTCTATTGCCTTTGTTGTGCAGTGGAAATAAGACATTTGTTATGAAAAAGCTCTGGAAAAACATTTTTAAAGCTGTATACAAATTCAGAGTGATCGGGTTGAGTCAGCAAAGCCAAGCTCCTTCGAAATGGGTCTTTCTCCAATGCTCCTGCTTCAAATCTGTCAAGCTTACTTGGGTTATCTCCCTCTCTGTCTCTTGCCCTGTTCCTCTGGGTCCCTTCTGGTCTCTCAAAATCAACCCCACCACTTGCGCATCTGACCCCCACAACCCAATTACCTTGTATCTACCCCCGTGCTTAATACAGTGCCTGGCACGTAAGTGCTTAACAAATGCCACAGTTATTATTATTATTATTATTATCACTTCACACTTCCCCTCCTTTCTTCCCTTCCTGACCACCATTTTCAACTGTACACACTGCAGTGGCCTCTTCCCCACTGCTCCCAAACATGCCCATGTCTCCCCTGTTCTAAAATAACCCTTCCTTGACCCCAAGGCTCCCTCCAGCTATCAGTCCATCTCTCTTCTACCATTCCCCTCCGAACTCCTTGAGCGACTTGTCTAAACCCACAAACTCAAGTTCCTCTCCTTGACCAACTCCAATCTGGCTTCTGTCCCCTTCATTCAGTCAATCAATAGTATTTATTGAGTGTTTACTGCGTGTAGAGCACTGTACTAAGTACCTGGGAGGGTACAATATAACAATATAACAGAACAATTCCCTGCTCACAACGAACTTATGGTCTAGAGGGGGAGACACAGTTCAGAAGGGGACAGAAACCACCTTCTCAAAGTTCACCAATGATCTCCTTCTTGCCAAATCCATTTGGCCTCTATTCCATCTTACTCCTCCTTGACCTCTCAGCTGCCATCAACACTATCGAACACCCCCTTCTCCTGCAAACGTTACTCAACCTCAGCTTCACTGACACTGTCCTCTCCTGGTTCTCCTATTTCTCTGGCCTCTCATTCTCAGTCTCTTTTGTGGGCTCCTTCTCTTCCTTCCACCTCCTAACTATGGGGGTCCCTCAAGCTTCAGTTTTCGGTCTCCTTCTATTCTCCGTCTGCACTCGCTCCCTTGGAGAACTCATTCACACCCATGGCTTCAACTACTGTGTGGATGATTCCCAAATCTCCATCTCCGGCCCTGATCTCTCTCCCTCTCTGCAGTCTCACAATTCCTCCTGCATTTGAGACACCTCTACTCGGACGTCCTGCTGTCAACTCAAACTTAACTTGTCCAAACCAGAGCTCCTTAGCTTCCCACCCCAAATCTGTCATCCTCCTTACTTTCCCATCACTGTAGATAGCACCATCATCCTTCCTATCTCACAAGCCTGCAACCTTGGCCTTATCCTTGACTTCTCTCTCTATCCATCCGCATATTCAGTCTACCAATAAATCATGTCAGTTAAGGCTTCACAACATTGCTATAGTCTGTCCTTTTCTCTCTATTCAAACTGCTACCATATTAATAATAATGACATTTATTAAGTGCTTACTATGTGCAATGCACTGTTCTAAGTGCTGGGGAGGTTACAAGGTGATCAGGTTGTCCCACGGGGGGCTCACAGTCTTAACCCCCATTCTGCAGATGAGGTAACTGAGACACAGAGAAGTGAAGTGACTTGCCCAAAGTCACACAGCTGACAATTGGCGGAGGCGGGATTTGAACCATGACCTCTGACTCCAAAGCCCGTGTTCTTTGCACTGAGCCACAAATCCAAGTATTTATCCTAACCTGCCTTTTTTACTGTATCAGCCTCCATGCTGACCTCCCTGCATCCTGTCTCTTCCCACTCCAGTCCACACTTCTCTCTTCTGCCCAGATCATTTTTCTACAGAAACATCCAGTCCATGTTTCCCCACTACTCAAGAACCTCCAGTGGTTGCCCACCCAGTTCCTCATCAAACAGACACTCCTTACCATTGGCTTTAAAGCACTCAATCACCTTGCCCCCTCCTACCTCCTTCCTGAGACTGTGAGCCCCCATGCAGGAAAGGGACTGTGTTCAACCTAATTAACTTGCACTTACCCCAGCACTTAGAACAATGTTTGACACACAGTAAGTGCTTAACACTTGTTTTGTTTTATTGTTTGTCTCCCCCTTCTAGAATATGAGCCTGTTGTTGGGTAGGGACTGTCTCTATGTGTTGCCAACTTGCACTTCCCAAGCACTTAGTACAGTACTCTGCACACAGTAAGCACTCAATAAATACGACTGAATGAATGAAAGAATGAATGAACAAGCACAATAAAACAAACTGGTCCCCTTCCTATTTAGTCTGTGAGCCCCATGTAGGACACAGACTATGTTTGATCTGATTTCTTGTGCCCACCCCATTGCTTAGTACAGTGCTTGGTATATAATAAGCACTTAACAAATGCCAGAATTGTTATTACTATTATTACTGTCGTACTTGTTAAGCATAGAGAAGTTAAACGACTTCTCCAAGGTCACATAGGAATGAGGTGGAGCCAGTATTAGAACCCAGGCACTCTGACTCCCAGGCATGTGTTCTTTTAGGCCACACTGCTTCCTATTATTATTATTAATAAATACTATGATATAATGTGTTCTATATAATAATTATTATTAACAATATGATCTCTCCCCCCTGCCTTTTCCTGCATTTACTTGGTAGTAGTGATAATAATAGTAAGAGCATTTATTAAGCACTCCTGGTTGCAATGCACTTTACCACGCACTTGAGAAATTCAAAACAAGCAAGTGCCGCATTCCCTGTCCTCACTGTAATGGGGGAGACAGACATGAAAGTATTTACAAACAGAGTAATCAAAATAAAACATGGAGTGTCCAATTGAATACATATGGGTTGAGGACTGGGTATAAATACATACGTACTACAGATGGGTTTCTGTGACTTGAGATATTGGAAATTAATTGTACTTAGTATAAAGAACTTTGTTCTCTCAATCACCCAGGTAATTGTGTCTGAGAAACTCAGAATTCAGAGGACCCACTCAGCAATGACAAAAACATGTTTTCCAAACAGTGGGATTGAGAGACTTTTAAACAAGTTGTGTTTTTTCCTGTCTGAGTGAACAACACATTCCCTCTGTATTTTTAAATTTCTGAATAACAACAAGCAAAATAAGGAAAAAAAATTGCTTAACGGCTTCCCTCCCTCAACCTCTCTTTGCTGCCAGATTGTTGGATGCTACAGCCTACCCAGACTCTCCTATGCCACAATTTTTTTTGCCAATAATGAATGGAGTAACTTGCCTATATTTGTAATATCTGCGTAGGCTTCCAAAATCATGCGTGGAGGAACTGATTTATTTTGCTGACACCATATTTAGAGATTTTCCACTCCCTTATTTCCCCTTGGCATCTAATTAACTTTTATTTTTGTGACATATTTTACTTTAAAAAAAAATTAAAAAACAGCAGCACAGTGTGAAATTTTATTTGTGGGTGGGGTATTTGTTAAGCGCTTACTATGTGCCAGGCACTGTTCTAAGTGCTGGGGTAGATACAGCATCATCAGGTTGGAGACAGTCCATGTCCCGCGTGGGGCTCACAGTTTCAAACCCCATTTCACCGATGAAGTAACTGAGGCATAGAGAAGTGGCGTGACTTACCCAAGGTCACATAGCAGACAAATGGCGGAGCCTGAATTAGAACCCAGATCCTTCTGACTCCCAGCCTTTGCTCAATCCACTAGGCCACAGTGGTCCTCTAATTTTAAAATCCCAGTGGATGAGGAGAGAGAGGCTGATGTGTGGCTTCCATGCCTGCTGGGCTAGGAGGAATAGAGGCTGATTATTCCCTTGAGTGTAACCTTCCTGGAGCCAGGGACATGTTAATGATAGTAATTACAGTATTTGTTAAGTGCTTACTATGTCCCAAGCACTGTTCTAAGCACCGGGGTTGATGCGAGTTAATCGGGATCAATGCAGTCCCTGTCCCAAATGGGGCTCACCCTCTTATTCCCATTTTACAGATGAGGTAACTGAAGCCCAAAGAAGTGAAGTGACTTTTCCAAGGTCACACAGCAGGCAAGTGGCGGAGCCCAGATTAGGTCCTTCTGACTCTCAGGTCCATGCTATATCCACTAAACCACACTGCTTGATCCATTATAATAATAATAATAATAATGATGATGGTATTTGTTAAACACTTACTATGTGCAAAGCACTGTTCTAAGCACTGTGGGGGATAGAAGGTCATCAGGTTGTCCCACTTGGGGCTAACAGTCTTAATCCCCATTTTACAGATGAGGTAACAGGCTCAGAGAAGTTGTGACTTGCCCAAGGTCACACAGCAGACACGTGGTGGAGCTGGGATTTGAACCCATAACCTCTGACTCCAAAGCCCATGCTCTTTCCACTGAGCTACGCTGCTCAGTGTCACGATGACCCCATCTCCTTTCCTCCCCTTCAGCCTCCCACCTATTTCCAGGACGGTTAAACCGGTCGACTTCTTGGCCGTCCAGTTCATCTGCAGCCTTCTCTTTCCTCGCCCAACCCCACGCTGTTGTGACTCTTCTGTCTCTTTTCCCTTTGGCTGCCCATTAAGGGGGAGTAAATGTAGGAGGTCCATTCATTAGGAACAGGTTTGTTTATCTAAATATTTCCTTCCAAGACCGTTTCCTGGGGACACCAAGCGTCCTACTGGCATATTGTTTTTATTAGCGCTAAGTCAAGCCGACAGTGCTGGAGACAGTGGAGAATCCACACAGATATGGCTTCTGTGTTGGGAGGGAAGCCTAGACTCATGTAGGCAAGATGCAAACAAGGAGGATGTTCGGCCCTCAGGAGATTATTCCTGGAGGAGAGGCGTGTTTTAGTGGATGGGAGAAAATATAAAGGGGATGACACATCTTGGCAATGAATGGAAATATGGGAAACTTGTACTCGGTCTCCCAAAGGACATACTTGGCTCACTGGTTGTGCAATCAGTCAAAGTTACTGGGGAAAAGGTCTCCTCTAGACCGACAAGATATTCACCGCATTGTTGGGGTGGGAGAGAGATAAGGCTCTCTGTTGCTTCTCCTCACTGCCGTGGTGTTTGGGAGAGAATTACTCAGTAACCCCTTCCTCATGCTAGAGCTGTTCATGTATGTCAGGATTTCTGTACCTCTACTTATCTTAAAGGAAACAGTTCAATTTTTTCCTGGAGGGTGTTGGTCAAAGACTTCAATAGGTTCATTAAGGTTAAGATAAATTCTCAAATGAGAGTAATCCATAAATCAATGGTATTTATTATTGTATCTTACTTTCCTTAGTGCTTAGTTCAACACCCTGCACACAGTAAGTTCTCAATAAATACCATCATCATCATCATCATCAATTTATTGAGCGCTTACTATGTGCAGAGCACTGTACTAAGCGCTTAGGAAGTACAAATTGGCAACATATAGAGACAGTCCCTACCCAACAGTGGGCTCACAGTCTAAAAGGGGGAGACAGAGAACAAAACCAAACATACTAACAAAATAAAATAAATAGAATAGATATGTACAAATAAAATAAATAAATAAATAAATAGAGTAAAAAATATGTACAAACATATATACATATATACAGGTGCTGTGGGGAAGGGAAGGAGGTAAGATGGGGGGATGGAGAGGGGGATGAGGGGGAGAGGAAGGAAGGGGCTCAGTCTGGGAAGGCCTCCTGGAGGAGGTGAGCTCTCAGCAGGGCCTTGAAGGGAGGAAGAGAGCTAGCTTGGCAGATGGGCAGAGGGAGGGCATTCCAGGCCCGGGGGATGACGTGGGCCTGGTCGATGCTGGGACAGGCTTGATTGGTTCAGCACTTATTGTGTGTAGAGAGCAGTACTAAGCACTTGGGAGAGAACACTATAACAGAGTTGATAGACACAATCCCTGCCTTTAAGGATCTGATAATCTAGTTGGGGAGAAAGTTGTTAAAATGAATTACAGGTAGGGAAAGCCTGTTTACCAACTATGTTGTATTGTACTCTCCCAAGTGCTTAGTACAGTGCTCTGCACACAAAAAGCACAGCATAAATATATAAATTATATAAATACATTATATATATGACACAGAAAGGAGGGAGACTAGGGTGAGAAGATGAGATATTAATCGGGGAAGGCTTCCTGGAGGAGAGATGGTTTTAGTAGAGCTTTGAAGATGGGGAGAGTGATGGTCTGTCAGATACGATGGGGGAGAGAGTTCCAATCAATCAATCATATTTATTGAGTGCTTACTGTGTGCAAAACACTGTACTAAACACTTGGGTGAGTACCCTATGACAGACACATTCTCTGTCCACATTGAGCATGCAGTCTAGAGGGGGAGACAGATATTAATATAAGTAAATACATTATGGATATGGGCATACGTGCTGTGGGGTTTCAGGGGGGATGAATAAAGGGAGCAAGTCAGGGCAATTCAGGAAAGAGTGGAAGAAAAGGAAATGAAGTTTTAGTTAGGGAAGGCCTCTTGGAGGAGACGTGCCTTCAATAAGGCTTTGAAGTGGGAAAGAGTAATTGTCTGTCATATAGGAGGAGGGAGAGTGTTCCAGGGCAGAGGCTGGCCACGGGTAAGAAATTGGCTGTGAGATAGATAAAATTGAGGTACAGTAGAGGAGTAAAGTATGTGGGCTGGGTTATAGTAGGAGAGTAGCAAGTTCCAGGCTCGAGGAAGGCTGTGAGCAAGGAATTGGTGGCGAGAGATGAGAAAGAAGTACAGTGAGTATCCTGGTATTAGAGGAGTGAAATGTGCAGTATGGGTCGTAGTGGGAGAGGAGTAAGTAGCAGAGAGAGAGCTGATTGAGTTCCTTAAAGCCAAGATATACATTTTGGGTTACAAGGAGGGGTGTGAGAAGGAAGGGATAAGGATTTTAGGCAGGTTTAATAAAAGTTTAAATAGGTTCATGAGGCAAGAGATTATTAAAGGTAAAGTGAGGGTTAGAGGGAATATTCCTGATTTTTAAGATGGAAGCCAAGGAAGGAACCATGAAACGCTGTATAAGTCTGGGCCCAACCAGACTGGTCCCCACAGTGGGTGAGATGACAGTGGTCTGACTTATATCATATATGTGTCCTTATGCCTAAACTTGGAAATAATATGATTACTAAGGGGGTAAAACTAACTTCCCTTGCCATACAGTCTATCTGGAAAATTGAGTCCAAAGTGTTTTTTTTTTCACCTGAATTATTTGGAAAATTTGCTAGTGTAGGTATAACCCTGAGAGTCATTTATTATAGCCCTCAGTTGTAGTAGGAGTTACTTACACCACTTTCTAGCTCTACTGAGAGAGGAAAAAGGGTTTATATTTCAAGAACAAGACTTAATTGCAGCATTTTCTTAGTATCAAGCATGTTGGGCAGTGGAACAGTTTTCCAAGGAAGATTGGAGGCATTTAAGGAGAGAATAGTCAGCCATCTGTAACAGGATTCTTTAAAATGATCCTTTTGCAGGGATCTAGACTATAAGTTCCTTGTGGGCAGGAATCATGTCTACCAACCCTGTGATATTGTACTCTCCCAAGCACTTAATATAGTGCGTTGCAACAATAAGCACTCAGTAAATACCAGTCATCGACTGAGGAAAGGAGAAATTTGATGACTGGCTTTAGGGATCGAAGATTCTAGGATTCCAAACATCAGAAGAATTGACATAAATACCCAGGTCATTTAGAGTCAATAATAATAATAATAATAATAATAATAATAATAATAATGGCATTTATTAAGCGCTTACTATGTGCAAAGCACTGTTCTAAGTGCTGGAGAGGTTACAAGGTGATCAGGTTGTCCCACGGGAGACTCACAGTTTTAATCCCCATTTTACAGATGAGGTAACTGAGGCCCAGAGAAGTTAAGTGACTTGCCCAAAGTCACACAGCTGACAGTTGGTAGAGCCGGGATTTGAACCCATGACTCCTGACTCCAAAGCCCATGCTCTTTCCACTGAGCCATGCTCCACACACAGTAAGAGCTCAATTAAAAATGACTGACTGAATGAACGAATGCTTGCACATGGTACGTGCTTAATAAATACCACAATTACTAATGCAGATGCTTTACTGTATGTCTCAGTGATCTGGATAATGTCCATAACTCTCCATTTTATTTGGCAGTTGTTGACTGGACACAGTGTGGTGGAGGACGGAAAGACCTGTCACAGGGAAGATTTGTGTGAAAATACAGAGGTGTAGATTTAAGGCCTGTCACGGTACTTGTCATCTTTCCTACAGAATCTGGGGACTGTGATTGGCATCTTCTCTTCCATCAGACCCAGTGGGTCTTGTATTTGAGCCCTTCTTCCTGTCTGGTTTTATGGACAGCTCTATCCAGACCAGGGAGCCATTTTTATTCATTGAAACAGCATGACACGGCAATGGAGGATTATGTATGTCAGGAGAGGAGGCCTTCTTTGAATCTTGCTGGCAGCAGGGACTGAGAACAGGCTATTACCTTCTTTATAATAATAATAATTATTATTATTACTTAATTGCTATGTGTCAGGCACTGTGCTAAGCGCTGGGGTGGATACAAGCAAATCAGGTTGGACACAGTCCCTGTCTCACATAGGTCTCACAGTCTTATTCCCCATTTTACAGATGAGGTAACTGGAGCACAGAGAAGTGAAGTGACTTGTACAAGGTCACACAGCAGACAACTGGCAGAGCCAGGGAGGGAACCCATGACCTTCCTACTCCCGGGCTCTACTCCCAGTATGCCAGGCTAGCACTCTGGGGTCCAGGTGGGTACCAGCAGTGTGGACTAGTAGATAGGGCATGGGCCTGGGAGTTGGAAGGACCTGAGTTACAATTTCAGCTCTACTACTGATCTGCTGTTTGACCTGAAGCAAATCACTTCACTTCTTTGTGCCTCAGTTATCTCATCTGTAAAATGCAGATTAAAACTGGAGGCCCTATGTGGGACAGGGACTGTGTCCAAAGCAAATTGCTTGTATCCAACCCAGCACTTAGCCTGGCACATAGTAAATGCCTAACAAATGTATTGTTATTATTATTGTTATTATTCCCGTAGGATGGTCCAAACTGACACCTCCAAAGAAACTGGATTTTAATCTTGCCACTCCTCATCTCCCCCAGCACCACATTTTCGACGAATTCAGGAGAAACAAATTTACCTTTTACGAGGTCACCTCTAAAGCGAACAAATGCCCCACCAACCCTAGGGAAAAAAAAAAGAACCTCCATTTCATCAGGTTTAGGTGACTACTGAAAGCCCGTTCATTTAGGCAGAAGAGATGATAAGTGACATTTAGGTCTGTGCATCACAATCTCTTACAATCCATTTT
The DNA here is from genome assembly GCF_015852505.1 of Tachyglossus aculeatus. Classification (NCBI taxonomy): domain Eukaryota; kingdom Metazoa; phylum Chordata; class Mammalia; order Monotremata; family Tachyglossidae; genus Tachyglossus; species Tachyglossus aculeatus. The sequence continues at coordinate 27,299,516 of NC_052073.1, read as the reverse complement.
CTGGTTTTGACAGCACTGAACAGGTTTTTTGATGGCTTAGCAAAACAGTTTTCAGTTCCGTTGGGTAGTGGAGTTAGTTTAATGTCTGTTTTGTTGACCCTGCAGAACACGGGGCAAATGAAAGGGGCAAGATGACTGCCTGCTCTTCTGGAATTGACTTTTTCAAACATTGCTAATTCCCACAGAAGAATATCATGGGTTTGCCCTGGAAATGTATTTTTGCTGAAACGATCATTTGAATTTGTTTTGGGTGACCTGGGTCTGGATATTTAGAATAGAGTACGAGTCAGGTAATCTGGCTTCATCATGGTTAGTTTTGAAGTAGGAGTAATATGGCATCACCTTGTAAGGACCCGTGAAAAAGAGTACACTGCAGAGCTGTGATGTCACACCGTATTGGGGGTCAATGGGATAAGGAGCAGGACACCCAGATCATCAATCAATGGTATTTATTGAGCACTTACTGTGTGCAGTGCTCTTCACACAATAAGCACTCAATAAATAAGACTGACTTACTGATTGCAGAACCCTGAATTAAGTACTAGAGAGAATAAAATACAACGGAGTTGGTAGACACATTCTCTGCCCACAGCAAGCTTAAGGTCTAGAGATCATCATGGAAGCTTGGAAGAAATCCAGAAAACCTGCAAGTCTCATGCTTGCTGTTGATCTAAGGTTCTTTGAGGACAAGACACATATCTATCTACTTTATTGGATTCTCCCAAGCCCCAGTATAGTGCTCTGCATGGAATAGGGATTCAATAAATGCCACTGATTTATAGCTTTCATTTTCCAGCCTTCCTGACAGTTATGGCTGTGTCTACTCCACCAAAGCAAAGACTCAATGTTTTCTTGCATGGGCTTGTCTGAATGATGTGGATACAACATTTCCCTTTTGCCATAATAACAATAATGACATTTATTAAGCACTTACTGTGTGCAAAGCACTGTTCTAAGCACTGGGAAGGTTACAGGGTGATCAGGTTGTCCCACGGGGGGCTCACAGTCTTAATCCCCATTTTACAGATGAGGGAACTGACGCCCAGAGAAGTTAAGTCACTTTCCCAAAGTCACACAGCTGACAACTGGCGGAGCTGGGAATTGAACCCAAGACCTCTGACTCCAAAGCCCATGCTCTTTCCACTGAGCCACGCTGCTTCTCATAACAACCAGCCCCCCCGTGCTTTCCTGGCTGGTTATCACAAAAAGGGGCTGTGTTCAGTGGGATTTTCCCTTCTTGACGACCTTCACCTGAAATAAATTGATTTAGCTCCTGGAAACATGGTTTCAGTTGGCTTGGGCTCAACCACTTTACCTGCTGTGTGATCTTAGGCAAGTCACTTCACTTCTCTGTGCCTCAGTTCCCTCATCTGCAAAATGAGGATTCAATACCTGTTCTCCCTCCTACTTAGGCTGTGAGCTCTATGTGGGACCTGATTATCTCCAGCACTTTAGTACAGCACTTGGAACATAGTAAGCATTTAACAAACACCATTATTATTATTATCATTATACCATCCAATGGAGAAGGAGTACCCTGTAGTTCCAGAAGAGAAAAAGTCTTCTCCAAATCCTTACCATTTCTTGCAGGCTCAGCCTTGCAGCATTCAGGAGTAAAATAATTCAGAGGAGGTAATAAATGATAATTATGGTACTTGTTAAGTGCTTTCTATGAGGCAAGCAGGGTTCTAAGTGCTTGGGTAAATACAAGCTAATCAGGTTGGACACAGTACCTGTCCCTCGTGGGGCTCACAATCCTAAACCCCATTTACAGATAAGGTAACTGAGGCCCAGAGAAGTTAAGTGCCTTGCCCAAGGTCACACAGCAGACATGTGGCCAAGTGATGATCCATGGCTCTATATTCAGTGTTTTCATACTTCCTTCCCTTTTATTTACATCAGATAAAGGGGGAGGAGTAAAAAAGGGAGAGAGTTACAGAGAGAGAGAGAGCTGGAGATCCCAGAACACATATTCAGAGCACCAAGAAAAACTTTCTAAGAACAAATGATCACAACAGGGAGCTATCCTTAATGTGTACATCAATCTGAGCTTTTAACAGATAGATATCTGAGGATAGCATGGTGTTACAGCCCTATGGGAGGACAAAGATCAGAATTTTTCCCCCTCTAATATTTCCATTCATCAAAAGTCACCCCCCCCGCCACCCACATACTAAAAAATTGGCCTTGTATACCGTTTCCAGAGTTCTCTAAGCTGTTGGCTCAAGGTGCTTGAGAAAAGTCAGAAAGAAGAATAAAATGTGATCCCTGACCTTGAGGATCTTACAATGTATAGAAGACAAGTGTAAATGGAGAAATATACCCTAATAATAATAATAGTAATAATTATGGTACTGCTTAAGTACTTACTAAGTGCTAAGCACTATTCTAAGGGCTGGGGTAGATACAAGTTAATCAGGATGGACACAGCCCCCGTCCCACATGGGGCTCATGCTCTTAGTCCCCATTTTCCAGATGAGGCAACTGAGGCCCGAAGAAGTCTAGTGACTCGCCCATTAGAACTCATGTCCTTCTGACTCCCAAGGTCATGCTCTATCTACTAAGCCACGCTGCTTAACCCTAGTTAAGAGATCATGAGAATAAGTGTAAATGATTATCAGTGATCTTTACTGAGGGATTACTCTGAGCAGAGCCCTGAGAACTTACAGTTGATAGAGGGACTTACAGTGCAAAAGGGTCAGGGACTCAATTACAAAGAAACAGATAAGTGGAGGTGTCTGAAGGGAAGGCCTGATTAGGATAGAGGTGGCTTTTTAGACAAGGAATAGTGGAGTCAGGACCCCAACTTTGCTCTTTTAACTCTTCACTCTACCCAAACCACTTGCACCAAAATCTTGTGCTCTGCACAAGGTCTCAGAAGTGAGATCTCAGGACAGAGACTCTTCAACTCCATGAGAAGCAGCATGGAGTAATGGATAGAAAACAGCCCTGGGAGTCAGGTCAGAGGATCACGGGTTCCCATTCCACCACTCATCTGCTGTTTGATCTTGGGAAGTCACTTCACGTCTCTGTGCCTCAGTTACCTCTTCTGTAAAATGGGGATTGAGACAGCCTCACATGGGACAGGGACTGTGTCCAGCATAGTTTGCTTGGATCCACTCCAGGGTTTAGTACAGTGCTTGAAACATAGTAAGTACTTAACAAATACTACAGTTATTATTATTATTAGTCTACTGCTCCGATGAGAAGTCCAGCCATCCATCCTGATCAGACAAGTGCACTGTCTGTCCTTGGTGACTTTGGAGTTGGAGTTGTGATTGAATTTAAACTCATTTCCTCTGTTCTTTACATTTGAACTGCCTTACAGACTGAGTAAAGAAAACCTGTCCTTCCCCACAGCAATTTTTTACCAGCCTGAAAAATGTTTACCATTCCTTGCTGAATTCTCTGAGGTCAAACTGAGGAATGGGGACCAGAGGAGGACAGTATCTGGGCTACTCTGATATTTGGACAAATAATAATGTTAATAATTTTGCTATTTGTTAAGCACTTACAATGTGCCAAGCACTGTTCTAAGCACCAGGGTAGATACAAGGTAATCAGGTTGTCCCATGTGGAGCTCACAGTCTTAACCCCCATTTTACAGATGAGGTAACTGAGGCACAGAGAAGTGAAGTGACCTGCCCAAAGTCACGCAGGAGACAAGTGGCAGAGCTGGGATTCGAACCCATGTCCTCTGATCCCCAATCCTGGGCTCTTGCCACTAGGTCATGCTGCTTTTCAATGTCATCAGCCCCATGATTAGCAGGTAGTTCCCCCAAATTTCCATCCTCTCTGGTCTGGTCTAAATTGGGACTCTATTCTGGGCTAAACAAGCAGCAAACCCTAGACTGGATTTCCTTGACTTCCACTCTCCTGGAGTCACCAAAGCCAGAATCTAACTCTGGCCATCATGTTGTATTTGTGACTTAAATTCTCGCCAAAGTCACAGATTAAATGTAGTAACATTTCCCCCAATTTTCCATTTGTGGATGAAGTCCCCTAGCACTAATGGACTAATTATTATTATTAATAATAGTAATACTTGTTGTATTTGTTAAGTCCTTACTATGTGCTACGCACTATTCTAAGTGCTGGGGTAGTTACAAGCTAATCGGGTTGGACACAGTTCCTGTCCCACATGGAGCTCACAGTCTTAATTCCCATTTTACAGGTGAGAGAACTGAGGCACAGAGGAAGTGAAGTGACTTACCCTAGGTCACACAGCAGACAACTTGAATGGCAATGTATGTATCACTTCTTCAAAGAAGAATCCCAATCATGGGGAAATGGGCATGGTTTAGAACAGAAATACAGGGGACACATATTACATTATACATGATATTATATTATATCGTTATAGTGTACTCTCCTATTCATTCATTCATTCAATCGTATTTATTGAGAGCTTACTTTGTGCAGAGCACTCCCAAGCACTTAGTACAGCGCTGTGCACCTAGTTAAGTGCTCAATAAATATGACTGACTGACTGGCTGATTGACTGGACATTTGGCTAGAGAATAAAGAGAGTCAGGCCTAAACGATCTCCTGTTTCAGACCAAATCAGATTCTGGCCTAGCAGATGATTGCATTTTCTTAAAAATGAAAGATATTAATACAGTGCTTTGCACACAGTAAGTGCACAATAAATACAATTGGTTGAATGAATCTGTCTCTTCTGTAGTAAAGGCAAAATCATGAAGACGGTCTTCAAGGTGTCAGGTTTAAGGCACCTTGAAGGGAGATAAACCAGCAAGGGCATCGAGTTGGCTTCATCACCAATGACCACATGAGCTATTTCTTCCCCAATCCTTCCAAATAATTTACCAATCCTTTCAGAAATATGCCCTCATAGATGCCAGGCCAGAACAAGTCTTGAGAAGCAGAGCGATACAGCGAGATTTCATGTCTGCACAATTAACATCATTATGGAGGTGTAATTTCCCTAATTAGTTTATTTCATCAAGATTTGATTGAATGCTTTTCTCATTTCATTTATCCAACCTTGTTGTACCTTAGGCTCATGAATAATAGGAACCGAGATGTGTAGCATGGTGTGGCTTCATTTCCTTCTTAAAGAAACCGGAGCATAAATAAAACATCTGTGACTTTCTGTGGAGCGCTGCCTCTGAATTCCAGCTCCCTGATTGATGGAGACAGGAGAGTGTTTTCTTAAGTAAGGCAGGGAATTATTTCACTGGATCCAGGCCACAAACCATTGTCTTCCTGAGTAGATCAGTAGACAAGGAAATGAGCACAATTACAAAGCAGAGGTGAGACAGGAAACAGTCTTGGACGGCAAGACCAACTAACCCCACTTAGGAGGCAGACGTCTTTTTGTTTGGCCCCTTCCTGTTTCCTAACCTGACAGATTCAAGGTGTGGGGGGGCAGGTTCTTCCTTTTTGCAGGTTTCACTCTCTGCCAGGTACAATATGCAAATGAAACCTTTAGACAATATTAATAATTATAATAATGGTCCTTGCCAACCACTTACTCTGGGCTAAGCACTGTTAGAAGCTCTGGAGTAGATAATAATAATAATAATAATAATGATAATAATAGTATTTGTTAAGCACTGACTTTGTGCCAAGTACTGTTCTAAGTGCTGGGGTAGATACGAGGTAATCAGGTTGTCCCATGTGGGGCTCACAGTCGTAATCCCCATTTTACAGATGAGGTGACTGAGGCACAGAGAAGTTAAGTGATTGCCCAAAGTCACACAGTTGACAAGTCGCGGAGCCAGGATTAGAACCCACGACCTCTGACTCCCAAGCCCTTGCTCTTTCCACTAAACCACACTGCTTCTCTGATACAAGGTAAGCAGGTTGGACACAGTCCCTGTCCCACGTGGGACTCACATTCTTAATCCCCATGTTACAGATGAGGTAACTGAGGCCCAGAGAAGTGAAGTGACTTCCCCAAGGTGGCACATTAGACGTGTGGAGGAGCTGGGATTAGAACTCAGGCCCTTCTGACTCTCAGTTCCGTGCTCTATCCACTAAGTCATGCTGCTTCTCAGAAGAAGAAAGTTATAAAGCAACAAGTCAAACTGTATACAAACTTCATGAAAGCAGTGAGGAGTCGTAGTAGTCAGAATCCTAACTCAGGAGCCAGAAACCCCTAGTGCTATTTGCTAGTTCCCTCCTCCTTCCAATATCTCAGTTCTCATTTCCATAAAATGGGGGCAATGCCAGAGGTAGTTTTAAAATAACAACAATAATAATTATATGTGTCAAGCTAAGCATCAAGCATTGTACTAAGTGCTGGGTTTGACACAAGATAATTGTGTCCATCATGGGGCTCTCAGTCCAAGTAGGAGGAAAAACAGCTATTGAATCCCCATTTTGCAGATGAGGGAACTGAGGCAGAGAGAAGTGAAGTGACTTGCTCAAGGTCACACAGCAGGTAAGTGGTAGAGCCAGGAGTCAAATCCAGGTCCTCTGACTCTTAGGCCCGTGCTCTTCCCACAAGGCCACGCTGCTTCTGGTTTGCTAGTAGCACACCACTTCTGCAAATAAATACCTTCATTTTCTACACCAAACGTGAGTCATTCGCATAGTCAAAACATCTCCATGTTGTTTTTTCCAAAAGTGGCTCTGGGGAGGGAGCTCTTGGAGCCTAAGAGAGGGTTTGAGTTCGGTAAGATGCAATGGAGGAATCCTAGCTAAATGTACGTGCTCCCGTCCTGGGCCCTCTCACTTCAGCTGAGTTTGGTCACCTTCCCAAGTTCAGAGGTGAATTGATTCATTGATGCTGTTTGGAAATGGTTTTCTCTGTCAAGAGAAAGTTGGGTACAGAGGGAGGAGCTGATGGAGGGGCCCCCAGGCTCCCCTCTTCCAACATAGTTTGGGGGATGGAGTCTTGAAGCAGCATGGCTCAGTGGAAAGAGCATGGGCTTAGGAGTCAGAGGCCATAGGTTCAAATCCCAGATCCTCCAATTGTCGGCTGTGTGACTTTGGACAAGTCGCTTGACTTCTCTGGGCCTTATTGACCTCATCTGGAAAATGGGGATTAAGACTGTGAGCCCCCCATGGGACAACCTGATCACCTTGTAACCTCCCCAGTGCTTAGAACAGTGCTTTGCACATAGTAAGCGCTTAATAAATGCTATTATTATTATTATTATCATTATTATTATTATTATTATTATTATTATTATTATTTATTATTATTATCTCCCAGAACAGGTGTCTTCCCTGCCAGAGTCTGGGAGGTGAAGGAGTGTGACATACAGGGCAGAATGGAAGTGGGAAAAGAGATGATAGAGGAAAAATAGTGGCCAAGTGCCCAGGCTTGGGAGTCAGAAGGTCGTGGGTTCTAATCTCGGCTCTGCCACATATCAGCTCTGTGACCTTGGGCAAGTCACTTCACTCCTCTCTGCCTCAGTTCCCTCATCTAGAAGGTGGGAATTGAGGCTCTGAGCCCCTGGTAGGACAGGGAATATGTCCAACCTGATTTGCTTGTATCCATCCCAGTGCCTAGTACAGTACCTGGCCTATAGTAAGTGCTTAAAAAATACCACGCTTTATTTATTTCCACATATTGGGGGTGGAATTTTCTCTAGTCTAATACCCAATCAGAATCACTCAGAGGATTCATCAGAGCAAATCTTTGAGGCTTTGGGGAATTTCCTGCCCGAAGAGACACTGTCATTTTGAGAATATATTGGGAGGTTGCTTTTCCTCTCTAGAATCTCTGAACGTGCCTCTCTGAGGCTCATTCCTAATTGCAAAGTTGTAATGCTCTGTTTTGATGCTTGGCTTTACTCTGGCTTATTTCAGTGGTTTACATTAGGAATTAATTTTTGGCACAAGCCACTATAGCAATGCAGAGATATGCTGAGTTTTGCTTACTGAAATAGAAACTGTGCTAAAAACCCAAAATGACTGCAGCGGTAATTAACCCAAATCACACACCGGAGAGCATTTGCTAATATAGATGCACTGTAAATAGTTTTTTTTTTTTTTTCCTCCCGTTTAAAAACAGCAAATGGAGAGTTAATAGAGCAAGTTGTTCACCTAGAAGAGCCGGTGCAGTGTGTAACTTAGACAGTACCAGTGAGCTAATGGACAATCTGAATTGCTCTCCTCTGTGGCATAATAACACAGACGTCAAAAAGCTCTGGGCTGAATTAGGACTCCAGCCAGCAATATGTTTCCCACCACTCATTGCAATGCTCTTTCCACCCAGAATGCCACAGTCTGGAATTTTGTATTCATCTAAATACGAACTACCTGGGGCAGGGATCTTGTCTGTTGTTGTGTTTTATAAAGTGCAGAATGCACATTTGGGACCATAAATAATAAATGGCAATGGTAATAATTAGTGCTATAGTTATTGTGCAACCTAAAAGGATATTTCTGTTGTAGGGACGATTATGGTCACGGTAGAAATGTGCCAATGGGAATGTTTCAAACTCTGAACCTCCAGATTGACTTTTACTGAATTAGCCTAGAGTTTAGGCAGGATGAAAATTGTCATTGAAGAGGGACCGCAGTTTGAGGTCTTAAACGTGGAAGTAGGTACTTGTTTTTGACTCTGTTTTTTTAATAGACATAATAATAATAATAATAATGGCATTTATTAAGCACCTACTATGTGCAAAGCACTGTTCTAAGCACTGGGGAGGTTACAAGGTGATCAGGTTGTCCCACGTGGGGCTCACAGTCTTAATCCCCATTTTACAGATGAGGGAACTGAGGCCCAGAGAAGTTAAGTGACTTGCCCAAAGTCACACAGCTGACAATTGGCAGAGTTGGGATTTGAACCCATGACCTCTGACTCCAAAGCCTGGGCTCTTTCCACTGAACCACACTGAACCATGTCTACACATAGACATGTATACATATTTACTGTGAGCCAAGTGCTGGAGTAGATATGGAGTTATCATGTTGAATGCCACCCCGTCTCATATGAGGCACAAGATTTACAATAATCATGATAATGATAATAATAAGAAGAATATTTATTTAGCTTTTAGTAAGTACCAAGCATTGTACTAAGCACTGGGGTAGTGTCATCTAGTGGATAGAGCACGGGATTGGGAGACAGAAGGACCAGGGTTCTAACCCCAGCTTTGCCACATGTCTGCTGCAAAACCTTTGGCAAGTCACTTAAACTTCTCTGGGCCTCAACTTCCTCATCTGTAAAATGGGGATTAAGAGTGTGAAGCCCATGTGGGACAGGGACCGTGTCCAACCTGATTAACTTGTATCTGCCCCAGCTCTTAGAACAGCGCATAGTAAATGCTTAACAAGTACCATAATTATTATTATTAATTACTATTATTGTTATTATACATGATAAACAGGTCAGAAATAGTCCCTATCCCTTCTGGGGCTCCCAGTTGAAGTAGGAGGAAGGACAATCATTTAATCCCTATTTTCTGTTGTCCTCTCCCAAGCACTTAGTACGGTGCTCCGCATGCAGTAAGCACTCAATAAATACAATTGATGGATTTTACAGATGAGGAAACTGAAGCCGAGACAGATGTAAGTGATTTCCCACAGTCACACAGCAGGCCAGTGATAGTCCTGGGTTCTACTAACTCCCAAATTAGAGGGAGAGGGAAGAGCAAGGCTTTTCCTATTAGGCCTTGCTCAGAGAGGGATAAAGGTCTGTAGTAAAAATCCACAACTATCAGGAGTCAACATTAAACCCAACTAAATTGTCCGTCTCTAACCTGGCAATGTAGACTGTGAGCTTGCTCTCCAGGCTGCAAGCTAGCTGTGGGCAAGAAATGTACCTACCAACTATTTTGAATTGTATTCTCCCACGTGCTTAGTACAATGCTCAAGACACAGTCCAGGAGTAGCAGTATGGCCAAGTGAATGGAGCGGGGGCCGGGAGTCAGATTCTAATCCCGGCTCAGTCACTTGTCTGCTGTGTGACCTAGGGCAAGTCATTTAACTTCTCTGTGCCTCAATTACCTCATCTGTAGAATGGGGATTAAGAACGTGAGCCCCATGTGGGACATGGAAAATGTCCAACCTGATGATCTTGTATCCACCCCGGGGTTTAGAACATTGCCTGACACATAGTAAGTGCTGAAGAAATACCATTTAAAAAACCAAAAAACCAGCATGACATAGTGGAAAGAGCATAGGCCTGGGAGTCGGAGGACCTGGGTTCTAATCCCAGCTCTGCCACTTATCCGCTGTGTGACCTAGGGAAAGTCACTTAACTTCTGTCTGGCCTCATTTACCTCATCTGTAAAATGGTGATTTAGATCATGAACCTTATATGAGACAGGGTCTGTGTCTAACCAGATTATCTTATCTACCCCAACACTTAGTACAGTGTCTGGCACTTAGTAAACTCTTAATAAATACCATAAAAAACCTCCATTGATTGATTCAGACAGTCTACAGTGTGAAGCAGTCCATTTTTTTCCCTTTGCTGGTATTCATTCATTCAACAGTATTTATTAAGTGCTTACTGTGTGTAGAATACTATACTAAGCACATGGAAAAGTACAGTACAACAGTAAACAGTGGCATTCCCTGCCCACAATGAGCTCACAGTCAAGAAAGGGGGAGACAGACATCAATACAAATAAATAAAATTACAGATATATACATAAGTGCTGTGAGGCTTGAGCGGTGGCGGAGGAGGGAAAAGCGAAGGGAGCAAGTCAGAGCGATGCAGAAGGGAGTGGGAGATGGGGAAAAGTGGGGCTTAGTATGGGAAGGCCTCTTGGAGGAGATGTGCCTTCAGTAAAGCTTTGAAGGTGGGGAGAGTAATTGTCTGGTATCCGGTATTGCCACTGCCTTCCGTGTTGGCCATGGAGACAGACCTATGTATCAGGACACAAGGATTTTTTCCCAGGTGGGCAATTATCTAACTCCCCTTCTGGAGAGTTTTGGTGGCAAAGTTCATGGCAAGAGGATCCTCAGAGGTACAGGTAGTAATGGGGGAGAGTATGTGCAAAACTACACGTCACCTGAAACGAGAGCAAACTAAATGGCACGATGGTACTCGCTAAGAAAACAACTTCGTAACTGTGTAAAGGTCTCAAAAGACTCAGCGATCCAGTGCTTCTTATAGAAGTGCAGTGAGTTAAACATTTTTTTCCCATTTTTCGAAGGACCCTATTACTTTCACATCTTTCTCCCCTCCAAGCAAAAGCGAACTGAAATGTTTTTTTTCAACGCGGCTTTCTGTCGCTATCTATTTTAGATAACAGTCCCCTGGTGTTAAAGTCCTTCCTTGTTTTTCTAAGCAGGGATTTGGCGAGCAGAGAATCACAAGGCTCCTTAGACTGCCCCACAGTGAGTCTAACTAACATTCCATCATCTCCCCAACCAGTTTAAACATGATTTTGAGTTGATATTTTTCAGCTTTAAAATATTTTTAAAAGCTTTCACTGTTTTTAGTGCAAGTCTGAGAGCTCAAAAGTAACCATTCTTCCTCCCCTCGAATCTGTACTGTTACATTTTGATTTCTTTTTCCTGGTGCTTGTGCTTTGTTTTTTCCAGGGAACTGCAAGCCAATGTGGCTTGAACTCTGTTTACTTCAATTCTGTCATAATAAATAAGCTTCTTTGCTGATTGTCATTCCAGCTCTGGAGTGCTATTCATTGGTGCAGAAGGATTGTCAGATCATGCCAAAACAATGGCCAAGATGTTCTTTTAATAGCCTGAGAGCCATTGTTTAAGAATTAAGGGTCCTTAAAGCGTCATCCAGTTTGGGATCTCAAAGCACTTTGCTAGCAGTTGGCTCTCAGAACTCCTGGGTAAGGAGGATGATATTTCCATCCACTTGGAGGAAGTGAGGCTCAGAGAGAGCTTGTGTATCAATTGGTCAATCAGTGGTATTTATTGAGTGCTTTCTGTTTTTGTTAATATGTTTTGTTTTGTTGTCTGTCTCCCCCTTCTAGACTGTGAGCCCGCTGTTGGGTAGGGACCATCTCTATATGTTGCCAACTTGTACTTCCCAAGTGCTTAGTACAGTGCTCTGCACACAGTAAGTGCTCAATAAATACGATTGAATGAATGCATGTTATGCAGAGCCCTGTAATAAGTGCTTGGGAGACTACAGTATAACAGAGTCGCATTTCCTGCCCATGAGAAGTTTACAGTTTAAAAGGGGAGAGAAACATTGAAATCAATGATGGATATGTACATAAGTGCTATGGAACTGAGGGTGGAGTGAATATCAAGCAATTAAAGGGTTGCTCAAATTCACAGGGCAGAAGTAGGAATCAAAAGCAGTGTTGTCTAGTGGATAAAACGAAAATCAAAAGGACCTGGCTTCTAATCCTGGCTCTGTTACTTGTCTGCTGCATGACCTTGGTCAAATCACTTCACTTCTCTGTGCCTTAGTTACCTCATCTCTAAAATGGGGGGGAAGACTCTGAGCCACATGTGGGACATGGATTGGGTCCAACCTGATTAGCTCACATCTACCCCAGAACTTAATACAATGCCTGGCACATAGTAAGGGTTTAACAAATACCAAAAAAAAACACCAAAACCCAAAACGGCACCCTGCTCTGCTCCTCAATCTGAAGAAAACTTTCCACTCAACAACCTTTGGCTATTTCAAATCGGGGACCCACAAAGCATGCCTATAGCCCTTGAAGAAATCCTAAAATGTTTAAAAACATCCAGTTTCAGCCCCAGATTTGTGGGTTGTTTTTGTTTTTAATAAAGCTTCAACTACTCGCCTTGTAAGATGCAAATCATCTTAAAGTGGAATAGGGAGAAAAACATGTGGGAGGAAGGAATCCAGTGAGAATGCTGAAATATAATCCAAAGCATGTTCTCCTCCAAAATGCTCTCAAGGGGTTAATACTCCCCCACTGCATATGATATGACAACACGCCCTTGGCAGCTTTCCCCATTCTTTATATAACACTTCCAAGCGCTGAAGCTTGTATCCTCCTAGTAATGCTTTTAATTTGTGTTCTGCTGGGGAGAGGCCAAGATTTAATCGAAATCATTAGAATGTCTTTGCTTGAAGTAGCTGAGAGCTAGCAGCGAGGCTGGTGGAGGAGGTTACTTTGGAATAATTAAAAGAAATACATAAGGTCGTCATTGGTGCCTGAGTTATTCCAGACACCAGGCCTGGGAATAAAAAGGTTGAATTTAATGGCAGAGATTCTTAACTGAAATCAAATTCTTGCCCAGAAACTTTTCTGTGAAAGCCCATGTTGTCTCTCTTCCCACACACCTAATAAAAGGGAACTCAGCTTCCATCTTTAAAGGACGGTTGAGGAGCAACGTAAGCTTTTCATCGGCCAGGGCAACCTGACTTCCTGCCGCCTTTCTGGGTGGCCTGAGAGGAATTAGTCACCCACCCTCTCTCCCCATCGGAGCTTCTCTAACTGAAAGAAGAGGAGCGGGAGACGATCTTGCCTCTCAGGGGTGTGATGGGAACTATTGTTTAGGGCCTTCCAGGAGGGTCGTCCTTGCCAAACACGATCCTGTTGGTGAAAAGCAGTGAGCACCAACAACCTACTAGGGCCGGGAGTGGTTCCGGTTGCGATAAAGCGAGGCGATAAAAGGGCACCATTCTTAAAGCACCAAGGTCCAGTCAGGGCTTTGAGCCATCTGATTGGATTGTCCAAGGCAGCCCATGCCCCTTTTATGTGGGATTTTTTTTCCCCTTTTCCTTCTTGTCTTTCTTTGCTTGCTAATCGAAACCTCCCTTGGTTATGCTCCATAATAGAAATAATAATAATATATTATTATAGTACTTATTAAATGCTTACTATATGTCAAACACTGTCCTAAGCACTGGGGGAAGATACAAGTTAATCAGGTAGGACACAGCCCCTGCCCCACATTTTACAGATGAGATAAATGAGGCCCAGAGAAGTTAAGTGACTTGCCAAAGGTAATGCAGCAGACATGTGGCAGAGCCAGGATTAGAACCTGGTTCCTTCTGACTCCCAAACCTGGGCTCTATCCACTAAGCCACACACTGGATCCAATGTTTTTTACCATCTCTCCCCAGATTATTTTACAACTCTCTTTCATCATCAATCATATTTATTGAGCGCTTACTGTGTGCAGAGCACTATACTAAGCACTTGGGAAGTCTCCTTCCTATCTTTCACTTTCTGCTCCACCCCATCCACCCGAGATATCTGCTTCCTATACCTTGTCCATGCTGCTCTCCCTTTCTGAAGCTCTGTGCTCTTCAAATCCTCCAGCCCACAGCTCTCCCCACCTTTAAAGGTCAACTGAAAATACCCACCTCCTCTAGTAAGCTTTGTTTGGTTAATTCCCAACCTCTGCCATGTTGTGGCATAATGGAAAGAGCATGGGCTTGGGAATCAGAGGACTTGCATTCTAAGTCTGGCTCTGTTGGGTACTGCTGTGTGACCTTGGGCCAGTCACTTCACTTCTCTGAGCCTCAGTTTCTTCAACTGTAAAATGGGTATTCAATACCTGTTCTCCTCCTGAGACTGTGAACTCCATGTAGGATAGGGACTGTATCTGACCTGATTAACTTTAGTACAGTTTTTGGCACAGTGTAAGTGTTTAACAAATGCCATAGCAGCCACCCTAAGAGCTTATTAATTTTTCCCTATCCTCACCCTTCTATAATAATGATGGCATTTGTTAAGCGCTTACTATGTGTAAAGCACTGTTCTAAGTGTTGGGGGGGATACAAGGTGATCAAGTTGTCCCACGTGGGGCTCACAGTCTTAATCCCCATTTTACAGATGAGGTAACTGAGGCTCAGAGAAGTTAAGTGAGTTGCCCAAGGTCACACAGCAGACATGTGGTGGAGTCGGGATTCGACCCCATGATCTCTGACTCCAAAGCCCGTGCTCTTTCCACTGAGCCACGCTGCTTCTCTAAGGCTTCTCTACATATACGTTCAATGATATATTTATTCATTATATATTTATTCAGCTATTTCATCCCAAACGTACTCATGCTACTGGAACCTGTTAAGCTCTGATCTAGTGGAAAAAGCCAGAGTCTGGGAATCAAGGCATCTAAGTTATAGTTCTTGTTCCACCAGGAAGGGAATGCCTGCTGAAATCTCTTCCATCAGGGATGAAGGTGTCTGTCTGAAGAAGCCTCTGGCTTGTTCCATGAATTGTATCATCTTGGAAGTCAGCCTGTTTTGGGAGATGGGATCTGGAGAAGATGTAGAATTGTCCTCTGATTCAAACACTGCCTCTTTAGAATGTCAGGGTAAACAGTGAAGGGGGAACAGGAATTGCTTTACCTGCCAGAATAGAAGAGCTGGTAGTGTGGTGAGGAATGGGGTATGTGGTGTCTTGACTTAAGATACTTCACAATCCTAGGAATGGCAGAGGAGCATCGAGTTGTAAATCATCTGTGACAAACACCTGGTTCCATCCTGCTGTCCCCCTCGAGACTGTAAACTCATCGTGGGCAGGGAACGTGTCTACCAACTCTGTTGTACTATAGTCTCCCAAGTGCTTAGTACAGTGCTCTGCACACAGGTGCTCAATAAATACAGTGATTGATCTATTGCTACCCGCACTGCGGAAGTTGATGATGAAACTCTGAACTATGAGGAATTTGGGTTGGTTGTGGTAGGGGCTGTGGTGACTGTTGGACTCTGAACAGTACTGCCAGGGGCTTGAGGAATGTGAAAGTGCTCCTTCAGGCATTCTTGTCCTTCCTAGATTATTCTATTTGTCGTTATTACAACTTTCTTTGCATGAACCCACCAACCGTCCCTCCCTACTCTTGGCTTGTGATTCTCTTGAGGACCAGAGATTGGGTCTAATTTCCATCTGTTGTTTTTCCCAGCACTGGGTCCAGGGCTTTGAACAAATCAAACACTTAATTAATACTAATATAAGACAACTGAAAAATAGTCGGCTCAGGTGGGCAGTGAAAATCACGGCAGCTACCAAAGCAACTCATCTGCTGAATGCACTGTGCTTTAGGGCTCTCTGGTAAGACACCATATGCTGTGGTCACTTTGGCAGCGGGTACTCTGTGCAGAAAGATTTTGTGTGTACTCTGTAGTGGGTGATGATGATGATAATGATCATGGTATTTTTAAGTGCTTACTATGTGCCAACCACTGTTCTAAACATGGGGTTAGATACAAGCTAATCAGGTTGGACACCATCTCTGCCCCATGTGGAGCTCACTACATTAATCCCCATTTTACAGATGAGGTAACTGAGGCCCAGAGAAGTGAAGTGACTGGCTCAAGGTCACATAGCTGACAATAATAATAATAATGATAATTGTGGTATTTGTTAAAAGTGCTTCTTTTGTGCCACACACTGTACTAAGTGCTGGAGCAGATAACAAGCAAATCGAATTGGACAGAGTCCCTGTCCCACATGGGGCTCACAATCTCAACCCCCATTTTACAGATGAGGTAACTGAGGCCCAGAGAAGTGAAGTAACTCACCCAAAATCGTAAAGCAGACTAGTGGCAGAGCCGGATTAGAACCCATGCTCTTTCCATTAGGGTGCACTGGGAGAAAGGAGAAAGTCAGTCGGGAATCACCACAGAGAATTCACCCACTGGTGGAGAGGAATTCTGCTGTACTGTACAAGAGATCCAAGAATGACTCTCTCCAGGGGAGGGCATTAAATAACCTAAGGCGATTAGGAAAGGAAATGCTAATTTCAAACCTCATCTTCTCTCAAGTTACGTTTACAAAGGGTGGCACCAAGTCACCGATGCAGTAAACAAGCAAGTGTAGGAATTAGTGTGAGAAACTAGCTTTCCTTGAATTACAGTACTTGCAGTGTGGAAATTTGAATACAGGCTCTCACAGCAGACTGGGCTCGCATAATGAACAAACAGAGAATGTTGCCTGATTTAGGGGACTGGAACTGAACTTTTGACCCGAGAATATAAGGCGGTTTGGTTTCCAGGAGAATTAGTTTAGCTCGGCTAATGGGTGCCAATAAGGCCCGAAAGCTGTGTGTCGGGCACATAATCTTTTAATTAACCACCAAGTGAAAAGTAGTTTGGGAAGCGCAATAAGTCAGATTCAGGTCGGATCAAGAAGAATAATATGTGGGCTTTGGGGAAATTTCCATACTCGCGAAATGTACATTAAAAAGAGGAAGTCCCCCAAGATCTATTACGAAGCTTCTAGAAATTGGATGTAACTTGGCTTCTTCCAAAGCCTGTGAATAGATCGCAACACTGAGAAAGTATTTTCTGACTGTGCAGTACCAAAGCTACCATGTCCTTTCTCACTTTCCTGGAATTCTAGCTCAGCAAATTCACTGGATTCATTATTTCCTTGTTGCCCAATGGTCTGCTCAGTGCCATAAGGCGAAAAGTTTGGAGCTGCGGCTGGGAAATAATAGACATTATGCGCGCTGTTCCAAATATTTTTCAGTGCTTGGGATCAAATCCTACGGGAACAGGGCTCCCACAGTTGAGGCCGCAGGTTTGCATTGCACAGCTTTCTTTGGACAGAAGAGGCCCATCTGGCCAGAGGATGAACTTGGTAACAACTGCCGCCCAGGTGTTTCACCCTCCGTTTACTAGAAGTCAGCAGTAGCCAGATTTGAGGAGGGATTAAGCGCATATGTTTCACAGAAAGAGGAAAAGTGGATGTCTGGCCCACCCAGCGTGACGATCTGGAGTCGTTCTCCGTTTCTTAAGTTCGCCGGGTTGTGGATAGAGCACCAGCCTGGGACTCAGAAGTACCTGGGATCGAATCCCAGCTCCGTCACTCTGCTGCTGAGTGACCTTGGGCAAGTCCTTCAACTTCTCTGGGCCTCGGTTCCCTCATCTGTAAAATAGGGATTAAGACTGTGAGTCCCAAGTGGGACAGGGATGGTTTCCAACCTGAGTAACTTGTATCTACCCCAGTGCTTAGAGCAGTGCATGACACAAAGTAAACACTTGATACCATCATCGTTATTATTTCATTATTCTCCGAAGCACAGATTACAGCACTGTTAAACTGAGGCATAGCCACGCTGCATCCTGGACTGGAGAGTGCTCAGCATACAGTAGCAACTCAGTAGAGTACTTTGCTCATACTCAGTTACTGTTCAAAGTAGTGCTCTGTTCACCGTAGGTGCTCAGTTACAGTGCTCAGATAATAATAATAATTCATTCAATCATATTTATTGAGTGCTTACTGTGTGCAGAGCACTGTACTAAGCGCTTAATAATGTTGGGATTTGTTAAGCACTTATATGTGCCAAGCACTGTTCTAAGCGCTGGGGTAAAGACAAGGTAATCAGGTCATCCCACGTAGGGCTCACAGTCTTCATCCCCATTTTACAGATGAGGTAACAGTCACAGAGAAGTTAAGTGACTCGCCCAAGATCACACAGCTAACAAATGGTGGAGCCGGGATTAGAACCCATGACTTCTGACTCCCAAGCCCGTGCTCTTTCCACCAAGCCACACTGCTTCTCTAGTAGTATTATACACTCAGATAATAATAATAGTAATAATGATGGCATTTATTAAGCACTTACTATGTGCAAAGCACTGTTCTAAGTGCTGGGGAGGTTACAAGGTGATAAGATTGTCCCACGGGGGGCTCATGGTCTTAATTCCCATTTTACAGATGAGGTAACTGAGGCACAGAGAAGTTAAGTGACTGGCCCAAAGTCACCCAGCTGACAATTGGCAGAGCCGGCATTTGAACCCATGACCTCTGACTCCAAAGCCCGTGCTCTTTCCACTGAGCCATGCTCTGCTCAGGGTAGGTGCTCTACTCTAGGTAGGTCCTCAGGTACAGTGATCTCCTTATAGGAGATGCTCAGTGACAGTGCTCTGCTCAGAAAATGTGCTCCGTTACAGGGTTTAGCTCATGGTAGGCTTTCAGGCACAGTGCTCTGCTTATGGTACGTGCTCAGTTACAGTGCTCTGCTCACAGTAGGTGCCCAGGGTCAGTGCTCTGCTCACCGTATGCTCTCAGTAGAGAGTACTAAGAATGCATGCTTGATAAATGCAGTTGATGATGATGATGGATCTTAGTCTCAGCACTCCTGGATGTAAAGGGAATAAGCAAGGATGATGAATTCATTTTTGCTCTTCCCACCATCAGCAGGGTGTCTACAGGCATTAGATCTTTTTCTAATAAATGAGAAACCAGGTAAATTTCTTAAACCAGCAAATTAGTGTATGAAAAATGAGACAAGGGCCATATTCCTTTATGAGGCCAAGCAGTTCAAAGAAACCAGGCCACAGATTATGGATGAGGAAATAAAAGCTAACTGAGAAAGCAAAATTTACCCCGAGGCCTTACCAGGAATGAAACCATACTAACCCAGGTCAACGATTTAGCCCAGGGGACCATACGGTCTCATTTTGAGAAGCAGTATGGCATAGTGGATAGAGCACAGGTCTGGGAATCTCGGCTCCACTGTGTGACCATGGGCAAATCATTTCACTTCTATGTGCCTCAGTTACCTCATCTGTAAAATGGGGATTAAGACTGTGAGCCCCATGTGAGACAGGGACTGTGTCCAACTCAATTACCTTGTGTCTATGCCAGGGCTTAATACAGTGCCTGGCACATAGTAAGTGCTAAATAAATACCACAGTTATTCTTATTACTATTATTATTATTATTAACACAATAATGAACTACCCCCCAACTCTAAACACTCCAACTGTAATGGGACCCATTTGTTTTAAATATCTTGGGAAATTACCTGGCCTAGTGGAAAGAGTATAGGACTGAGAGTCAAGACACCTGGATTCAAATCCCAGCTCTCCCACTGGCCTGCTATGTGGCCTGGGACAAGTGATTTAAACTGTGCCTCAGGTTTTTTTTTCTGTAAAATGGGAATAATAACTACTGCCTCATGGGAAAATTGTTATTATTGTGAGAACAGAACAAAATAAATAATCAATCCATGTAAAAAGGGCTTTAGAAAAAATCTAAACCTCTCTACAGATTCAAGACAGAACAACTTTTTAAGGTTCTCGGGTTTATTTCAAATCTGTCTTTCTGTTTCTATCACTTATGTTTTATGTTGCCTGTTCCAATTTGCCCTTCCACATCCCTGTTCCCCACGAAGGAAGGGACCATGACTGGTTCTTCCTCTGCCATCATTCCCGATACCTGGTGCCATTGTGGGGATTTGATCGCTGAGGGCAGGGAATGTGTTTACAAACTGTATTTCATTGTACTCTCCAAAGTGTTTAGTACAGCTCTTCTTCATAGTAAGCCCTCAAATAATACCAGCGATCGATTGAGGGCTCAGCAGATGGACAATGCCTGACGTGACCTGACTCAGCCCCTGCTGGCTTTGATCCCCAAGACATGTTTTGGGGCTGAGAATCAGAAACCCCAGATGCCACCCCAATATCCAAGACCCTCAGAGGCCCAGTGAGAGCTCCTTGCTATTCCCACCCAGTGGTCCTGCACTTTCAGCAGTTAACAATTGGGCCATTTTCCCTCCTCCGGTGGTTACACAATTCTGTTCTTGCCAAAATTGAAAAGGCTAAATTGCATTCACTTACTTAAAAACAGCCCTGCTGTCAACCAAGACGTGTATTTAATTGTTCTCCCTGTACACTGTCGGACTGGAGTGGTTTCAAACAGTCCACCAATCACAAGCAGAAAAAAAAATCATTAGAAAATCAATTTTTGCTTAATTGAAGATCCTTCTTCCAAATGGGAATGAAGTGAGATTTATAACTTCAGTTTCACTGACTGTATAATGATGGTACTTTAGCTTGTCAAGGTTTCCATTTGGTGGACGTGGTGTGTAGACAATGTCCTACACACTTCATTGCATATAAGCAAGATCTAACTGGACCTGGGGAGATGAGGAAGGGCTGTAACTGGGCAGGGAATCCTGCCCGAAGAAATGCCGGGAGTTGGGGGAAGGCCGATGAGAAATTGTTCCAAGACACAAGATATATCATGTTGGGGCAACTCATCCGTTGTCCTCTTCACTGAACCAATTAACCCTCTCAGAGCCACAGTCTCCGTAATAATAATAATAATGGCATTTATTAAGTGCTTACTATGTGCAAAGCACTGTTATAATCGTTGGGGAGGTTACAAGGCGATCAGGTTGTCCCACATGGGGCTCATAGTCTTAATCCCCATTTTGCAGATGAGGTAACTGAGACCCAGAGAAGTGATTTGCCCCAAATCACCCAGTTGACAAGTGGCAGAGCGGTATTAGAACCCTCGGCCTTTGGCTCCCAAGCCCGGGCTCTTGCCACTAAGCCACACTGCTTCTGTTTCAAGCAATGAAATGAGGATGAAATACCTCTTCCACCCTCCATTTTTGACTGTGAGCCCCTTGTCTGACTATGTCCAGCCTGATAATCTTGTATTTTCCATGGTGCTTGATGTTATGGACAGAGAATGTGTTTGTGCATTGTTATATCATGGTTTCCCAAGAGCTTAGTACAGTGCTCTGCACACAGTAAATGCTCAACAAATACTATTGAATGATCCAACTGAATGAATTGAATGGAAATGTAATCCAGGTAACAAATACTACAATTATTGTTAATATACAGCGTGCTCTTCCTGAAGATTCATTTGGTATCTTGTGTTTTCATACATCATATTCCACACCAAATTAGTAATTGTAAACAGTTTGGAAAGAAGAGGGAATGGAAATGCTCCGCTTTAATATCTTGTCTTATACTATCGAGTCATCTCTGACCCATAACGACTCCATGGACACATAATAATAATAATAATAATAGCATATATTAAGTGCTTACTATGTGCAAAGCACAGTTCTAAGCACTGGGGAGATTACAAGGTGATCACGTTGTCCCACGGGGGGCTCACAGTCTTAATCCCCATTTTTACAGATGAGGAAACTGAGGCACAGAGAAGTTAAGTGACTTGCCCAAAGTCACACAGCTGACAACTGGCAGAACTGGGATTTGAACCCATGACCTCCGACTCCAAAGCCCGGGCTCTTTCCACTGAGCCATGCTGTTTCCCATCTTTCCTAGAATGCCCCACCTCCATCTGCAATCATTCTGGTAGTGGATTCATAGAGTTTTCTTGAAAAAAATACGGAAGTGATCCCAGCTCTGCCAATTGTCAGTTGTGTGACTTTGGGCAAGTCGCTTAACTTCTCTGTACCTCAGTTACCTCATCTGTAAAATGAGGATGAAGACTGTGAGCCCCCTTTGGGACAACCCGATCACCTTGTAACCTCCCCAGCGCTTAGAACAGTGCTTTGCACATAGTAAGCGCTTAATAAATGCCATCGTTATTATTACCATTGCCTTCTTCCATGTGGTAAACTTGAGTCTCCGCCCTCCAGTCTCTCCCATGCCGCTGCTGCCCAGCACGGGTGAGTTTTGACTTGTAGCAGATTGCCTTCCACTCACTAGCCACTGCCCAAGCTAGGAATGGAATGGGTAGGCCTCTGCTTGACTCTCCCTCCTATAGCCGAGACCGGTAGAGTACTGGAAACTCTCCAGGTGTGACCCCGAGAGGGTCAATTATAATGACATGAAGGGGATTCAGTGGCAACAGTTTGAGCTGAATGAAAAGGTCAAATAGGACAACTACCTAGAATCAAGGCTTTCTACAGTTTCTTAGTGCTGGACTGCAATCTGCTTTTGGTTAGTGCAACTGCATCCTTAAGAGCTGACCTGCACATAGTGAATATTTTCAATTGCTAAGATTGATCTTTTGGTATTTGGGTCTCCTAAATTGTAACTACAACTGTAATGGAATATTTGAAAAACTTACCCCTGAAGAAGAGGAAGAGGCCCCTGTAAACATATTCCCAATTGCCCCTGGGCATGGAGATTCACAGAGGGGAAAGTTACACCAAGATTTATGCCAAACAGATTGGATCATTTTATTTTATTTGAGCATCTGACTAATCCGATTTTCCCTGAAGTTTTGGATAAGTGAGAAAAACTATCATACGGTAACTAGCAAGCAACTTAACCGTGTTCAATAAACATAAAAGTGATTAATTTAGAAGTTGCCTAATTAACTCAGAATCACATGAGCAATAACTGAGTAATTACACCTTTAATAATGCATTACACTTGTCAGGAAAACTTTAAGCATTCAGTTGGAATTTTTTAACAAGATAGCCTATAGCAAGTTACTGTAATTAGATAGCGGTACCGAAAACATTGACAGTTCTGAATTGATACCTTTTATTATGAAGTTAAATGCCAAACATCACTTCAGAGTGGATTAAAGGAATGATATTAGAGGTGTTAAGTTCATAATTCCTATTTACGTGGATTTCGTGCAGGTACGAAAAAAATTACTAGCTAGACCCATCAATCACCTATATAAATTTGGTTCAATTTAAATTATAGGCTGACAGACTGTTTCTTGCCAAGGGAAAGGAAACTAGAGGTTGTGGGGAGGAGACGAGGGTTAGGGAAGTTTCAGTAAGCAGAAACAGTGTGGCCTAGGGGAAAGAGCATGGGCCTGGGATAATCTCCGCTCTGCTGCTGGTCTGCTGTTTAACCTTGGACAAGTCACTTCACTTATCTGAGCTTCAGTTTCTTCAACTGTAAAATGGGAATTCAGTACCTGGTCTCTCTCCTGCTTAGATTGTGAGCCCCATGTGGGCTGATGTGATTACTTTGTATCTACCAGTGGGCTTAGTGAGTGTTGTCACAATTATTATTAAAAGTCAAACAGCCTCTATGGTACTTGATGATTCAGTGAGGAGGGATGTAAGTAATAATAATAATAATAATAATGGTATTTACTAAGTGCTTTCCATATACCAGGCACTGTATTAAGCACTGGGGTAGATACAAGGTATTTGGGTTGTACACAGTCTCTGTTCCACATGGAGCTCTTATTCCACATTATACAGATGAGGAAACTGAGGCACACAGAATATCAGTGACTTGCCCAAGGTCACCCAGCAGACAAGTTACAGAGTTGAGATTAGAACCCAGTTCATACTGATTCCCAGGCCATTGCTCTATCCACTAGGCCATTCTGCTTCTCTGGGAGACCTGTGAGAAACGAGAAAGGGAGAGAATTATTTTTTCTGTGCATTTCCTAAATTGAACCTCATTTCAGGATCGGAGGTTAGTTCTAGAAACTTGAAATTGTTTTGGTTGGGGAGATGGTGGGAGGGTGGCACCCTATGCTCCCTAACCTGCTTTCAACAGTGCTCCAGCGCTTAGAACAGTGCTTTGCACATAGTAAGTGCTTAATAAATGCCATCATTATTATTATTCTTTGTTCTCCCAAACCAACCTTCTTCCTGTACCTCACTCTCAGCTCTTCATCCTCTCACTCAGGTCATTTCTCCAGCTTGGAACTCCCCCCCTGCCTCCCCAAATCTGAGAAGCCATAGTCCTCCCCACATTGAAAACAATCCTGAAGGTTCAGTTCCTCCAAGATAGCTTACCCAGTTATTTCCCAGTATCCCTGTTCTCATAAACCCATGAGGCATTTCTACCCTTTATTTCTACTCATCCTCAACACTCACATGTAGACGTTTACTCAGTTGTACCATCAAATATTTATTTGATTACAATGTTGATAAGTTCTTTTCTATCTGCCTTCCCTACTAGATCATTAGCTTTCTGAGATTAGTGATTGGTTCTAATAATTCCATTGTCGTCTCCCTAGTGCTCAGTAGTGCTCTGTACAGGTTAACTGTCATTGGTTTGTTCTCCCCAATCACTCTGTACAGTGCACTGCACCCAGAGACACTTAATAAATACTGTTACCACTAAAACTGATTGATGGTACTTATTGAGCACTTACTGTGTTCAGAGATCCCACTCACCTCTTCCAGTTCACCACCACGTGGACAGAACACGGGCCTGGGAATCAGAAGGTCATGGGTTCTAATCCCAGCCCTCCCACTTGTCGGCTTTGTGACCTTGGGAAAGTCACTTCAATTCTCTATGCCTCAGTTACCTCATCTGTGTCTGTGAGCCCCATCTGAGACAGGGGCTGTGTTCAGTCTGATTTGGTTATATCGACCCCAGTGCCTAGTACAGTACCTGCCACATAGTAAGCGCTGTTGATCCTCATACCACCTCTGTGAGGTAGGGAGAGAAAGGGATTATCCCCATTTCACAGAGGAGGAAACTGAGCCACAGAGAAGTTAAATGTCAAACCCAAAGTCTCACAGTCAGAGCTGGGACTAAACCTCAATTGTCTTGACTCTAAATTCCATATTCTTTCCACCAGCCAATACTGTATTCTTTATGAATTTCATGTGGGAAATGACCACAGTTGTTGGTAAAGCAGTAATTGTAGGCTGCACTTATTCATTTAATTTTACTCTACCATACAGCCTTGCATCTGGAGGTGTTTTAAGGAGCATCAAAATATTTGCAAAATGATATGCAAATTGTGTTTAAGCCAAGGGTCCTAACACTTTTTCCCAGAACAGGACAATGTTACTGGCCAAGGATACCAATATTGTGCCCAAGTACTTCAGATGGTTATTTTCGGGACTCCCTTAAAGGATTAACTTAACCCCATCCCCATTGCCTGAATTTCAATAGAGCCGTACATACACTTATTTGTAAAAATTAAAACACATAGTTTTGCTGTGTAACTCTGAGTTAGTTTCATGGCAACTGGAATTAGCTTTACTTTTATGCATCTTAAATCTCAATAGGTGTTCTTTTAATAATTAAATGATATTTAACTTAGAAGTTCTTCAACGCAAATTAAATCCTTAAACCACCTGGGGTGATTTCAGACTTACCAAATAAACTAAGCAAACAATGATTTACATGTTAAAGCCATGTTCGGTGATACAGGCTCCAATCCAGATTTAGGATACTGCCAGCTTTGCAGTTCATCAGTTTCTGTCACTTCCTAGGTGGGAACTTAAGAGCCCAGGTCAGGAATAATACAAAGGTCTAGTTATTTCCAAAGGTTTTCAACTCTCCAGATCATATTTTCATCAGCCTGGATGGTTTCTTCTTTCTTTAAAGCACTCCATTACCTTGCCCCCTCCTGCCTTATGTTGCTGCTCTCTTACTGCAACCCAGCCCACACACTTCGCTCCTCTAATTCATCCAGTCGTATTTATTGAGCACTTACTGTGTGCAGAGCACTGAACTAAGCACTTGGAAAGTACAAGTTGGTGACATATAGAGACGGTCCCTACCCAACAACGGGCTCACAGTCTAGAAGGGGGAGACAGACAACAAAACAAAACAGGGGGCAGGTGTCAAGTCGTCAGAATAAATTGAATTAAAGCTAAATGCACATCATTAACAAAATAAATAGAATAGTAAATGTGTACAAGTAAAATAAATAGAGTAATAAATCTGTACAAACATATATATAGGTGCTGTGGGGAGGGGAAGGAGGTAGGGCGGGGGGGATGGGGAGGAGGAGAGGAAAAATGGGGCTCAGTCTGGGAAGGCCTCTTGGAGGACTAAGCCCTCATTTCCTCTTCCCCCACTCCCTTCTGCATCACCCTTGCACTTGGATTTGTACCCTCTATTCACCCCTTCCTCATCACCACAGAACTTATGTACATACTCATAATTTATTTATTTCTATTAATGTCTGTCTCACCCTCTAGACTGTTAGCTTGTTGTGGGCAGGGAACTGGTCTGCCAACACTGTTAAATTGTACTCTTCCACATGCTTAGTACAGTGCTCTGCATACAGTAAGCACTTAATAAACACAATTTATTGAATGATATAAGCTATTTCCATTCATTTACACTTTTTCTGAAGGACTGTCTCAGTCTATCAGATCCACTGGGGATTACCAGTGTTTTGTGATTTCCCCTGTACCTTGGGAATTGAACGTTTAGGCCTGGGAACATTACATGGACACCCAGCTCTGAGAGGCAGGACATAGGTTCTAATTCCGGCTTTGCCACATGTCTGTTGTGTGACCTTGGGCAAGTCACTTAACTCAATTATCTCATCTGTAAAATAGGGATTAAGACTGTAAACCCCATGTGGGACAGAGACTGTGTCCCACCTGATTAACATATCTACCCCAAGGCTTAGAACAGTGTTTCGTAGCTAGTAAGCACTGAACAAGTACCATAATTATTATTATCTGCATGTGTTCCTAATGATGGCATAAATGTACTTGCTATTTATGGGACAAGAGTCATATTGAACACAATTCTGGCCCCAAATTACAAGTTGGTCTGAATTATCTAGCTATTTCAGTTAATAAAAATCACCTGAAATTGCTCACATGCTACTTGGGCCAAATTGTATTTTGGAAGTCTGAATTATTTGGATCATGTGCATGGGTGGACCACTGCTTCTGCCTGGATTTCTCAGAATCTTTGCACCTTAAACTGTCCTTTCATTAAGTCATCGAGACTGACCCTGGCTCCAACAGGAAGGGATGACTCCATCTCAGACTGCTGAGAAGCCATCCTGCTATAAAATTCCTCCCAAAGAGGAGATTCCACAGCCTCCCTTGATAGCCCCCATTCCAATGTTTAACAACTCTCAGTCTCGGGAAATTCCTATAGCTAACATAAATTCCTCATGGTACATTTTAAGCCTGCTTCCTCTTGTTCTGTCTTCAGTGGAGATGTGAAACAGCTGGTCACCATTCTCCATACTCAGCTGCCAGCACTTAACCCCGGGTTGGCAGCACCCGGTTGTGATAATGTTCCAGCTTCCAATGGGGATAGAGCCGAGGTCAAAGGATTGAGGGGAAATAGGAAAAAAATAAGTGGGGACTACATTTCCCAGAACCCTTTGGGGAAAAG
Organism: Tachyglossus aculeatus; assembly: GCF_015852505.1. Lineage (NCBI taxonomy): Eukaryota > Metazoa > Chordata > Mammalia > Monotremata > Tachyglossidae > Tachyglossus > Tachyglossus aculeatus. Next base: position 27,271,924 of record NC_052073.1, on the reverse strand, counting down.
AACCAATCGATCTGGGCAGGCCTTTTCAATTTCAAAGGAAGAAGTAGGCTTGGTCGCTGTCTGAGGTTTTAGTCTCTGTTTGCCTTCCACGAACTTACACCAGTTGTCTTGTGAAAGATCTTTCCCGCACCATTGGTGAGTGCCTGCTTTTTGAACTTACCTAGTTAAGAAATTTTGTTGGTAAAAATTGGGGTGAAAGCAAAGATGTCTTCTTACTGGAATGGCCCTAGGTTGCCAGCTAGGGGTGATGGTGACGGGCAGGGGGAACTCACTAGCTGGGGAAAAACCTGGATCACCTCCATGGGCCTCAGGATGGGGCAAAAGTGTTGTTTACTTCACCTGGAAGTACTGTAAGGTTGATGGAAACCACTTATGTCCGTCATTCATGTCGGAAGGTAAGGAAAAGAGCTGTTTGTGGCCTGGAGTCCAGGATTCAGTATGCCAGGCAGCCTGTCAGCCGTATTTATTGGAAGCTTATTGTGTTCAGAACACTGTACCGAGCACTTGGGAGAGTATGATGTAACAACATAACAGACACGTTCCCTGCCTACAGTGAGCTTACAGTCTAGAGTCCAACACCGACTGTTTCTGTAGTGAGCCTGGCATTTCAACATAAATAATGCTGCACTGTGGGCAGGGAATGTGTCTATTATTGTAGTGGACTCTCCCAAGAGCTTAAGTACAGTGCTCTGCACAAGGTAAGTGCTCAATAAATATAATTGAATGAATGAATGAACTAGTCCCCTGTTCAGAGTTATGGTGGGATAAGAGTCCCTCTGCCACCCCATCGCCTTCCAACCCTTTCAATCACAAGGGCATCACCCATGCCATTGTGGGCTCCGGCCAAAGAGGTGTGATTCTATTCCATGGTCTCATTCTTCCCAACAGTTATAGCACTCCCTCTTTCATTATTATTTTACTGGGGTCCCATTGCCCCCCGCCGACCCTTTTCCAGAGGATCTTTCCCCATCTCTGTTGCACTGGAGTTCTTGGTCTAACACTCCCTGGTTACCCAATTCAACCTCCTGAGTCATAGCGCTGAAGGAAGGGAAAAAGCATCCCAGCTTTGAAGTCATTCACACCAAGTGGCTCATCTGGCACTTATTGTTTTATGGGAACAGCTTTCCAGACAGTTCTGGTTTCCACCTCTGGTTAGAAAAAAAAACACCAAGAGTCTGTGTTTATAAAAGCCTGAGTATCTAGAGGTGTGAGATAATTTGGATTTGCTTTTACCAGGGTGAAAGTGGATTCTCATTTTACCCCCAGTCACTGAGCGCCTTGAGAGTGTTTGGTGTATACTTTTCTGTACTTTTCCCAGTACTCAGTACAGTGCTTTGCTCACAGTAAGCACTCGATAACTATCTTTGATAGGGTGGCCATTGAAGAAAATGCAAGTGGCATCAAACATCCTGCATTTGATGTGATGTCATGGGCTGGAATGGATTAACATAGGGGTCAAAATACAAATTGGATGGAGAGGCTGCTAGTGAGTGGCAGGTGAGCCGGGCTGGGGCTTGGAGAGTTGTTCCTGTCAATTGTTCATATTGTTCATATTTAATCCTTTTAAAAAGCAAGCAGGGGAAGAGAGGGCAGGGATCGTGTTTACCAACCGGATTGTGCTTTTGCTTAGCTCTCTGCACAGAGTGGGTATCCAAAAAATATTGTTGATTGATTGGGGGTTGGGGGGAAGCATTCAAAGCCTCTGCCTTTGCAACTTTCCACTTCCTCGTGATCCTGGCAGTGTGACCAACACCAGAAGAAAAGAGTTTAAACAATCATCCTACAGAGGAATAATAATGATGGCATTTATTAAGCACTTACTATGTGCAAAGCACTGTTCTAAGCGCTGGGGAGGTTACAAGGTGATCAGGTTGTCCCACGGGGGGCTCACAGTCTTAATCCCCATTTTACAGATGAGGTAACTGAATCCCAGAGAAGTTAAGTGACTTGCCCAAGGTCACGCAACTGACAATTGGCGGAATAGGGATTTGAACCCATGACCTCTGACCCCAAATCCCGTGCTCTTTTCACTGAACCATGCAGCTTTTCAGGAAGCAGGAAGAAGACACAACTATTACCTGTCCTGTTTCCTTCACCTAGACACAACTTCAGAACTAAAGGTGGCCGCCAGACTCCTAGGCTTTCTGAAGCATTTCTTTGTCAGTCAGCTCCTCATTAAAGAGAAGGAATGAAGAAAAAAAAAGACAAAAAGAGGCTTGAGATTTCTGCCTGGGCTTGTTACCAGGAGTAAAAAAAGGCCAGGTGTTTACGTTAATGGTGAGAGGCAAAAAGCCAGGAGATAAAAGTAAACAAAAGGGTCCTTATGTGAGTGCTGAGGAGCAACTTTAAGGAAAATATCACCACCGTAACCTCCTGTAATGGAAGGTTAGTGCAGTGAAATGCATTATTAATTATAAAGAAGTTTAGTTTGGACTCAGGGGAGGAACAGATCTGATTGGGCCCTGCTTGATTTTCTGAGGGATGAATGGGAAAACTTTCAACCAGTCAGAATGCAGGGCACACCTGAGCCCTTCTATTGTAGGGCTTCAGAATAATGAGGTGACAATGGGGTGTTATATCTCACCTCCAGGGCTGGACTATAAAGAGTCACTGTAAACCATTAACACTTCGTAAAAGTCCTGTAAAGGTTAGAGCCAGTGAACTTGAAAAGCATTAGGGCCAGACTCTGAAAAGACTCAAAAGAACATGGGGGGAAGAAAGAAAATGATCCAAATCAGAGATGTCAGTAGAGACAAAGATAGAGGATGACTAGATTTATAGATCTAGACTGGGAGCCCACTGTTGGGTAGGGACCGTCTCTAAATGTTTCCAACTTGTACTTCCCAATCAATCAATCAATCAATCAATCGTATTTATTGAGCGCTTACTATGTGCAGAGCACTGTACTAAGCGCTTGGGAAGTACAAATTGGCATCATATAGAGACAGTCCCTACCCAACAGTGGGCTCACAGTCTAAAAGGGGGAGACAGAGAACAGAACCAAACATACCAACAAAATAAAATAAGTAGGATAGAAATGTACAAGTAAAATAAATAAATAAATAAATAAATAGAGTAATAAATATGTACAACCATATATACATATATACAGGTGCTGTGGGGAAGGGAAGGAGGTAAGACGGGGGGATGGAGAGGGGGACGAGGGGGAGAGGAAAGAAGGGGCTTAGTCTGGGAAGGCCTCCTGGAGGAGGTGAGCTCTCAGCAGGGCCTTGAAGGGAGGAAGAGAGCTAGCTTGGCGGATGGGCAGAGGGAGGGCATTCCAGGCCCGGGGGATGACGTGGGCCGGGGGTCGATGGCGGGACAGGCGAGAGCGAGGTACAGTGAGGAGATTAGTGGTGGAGGAGCGGAGGGTGCGGGCTGGGCAGTAGAAGGAGAGAAGGGAGGTGAGGTAGGAGGGGGCGAGGTGATGGAGAGCCTTGAAGCCCAGGGTGAGGAGTTTCTGCCTGATGCGCAGATTGATCGGTAGCCATTGGAGGTTTTTGAGGAGGGGAGTAATATGTCCAGAGCGTTTCTGGACAAAGATAATCCGGGCAGCAGCATGAAGTATGGATTGAAGTGGAGAGAGACACGAGGATGGGAGATCAGAGAGAAGGCTAGTGCAGTAGTCCAGACGGGATAGGATGAGAGCTTGAATGAGCAGGGTAGCAGTTTGGATGGAGAGGAAAGGGCGGATCTTGGCAATGTTGCGGAGCTGAGACCAGCAGGTTTTGGTGACGGCTTGGATGTGAGGGGTGAATGAGAGAGCAGAGTCGAGGATGACACCAAGTTTGCGGGCTTGTGAGACGGGAAGGATGGTAGTGCCGTCAACAGAGATGGGAAAGTCAGGGAGAGGACAAGGTTTGGGAGGGAAGACAAGGAGCTCAGTCTTCGACATGTTGAGCTTTAGGCGGGCGGGCGGGCGGTTCCCAAGCGTTTAGTACAGTGCTCTGCACACAGTAAGCGCTCAATAAATATGATAGATTGATAGATGAATAGCTATGACTACCATTTTGGATGTTACAGCATTTAGTACAGTGTCTGGCACATAGTAAGTGCTCAACACATGCCATTATTACTGTTTTCAACCTTATAGCTATACGGGGGTGAGGTGAGAAATGATTGGTTTGGTAAAATAAATTCTGTAAGTGACCTGTTGGAGTCAGAAGAAAGTGATGCACATATATGTAAGGAAAAGCATGAAATCAAATTTATGAAGAATTTCTTTGAAAAGAAAAGCGGTAGTGACACTATTCAAACAAACTTTTTTTTGGTATCTGTTCAGCACTTACTATGTGCCACGCACTGTACTCAGTGCTGAAGTAGAGACAAGATAATCAGGTTGAGCACAATCCAAGATCCACATGGGGCTCACAGTCTTAATCCCCATTTTACAGATGAGGTAACAGTGGCACAGAGAATTAAGTAACTTGCCCCAGGTCACATGGTAGACACATGGCAGAGTCGGGATTAGAACCCAGGTTCTTCAGGCTCCCAGGCCCTTGTTGTATCTATGAGGCCACACTGCTTCTCACACTAAGCCAAGATCTTGAGAGGCAAAAGAGAAAACAGCACCAAGAATTGTAAACCACGCACATAACAACCCAGTAAGGGAAAGTCTCTGTGTTCACAGTGTGTTTGGGATTGTGATTTCCAGCACCGGTCTCTAAATTGTAAACTCATTATGGGCAGGGGACATGGCCTAGATTTCTGCTTAGTGGCAACAGCCCAGGTTTGGGAGTCAGAGGTCGTGGGTTCTAATTTGACCCCACCACTTGTCTGTGTGACTTTGGGCAAGTCACTTAATTTCTGTGTGCCTCAGTTCCCTCATCTGTAAAATGAGTAAGTAAGTAAGCCGGGACTTTAAACGGCTCAAGGATGAACTTCGAGGAGTGGATTCAGAAGTACCATTTAAGATATAGTACCATTAATCCCACTGCCCCCAGTCACATTGCCGAGCAATGCCTCGAAATTTCCGTAATTTTCGGTAGGCGCTTAGACGTAAGCAGTTGTTCCATGAAATGGTTTCCCTTCTGCTCTTTGTTTAGTGTGGCTCAGTGGAAAGAGCCCAGGCTTTGGAGTCAGAGGTCATGGGTTCAAATCCCAACTCCACCAATTGCCAGCTGTGTGATTTTGGACAAGTAACTTCACTTCTTTGGGCCTCAGTTACCTCATCTGTAAAATGGGGATTAAGACTGTGAGCCCCCTGTGGGACAACCTGATCCTCTTGTAACCTCCCCAACGCTTAGAACAGTGCTTTGCACATAGTAAGTGCTTAATAAATGTCATTATTATTATTATTAACGGGGATTAAGACTGTGAGCCCCCAGTGGGACAACCTGATCCCCTTGTAATCTCCCCAGTGCTTATAACAGTGCTTTGCACATAGTAAACACTTAATAAATGCTATTATTATTATTATTAAAATGGGGATTAAGACTGTGAGCCCCACGTGGGGCAACCTGATTAGCTTGTATATAGAACAGTGCTTGGCACATAGTAAGCATTTAACAAAAACCATCATTATTTATTATTATTACTCTCCCAAATACTCAGTACAGTGGTCTGCACATAGTAAGAGCTCAATAAATACCACTGATTGATTCAGCCAAACATTCGGTCCATAGCTGAAATTTACATTCAATGCCGTTTTTTTGAGAATCAAAGACAATTCAACATACAAATATTCTATGATATACTGGACTCTTTGGGTGGAAACACCCATTTTGCTGGCCTCAAATAGGAACAATTTCAACTTCTAATTGTTTAGGTAGGTTGGGAAGCAGCGTGGCTCAGTGGAAAAGAGCCCGGGCTTTGGAGTCAGAGGTCATGGGTTCAAATCCCAGCTCTGCCAATTGTCAGCTGTGTGATTTTGGGCAAGTCACTTAACTTCCCTGGGCCTCAGTTACCTCATCTGTAAAATGGGGATTAAGATTGTGAGCCCCCCATGGGACAACCTGATCACTTTGTAACCTCCCCAGTGCTTAGAGCAGTGCTTTGCGCATAGTAAGTGCTTAATAAATGCTATTATTTATTTTATTTTTTTTAAATGTAGCTACTCAGGTAGAAAAGTGAATTAGAGATAAGCATCACACCAAGAAACAAATTTGTGGATAATTAGATCTTTAGCATGAAGTATTCCTAGGAATACACAGGTACATTGCTTATATAGCTTACTAATGACATTTTCTGGGTTCTCCTATTTACGTGAATAGGCATGACTAGGTGGAGAAATTTTATCTTAATTTTTTTTACCAAATTAGTACCATGTGTAGAAAGCATTCACACATTACCAAATCTGATATGCAATAAATTGCATTTTTTAAATCTGAAATGAAATTCCAAATATTCTAATTGCATTTTCTTAGAAAATGATGGCTTTCTACACATTTTGCCCTGCAATTTTGCTGCTGGAAGGCACCCCACAATTTTCATAGAAAAAAAGGTTTTCTCTTTCATGGTTTAATGGCATGTTTTTTGCAACTTCTTTCCTTTTTCTGGCAACCTTACTGGTGAATAAGGAAATTTTTATTTTCAGTAAAGCCTTAAAAAAAGGTGTTTTTCCAAAGTGGATAAATGGTCAAACTACTGGATTCATTATTATGCATTATATAACATAATATTTAATATCTAATAATATAATAATGGCATTGTTAAGCGCTTAGTATGTGCCAAGCACTGTTCTAAGCGCTGGGGTAGATTCGAGGTAATCAGGTTGTCCCACGTGGGGCTCACGGTGTTAATCCCCATTTTACAGATGAGGGAACTGAGGTCCAGAGGAGTTAAGTGATGTGCACGGAGTCACGTAGCTGACAAGTGGCAGAGCTGGGATTAGAACCCATGACCTCTGACTCCCAAGCCCGTGTTCTTTCACTAAGCCATGCTACTTCTCTGATATATATAATATATCAATATATATATATATATATATATACAATATATATATTGTATTTTCCATAGCTTAAAGTCATGGTGAGTACTCATTGTGGAAATTCTGTACCTCGACTAGAGAGTACGTATGCTCTGAAAGGCAAATAAGCATTCTACCTGGTCCAGTTTAGTGGAAGTCTTCATGTGGATCCTAAGCATTTTAATAGATTTTTGGATATACAGTTTATTGCTTGGTCTCATTACTGAATTCCTTCATCATTTATAGGAGTTTTTGGATTTCCAAGAGGAGTCCAGGAGAATGCCCCAAAATGACTTTCTACCCCTTGCATTTCCTGAGGTCCTAATATATGTGTTTTTGGACATTGTCTCATGAGAGCTGCTGAATGATATTTATAATTTTTTCATGTAATCCCTCTAACTCTGCTTTGTTACTCTATTCACCATCTATGAACTATAAATTCTTACTGTAAATAATAGGGCACCCGCCTGGGAGTCAGAAGGATCTGGATTTTAATCCTGACTCCACCACGTGTCTGCTGTGTGATTTTGGGCAAGTCATTTCACTTCCCTGTGCCTTAGTTACCTCATCTGTAAAATGGGGATTAAGAGTGTGAGCACCATGTGGCACAGAGACTGTGTCCCGTGCTTAGTAATGTGCTTTACACACAGTAAGTGCTCAATAAATACAATTGAATAGAATGAATGTATGTATCCCCGTGCTTAGAACAGTGCTTGACACATAATGAACATTTAACAAGTGCCATTATCATTATTATTAATAATAATGATGGTATTTGTTAAGCGTTTGCTATGTGCCAAGCACTGTTCTAAGATCTGGGGTAGCTATAGGGTAATCAGGTTGTCCCATGTGGGGCTCACAGTTTTAATCCCCATTTTACAGATGAGATAACTGAGGCACAGAGAAGTTAAGTGATTTGCCCAAGGTCACACAGCAGTCAAGTGGCAGAGCTGGGATTAGAACCCATGTCCTCTGACTCCCAAGCCGGTGCTCTTTCCACTGAGCCATGCTGCTACTCCTAGCATTATTACTATTATTATTATTATTTTCCTAGTATTATTACTTCCCTAGCCTTTTTTCTTCTGCCTTCTTAACTAGCCCATGGCATTTATGGGAAAGAACCAGATCTTAACTACTCATTTATTCATTCAGCAGTATTTACTGAGCTCTCTGAGCACAGTAGTAAACACTGGGGACAAATTATAAAAGAGAAAACAAGACACAGTCAATCACTCAATAAGTGATCATAGTGCTTACTGTGTGCAGAGCACTGTACTAAGCACTTGGGTGAGTACAAGACAGTATAGAGTTGATAGACACAATCCCTACCACAAGGCCTAAACAGGGAGGCAGAAATGAAAATCAATTACAGATTTGGGAAATGGGACTGTGAGCCCGTTGTTGTGTAGGGACTGTCTCTGTATGTTGCCTACTTGTACTTCCCAAGCGCTTAGTACAGTGCTCTGCACACAGTAAGTGCTCAATAAATACAACTGAGTGAATTAAAGTGCTTAGGCTGTGCAGATCCAAGTGTATAAGCAATGCAGAAGGAAGGGCAAATAAGGGAAATGAGAGTTTAGTCCAGGAAGGCCTCTTAGCAGAGATTTTTTTAATGGTATTTGTTAAGCGCTTACTATGCGCCAGACACTATATTAAGCGCTGGGGTAGCTACAAGCTAATAAGGTTGGATGCAGTCTGTGTCCCACATGGGGCTCATGGTCTTAATCCCCATTTTACAAATGAGGGAACTGAGGCCCAGAGAAATGGACTTGTCTGCTATGTGAATTTGAGTAAGTGGAAGAGCTGGAATTAGAACCCAGGTCCTCTGACTTCCAGGCTCTTGCTCTTTCCACTAGATCACGCTGCTCCTCTATTGTACTAAGTGCTTGGGAGAGTATAATATAACAGATTTGGTTGAGTTATTCCCTGCCCGCAAGTAACTTTTAGTCCAGAGGGTAATGTCTCACTTTACTTCCCTGAAATGGGCTCCCTGGAATAACTGTTCCAAACTCACATACTCTATTGAAAAAACAAACACCTCTTGTGAATTTACCCAAATTCTTGACAGATAGTATTAAAAAAAAAAATCCAGAATCCCCTGGCAGAATCCAGGTTACCGCTTAAGGGCCTCTCCACCTCTTGTAGACAGGGGTTACATTAAATATTCTGTTGCCATGCAAACCAAGGAATTGTTTTGATATAGCATTGGGGTCCTGAAGGGAGTAGGGAAGACTGAGATGAGAGAGAAAACCTGGCCCCTTTCCAGCTTCTCTGGAATTGTGTTTTTCTTCCTCCAAATGATAAATGGTTCACATGGAGTCAGTAGGACCAGCCAAATAAGCCCTACAGCTCTCAAAGAACTGGGCTATGGAGCCCAGTAACAGATAGATGAATACTCAGCAAATTCTCACCGTGCATTCAGAGAGTGTATGCAGAGTGCTGGGTTATTGAGGTAGATTAAAGGATGTCAAAAAAGCTAAATGTTTGGCTGGTGCTCCCCTTGAGCTTCTTTTCTGAAACTTGTGGAATTTTTTTCTAGCCTCTTATTATCTAGCGTACAAGCTGCCCACAGAGTAATAATAATAATAATAATGGCATTTATTAAGCACTTACTATGCTCAAAGCACTGTTCTAAGTGCTGGGGAGGTTACAAGGTGATCAAGTTGTCCCACGGGGGGCTCACGGGCATTATCACCATTTTACAGATGAGGTAACTGAGGCACAGAGAAGTTAATTGACTTGCCCAAAGTCACACAGCTGACAATTGGTGGAGCCAGGATTTGAACCCATGACCTCTGACTCCAAAGCCCATGCTCTTTCCACTGTTGCAACAGATTGATAGGGAATTATGGCCTAAAGATTTCCAAATTGATCCTCAAGAACTCCGTGGAAGTCTTGGTATTCGTCCTCCCACTTAAGACAAACTGAGGCTGACTCTCTAAGTGGAATAGGGAGGCCAACCAATCGGAGAGTCTGACATGGTGCCCTAAAACTGCTTCCAGTTACCAAAGGTTCAGTGTTCTTGCTTTGAGAATCTCTCCATTCACAGTTCATAGCTATCATTACTATCAATCAGTTAACTGTACTTATTGAACACTTACTATGTGCAGAACACTATATAAAAGTACTTGGGAGAGTACAATAGACATGTCATTGGAGGAGTCAAGTGTGCAGGCTGGGTTAAGTAGGAAATCAACAAGGTCAGTTAGGAGTAAGTGAGTTGATGAATGTTTTCAAGCTGATGGTAAGGGGTTTCTGCTTGATGCAGAGGTGGATGGGCAACAACTGGAGGTTCTTGAGGAGTGAGGAGATGTGGGCTGAATTTTTGCATTTTTGTTGTTGTTCTTTTTCAAATGATTGACAGCTAAGTGAAATATGGACCAGAGTGGAGAGAGACAGGAGGCAGGCAGTTCAGTGAGAAGGCTGATGCAGTAGTGAAGGTGGGATAAGATTAGTGCTTGGATCAGCAAAATAGCAATTTAAATGGAGAGGAAAGGGTGGATTGTAGAGATGTGAAGGTAGGACTGACAGGATTTGGTGACAGACTGAATATGTGGTTGAAATGAGAGAGATGAGTTGATGGCAATGCCACAGTTACGGGTTTTTGAGAAGGGGGATAATGGTGTTTTCGACGGTGATGGGAAAGACAAGAAGAGCACACGGTTTAAGTGGTAAGATGAGTTCTGTTTTGAAGATGTTTAGTGAAGCAGCATGGCCTAGTGAAAAGAGCATGGGCTTGGTAGGTACTGGGTAATAAATCCGGGTCCGGCGATTGTCTGCTCTGTGACCTTGGGCAAGTCACTTATCGGTGCCTCAGTTTTCTCTCTGTAAAATGGGGATTAAGACTGTGAGCCCATGTGGGGTATGGACTGTGTCCGGCACGATTATTATGGATCTATCCCTGTACAGTGCCCGGCACATAGTAAGTGCATAAAAAAAGAGGTCTTGGTGGAATATCCAGGTAGAGATATCTTAAAGTCAGGAGGAAATGAGAGACTGTGAAGAAAGGGAAAGTGATTTGGGAATCACTTCAGCACTTCTGTGCTACATAATAACAGTAATATTTGTTAAGTGCTTACTATATGTCAAGAACTGTACCAAGTGCTGGGGAGGATACAAGCAAATAGGGTTGGACACAGCCCCTGTCCCACATGGAGCTCACAGTCACAATCTCCACTTTACAGATGAGAAAACTGAGGCCCAGAGAAATTATATGACTTGCCCAAGGTCACAGATCAGACAAGTGGCAGAGCCGGAATTAGAACCCAGTTGCTTCTGATTCCCAGGCCCATGCTCTATTCACAAGGCAATGAGCACTAAAATATTCACAAGCTCCCACAGCACAGATGTACAGATCTTACCCTATTAGGCATTAACTGAGGATATTTTCCCCTTTTCCTTCTTAACTTTGTTATTGACTGAAACAGGGAAACTAAGAGGACTAGATTTAGTAGGGAAGATGGAGAATTTGGTATGGACCTGTTGAATTTGAGGTGATAATGGGACATCTGGGAAGAGATGACCTGAAAGCAAGAGGATGAGAGGTGGATTTTGAAGTTGTCTGCTAAAAGAATGGGCAAAGGAGTCTTTTTGAGGGCTTACTATGTGTCAAGTGCTGTTCTAAGCCCTGGGGTAGATACTACTTCATTAGGTTGGACACAGTTCCTGCACCGCATGAGACTCACAGGCTATCTAGGAGGAAGAACAGGTATTTCATCCCCATTTTATAGTCGAAGAAACTGAGGCACAAAGAAGCAAAGTGACTTGCCCAAGGTCACACAGCAGGCACGGGGCGGAGCTGGGATTAGAACTCAGGTCCTCTGACTCCTAGACCGGAATTCTTTCCACTAGGCTACGGTGCTTCCCAGTCTTGTGAGTGGATAAACTCCCCACGGAGCGGGTGTAGAGGCAGAAGGAGGAAGGACCCAGAATGGAGCCTTGCAGGATATCTACAGTTGAAGGGTGAGGATTGGAAGGTGAGCCAGAGAACAAAAGTGAGAAAGAGCAATCAGAGATGTAGAAAGAAAACCAGGGTATAGCAGCATCAGCAAAACAGAGGTCTGAAAGTTTCAAGGAAGAGACAGTAGCCTATAGTATCAGAGGTAGCCAAGAGATCAAGGAGGATTAGGATAGAATAAAACCCTTTGGATTTGACAGGAAGGGGATCCTTGGTGTCCTTAGAGAGTACAGTCTCAATGGAGTGATGGGGTGGAAAGCCTTATAGTTGTGTGTTAATTATATTAGCTGTGGTATTTAATAATAATAATAATAATGGCATTTATTAAGCACTTACTATGTGCAAAGCAAGTGCGTACTATGTGCAAAGCACTGTTCTAAGTTCTGGGGAGGTTACAAGGTGATCAGGTTGTCCCATGGGGGGCTCACAGTCTTAATCCCCATTTTACAGATGAGGGAACTGAGGCACAGAGAAGTTAAGTGACTTGCCCAAAGTCACACAGCTGACCGTGTGACTATGTATTAAGTGTTTACTATGTGCCAGGCACTGAACTAAGCGTTAAGGTAGATACGAGCTAATCAGGTTGGATAATGTCCCTGTCCCACACAGTCTTCATCCCCATTTTACAGATAAAGGAACTGAGGCCCAGAGAAGTGAAGTGACTTGCCCAAGGTCACACAGCAGAAAAGCAGTGGAACCGGGATTAGAAATCATAACCTTCTGGCTCCCAGGCCTGTGCTGTATCCACTTATAAGAGAGTTGGTGTGAAGGAAGTGAAGACAGTAGGTGAAACTGACCCATTAGAGAATTTTGGATCTAAATGGAGGTAGGAAGATGTGGCAGGAACTAGAGGAGGCTTTTTAAATTTGGGGAGGCTTGGCATGTTTAAAGACAGAAGGGAAGGAGTGTAGTTTAGTGGAAAAAGCATGAGACTGGGAGTCAGAGGACCTGGGTTTTAATCCAGTTCTGCCCTGTGCCTGCTGAGTGACTTTGGGAAAGTCACTCAACTTCTCTGTGACTCAGATTCCTCATCTGTGAAATGGGGATTAAATTCTCCTCCAACATAGACAATGACAGGAACCGTCTCCCACCTAATTCTCTTGTATCTTCCCTTCAAGGCCATACTGAGAGCTCACCTCCTCCAGGAGGCCTTCCCAGACTGAGCCCTCTCCTTCCTCTCCCCCTCCCCATCCCCCCCCGCCTTACCTCCTTCCCCTCCCCACAGCACCTGTATATATGTATATGTTTGTATGAATTTATTATTCTATTTTATTTGTGCATATTTCTTCTATTTATTTTATTTTGTTAATATGTTTTGTTTTGTTCTCTGTCTCCCCTTTCTAGACTGTGAGCCCACTGTTGGGTAGGGACCGTCTCTATATGTTGCCAACTTGTACTTCCCAAGCGCTTAGTACAGTGCTCTGCACACAGTAAGCGCTCAATAAATACGATTGAATGAATGAATGAATGAAAGTATCTACCTCAGCATTGAGAACAGTGACCAACACACAGTAAGCCCTCAGCGAGTACCATTAAAATACATTTTTTTAAAAAGGGCAGAAACCAATAGAAAGTGAGAGGATGTAGATAACAGGGAGGGGAAGGAGAAGAGTGGGGACCAATGCTTTATGAGGTGAGACTTGCTTGGTTCGGTGACCCAGATGAAGTGGGTGGATTTAGAGAGTAAGGAGGAGACTTCCTCTAGTGAAAAAAGAGAGAGGCTGAATGAAGACAGGAAGGTAAATAGAGTGATGAGGAGATAATGGGGAAACTTTAGTAAGTTCCTTAAGGGCAGAAACCGTCTGCCAATTCTGTTCATTCAGTCAATCGTTTTTATTGAGTGCTTACTTTGTGCAGAGCACTGTACTAAGCGCTTGAAGTACAAGTTGGCAACATATAGAGACGGTCCCTAACCAACAGTGGGCTCACAGTCCAGAAGTTCTGTTGTACTCTCTCAAGTGTTTAGTACAGTGCTCTCTACACATTCACCCCTCACATCCAAGCCGTGACCAAAACCTGCCGGTCTCAGCTCCACAACATTGCCAAGATCCGCCCTTTCCTCTCCATCCCAACCGCTACCCTGCTCATTCAAGCTCTCATCCTATCCCGTCTGGACTACTGCATCAGCCTTCTCTCTGATCTCCCATCCTCGTGTCTCTCTCCACTTCAATCCATACTTCATGCTGCTGCCCGGATTATCTTTGTCCAGAAACGCTCTGGGCATATCACTCCCCTCCTCAAAAATCTCCAGTGGCTACCAATCAATCTGCGCATCAGGCAGAAACTCCTCACCCTCGGCTTCAAGGCTGTCCATCCCCTCGCCCCCTCCTACCTCACCTCCCTTCTCTCCTTCTACAGCCCACCCCGCACCCTCCGCTCCTCCACCGCTGATCTCCTCACCGTACCTCGCTCTCGCCTGTCCCGCCATCGACCCCCAGCCCACGTCATCCCCCGGGCCTGGAATGCCCTCCCTCTGCCCATCCGCCAAGCTAGCTCTCTTCCTCCCTTCAAGGCCCTGCTGAGAGCTCACCTCCTCCAGGAGGCCTTCCCAGACTGAGCCCCTTCCTTCCTCTCCCCCTCGCCCCCCTCTCCATCCCCCCATCTTACCTCCTTCCCTTCCCCACAGCACCTGTATATATGTATATATGTTTGTACATATTTATTACTCTATTTATTTATTTATTTATTTTATTTGTACATATCTATTCTATTTATTTTATTTTGTTAGTATGTTTGGTTTTGTTCTCTGTCTCCCCCTTTTAGACTGTGAGCCCACTGTTGGGTAGGGACTGTCTCTATATGTTGCCAATTTGTACTTCCCAAGTGCTTAGTACAGTGCTCTGCACAAAATAAGCGCTCAATAAATACGATTGATGATGATGATGATAAGCACTCAGTGAATGCATTTGTTGAATTTATGGATGTTGGCATCTGGTTTCTTTTCCTGGTGTGAATTATCTTACCTGGAGATGACTGGGGAATGGCTTCACCTATATTAGCATAAGCAGTTCTGGAGGCTGAAAGTCAGGAAGCACATATGTGGCTTACTGGAAAGAGCATGGGCTTGGGAGTTAGAGGTCTTGGGTTCTAATTTCACCTCTGCCACTTTTCAGCTCTGTGACTCTGGGCAAGTCACTTAACTTCTCTGTGCCTCAGTTACCTCATCTGTAAAATGGGGATTAAGACTGTGAGCCCCACATGCATCAATCTGAGAACCTTGTATCTACCCCAATGCTTGGAACAGTGCTTGGCACATACTAAGCACTCAACAGATACCATCATTATTATAATACAATGATAATACTTGTTAAGTGCTTACTCTGTGTCAACCACTGTTCTAACCGCTGGGGTAGATACAAGATAGGTTGTACAGTCCCTGTCTCACCTGGGATTCACAGTTTAAGTAGGAGGGAGTAGGATTGAATCCCCATTTAACATATGAGGAAACGGAGGCACAGAGAAGTTAAGAGATTTGCAGACGGTCACACAGCAGGCCAGTGGCAGAGCTAGTGTTAGAACCCAGGTCCTACGACTCCCAGGGCCCTGTGCTTTTTACATTAGGCCATGCTACTTCCCATACTAGAAGTGGAAAAGGTACAGAGGACAACCTTATTGTCTGAGAGTGCAGCTGTTCTCCGAGTAAGAAAGCTGAAAGGATTAGAACCCTTTAGTCTGGAAATGCAGAGGCCGGGTGGGAACATGATCGAAACTTACAAAGGAATGAGGGGGTAACAGGGCCAAGCAACGAATTGTTATCCATTACATTCCACAACACAAGGGCCCTATTGAAGCTTGAAGGTGGGTAGGTTCAAAACTAACAAAAGGAAACACAGAGTGGGCAGTAAGCATATGGAATTCATAATCTCACAAAATGTGTTGGCAGGAAGTGTTGGTATGTTTGAGATGGGCATGGACAGATTCTGAAATAGGAGACCCCTAATGAGCCACTGGCCAGAAAGTTATGGATGTAGAGGAAAAAATGAGGGAGGATAGATTGTCCAGGCCTAACCAGTTGATTGGATTTCATGGAGAGTAGCCATCACCCTATTCCTCTATACATCCTCTTGCCACTATCAGCGATGAATATTTGATTCCCTTGATCATACAACCAATTTTCCTGTAACACAGAGGTAGTGCCATGCTTAGGAAAGCTGCCATTGTATACTCACTGGATCCAGTGCTGTCCTCATGGGCACGTGGAAGCAACCAACCAATTGTTCAGCCCTGCTCCGCCACTTGTCTGCTGTATGACCTTGGGCAAGTCACATTGCCAAGATCCGCCCTTTCCTCTCCATCCAAACTGCTACCCTGCTCATTCAAGCTCTCATCCTATCCCGTCTGGACTACTGCACCAGCCTTCTCTCTGATCTCCCATCCTCGTGTCTCTCTCCACTTCAATCCATACTTCATGCTGCTGCCCGGATTATCTCTGTCCAGAAACGCTCTGGGCATATTACTCCCCTCCTCAAAAATCTCCAGTGGCTACCAATCAATCTGCGCATCAGGCAGAAACTCCTCACCCTGGGCTTCAAGGCTCTCCATCACCTCGCCCCCTCCTACCTCACCTCCCTTCTCTCCTTCTACTGCCCAGCCCGCACTCTCCGCTTCTCTGCCGCTAATCTCCTCACTGTACCTCGTTCTCGCCTGTCCCGCCATCGACCCCCGGCTCACGTCATCCCCCGGGCCTGGAATGCCCTCTCTGCCCCTCCGCCAAGCTAGCTCTCTTCCTCCCTTCAAGGCCCTGCTGAGAGCTCACCTCCTCCAGGAGGCCTTCCCAGACTGAGCCCCTTCCTTCCTCTCCCCCTCGCCCCCCTCTCCATCCCCCCATCTTACCTCCTTCCCTTCCCCACAGCACCTGTATATATGTATATATGTTTGTACATATTTATTACTCTATTTATTTATTTATTTATTTATTTTACTTGTACATTTCTATCCTATTTATTTTATTTTGTTGGTATGTTTGGTTCTGTTCTCTGTCTCCCCCTTTTAGACTGTGAGCCCACTGTTGGGTAGGGACTGTCTCTATGTGTTGCCAATTTGTACTTCCCAAGCGCTTAGTACAGTGCTCTGCACATAGTATGCGCTCAATAAATACGATTGATTGATTGATTGACTTTACTGTGCCTCTTATCTCATCTGTAAAATGGAGATTGGGACTGTGAGCCCCATGTGGAACAGGGACTGTGTCCAACTTGATTTGCTTTTATCCACTCCAGTGCTTAGTACAGTGCCTGTCACATTATTATTGTAATTATTATTATTATGTGCCGTCGAGTCATTTCCGATTCACAGCGACTCCATGGATATACTTTCTCCAGAAAGTCCTGTCCTCTGCCATAATCCACAACCTTTCTAATGGTGTTTTTGTTAGCAATGTTATGGTCCCTCTCCATCTAAGTGCTGATCTGCCCCTTCTATGTTTTCCCTGGATTTTTCCTAGCACTAGTGTGTTCTCTAGAGAATTAGTCTTCCTGAATATGTGTCCAAAATATGCTAATCTAAGTCGAGTCATTTGGCCTTCGAAAGACCACTTTGGTTTAATTTGCTCTAAAATCCATTTGTTTGTCTTTCGGGCAGTCCATGGTACATAGTAAGTACTTAACAAATAGCAGTATTATGAACAAATAGGATATTTAATGAGCATCTACTGCATGCAGATCACTGTTCTTAGAGTTTGGGAGAATATATCATCGCAGATTTGGTAGTCACGTTCCCTGCCCACAAGGAATTTACAGTTTACTCCTTCTGACTCTGGATTGCACAGTCTGACAGATATGTATTATAAAACAAATGTCTTCCAATTCAACCATTAGAGTCTAGCAAAAATGTGTAGTGGACATGCATGTTTTATTTTGTTAATGATGTGCATATAGCTTTAATTCTATTAGTTCTGACGATTTTGACACCTGTTTACATGTTTTGTTTTGTTGCCTGTCTCCCCCTTCTAGACTGAGCCGGTTGTTGGGCAGGGACCGTCTCTATATGTTGCCGACCTGTACTTCCCAAGTGCTTAGTACAGTGCTTTGCACACAGTAAGCGCTCAATAAATGATTGAATTAATTAATGAATGTTTTGGCAGAATTGAGTGTACTACATGTCATTCATATTCTCTCTCTGGATATAACACAACTTACCATCGGTCAGTCAATCAAATTTATTGAGTGTTTACTGTGGGCAGAGCACTGTAATAAGTGCTTAGGAGAGTACACTACAACAGTAAACAGACACATTCCCTGCCCATAGTGAGCTAGTGGAGGTAACAAAGAGGGCAGGCTCTGGGTCTTTTTGCTTCTGGCATACGGGCATACAAGTATTTTTGTACCCCTTTGTGCAGATGAGGTTACTAGGCACAGAGAAGGTAAATGACTTGCGCAAGGTCACGCAGCAGACAAGTGGCAGTATTAGAACCCAGGACCGTCTATTCCCAGGTCCTTGCTCTATCTACTACGCCACGCTGAAGAGGTGTGCTCGAGAGCAGACCGGTCTTGTATGTGAACACCAGGAAACTGTATGCCCACAATTCATAGTAAATTCATTAATCTTTTAAGCCTCATTTGCATACTGGGACAGGTCTCACTGTCAGTCATGACATCTTGGAAAACACAAACACACACACATGCACTAATGTTTTATAAGATCATATATCTTATATGTGCCAAATGCATATGCATACATGCACACACAGATGCATTCAGCACATGCAAAATATTGTTGAAAGGGTCCATTATCTCAAAGGGCTATTTGATTTTGTGACTTTAAGGGATGCATATTACAGATTGAAATGGAAGGCCCTTTTGCACAACCCATGGATATGGACATAAACACACACAACCAAAGGTTTAGAAGGAACATTCCTGAATTTAACAACCCCAGATCAGCTCATTCCAAAGCATAAACTTCGGGGAAAAAATGACTGGGGTTGGAATGCTCAAACACTCCAGCAATCTGATTGGCTGCACATCTGTAAGTACTTTATGATGCTAGATAAAATATATGGTGCCGGGTGATATATTCTAAACATTTCAATTTTGTGTATTCAGAATCTCATGAAAATTGGCCAATTGGTTATTAGGAATGCCTGCAGAGAGAAGAATGGTTTAAGGTCCTAAGGACAAAGCCAGAGTCCAGAATTCCTAGGTTCTAGGACCTCCTCAGTGGGGCTAAGAGACAAGGGCTTCTCCCAGACCAAGTCCTTTAAATGTGTGTCCATGTTTTCCCATTTGTTAAACGGGAAGAGTATTTCCCAACTAGGTCATAGAAGCAATGCAAATATGGATGTGCATCTAGTAAAGCTCTTTTCCCAAATATTTCCCGTGAGTTAGTTCAAATGTGCTGATTCCCGTGAGTCAGTAGAAACTGAGATTATTAGCCCCATTTTACAGATGAGGAGGAACCCAAGAGCTAGAGAGGTCCAGGGACTTGGCTAGGGACAGAATCAGGATATATTAAATCCCAACCTCTCACTCATTTCTCTCTGCATACATCAATCAATCAATCGTATTTATTGAGCGCTTACTGTGTGCAGAGCACTGTACATACATACATGTGCGCATACATACATCAAGGGCATTCCAAGATAAAAGACAAATCGGACACACTATCAGGATGCAAAGCGGTACTACCAGCTTCATTAAGAGGGTCAAATACACAGAGCATTATAGCAGGCAAGAACAGTACCTGCTCTCAAAGTGTTTTTAGTTTAGTGGGAAAGATAGGACAGGATTGGGACAGGTCCTTTGACCCCTAGGTCCATGCTCTTTCCACTAGGTCATGCTGCATCTCCAACAATGGAATGAAATGGAGAACAAAGGTCATGTGTGTTAAGGGAGTGTAAATTGTTGGCGATCATCTCATTGGTCAGCAGAACATGCTGCAATTACCAGGTAGCTGGTGATTTTGCTTGAAGATGATGATCAAGGAGCAATGAATAAAAAGTTTTTCCCAGACCCCCACCCCACATCTTCCTTGTGTGGCCATAGGCCAAAAGGGAAGGGAAGAGAGAGAGAGGATAGAGAACAGTAAACGCCTATTCGGTCATTTTAAACCCCGGATTTAGGAGGAGACAGTATGCATTCCTAGAAGAAGTTTTTGAACAAATATTGGGCATAGCTTCCTTTCCCCTGATGTACTCTGTTCCCATAACACAATCTTTTCTCACCTAAATAAACCACAAAAACCCCACTATGTCCGCTTTCCCAAAAGGCCACTGTTTTAGGAGCTTGGGATTTGGGTTTTATTTTTATTCTATTTCTCTTTGCAACAAAAAATGGGCACTGGTGGGAGGTGGGTCGGTGGGTGGGAAATTGACTTTTGTCAAACGACCGAGTCTTGGCAGTCGAGTTGGAGGTCATAGAGCTCCGTCAGTGTCAGCCTTCATTCCCCGGAGTCGCATCCTGTAATGTATTTATTTATCATTACCGATGGCCAATTTTTTTTTCTCTTTCTTTCTTTCTCTTCGGTTTGTTCTGCCCAAGGCCATAGGGGTCCGACAGAGATCAACAGTGTTTCTCCAGAGATGAAGCAGCTAGTCAAAACCCGAATTAGATGTTAAATCTTTTCGAAGTGGGGAGGAGATAGAGGGAGGGGAAACGTATTGTCCAAATAATTTATCATGTGTTGTTTCCTGTGAGATAACGTATAGGGGAAGATTTGTTACAGTGCAAGTTGCAAACTGCTGTTTCAGGGTGATAGCAGCTGCCAAGTTTATGATGTATTTTGTCTTTTGGAAAATACTTTTTTTTCCTCTTAAACTTTTGTTGGTGATGGGTAGCTATTTAAAATAATCAACCTGCTCAATTACCTTTGAGTAACTCCCCAATCCCCAAGAAGCTTGTGTCCACAAATCCACCAGGATACCATTGGAAGAGTAACAACAGCGCTGAGCAGCCCGAGAAAGCTTGGCAAGCAGACACTCCCAAATTAATCCGTGAGATATTTTAGGACCCGCCAAAGATTCTCTTGCCAATTTGCCTGGGCTTCATTTGGTGGATCTTAACTCTAGCCTTCTGCCAGACCCCTCAGCATTCTCTTTTCCCAGAAATAAATCGAGGTGTCTTTTGATCTCAGTTTTACTTTATAAGCTGGTGGCCATCTTTGCCAACAAATCCCACAGGCATATGCCCGTGGTTGCTACACTCACCTGGTTTGCTGCCAATGGACCACCCTGGGACAGAGAATTTTCCAACATTGAGGGTTTCTTCTCTCTTCCACCCACACAACCATGCTGCCTTCCCACCCAGAGGGATTCTCCAGGCGGGACATCTTGTACAATTTTTCAACCCAGTAGGAAACTCCTGGAGGGGATATGGGGAGACGGAAGACATTTCATTCTTTGTTGCTGTTATGCTTTGATTTTGTCAATTGAGGGGGGTGAGGGGGCACAAAGAGATTATAAGGTATTTGACCCCTGCCTAAGTTGCCATTCAGTTAGGTTCAAGGAGGGATTTTATGGGTTTACTGGTTTCAAGAGCTGCTTTGGAGTATTTTGATCATTTCAGAAAAAAGAAATATTGAGTGAGCCAGAGGCAATAGACGGAGGCAGTGAGGAAGGCCAGTTAGTAAGCTTGTGGCTCAAAGCGTCGACTCCCGGCATCTCACAACACGAGAAGTTGGACTCATTTCCTGGCCCGTCAAAAGACTTTGAGCTTCTGGGTCCTTCAGTATTGAGTGCCTCCTTGTGAGGTGAGCCCCACACTCATTCTTCCCCAGCGCTTAGTACAGTGCTCTGCACACAGTAAGTGCTCAATAAATATGATTGAATGAATTCTTGGAGGCAGTCGTGTGAAATGAGCATCTCTAGTATTCATCCTGTTTCCGGTAAGAACATTTAAATTGCCCAAATTACAGGAGCGTCGCTGATGTTCCTGGCTCCCACCGGCATGTCACTCAACAATGATGTGCAACTTTATAAAGCAGTTTGAGAAGCAGCGTGGCCTAGCGGAAAGAGCACGGGCCTGGAAGTCAGAGGACGTGGGTTCTAATCCCGGCTCTGCCACATATCTGCTGTGTGACCTTGTGCAAGTCACTGAATTTCTCTGATCCTCAGTTGCCTCATCTGTAAAATGGGGACTAAGACTGTGAGCCCCACGTGGGACAGGGACTGTGTCCAACTCGATTAGCTTGTATCCACCCCAGGGCTTAGAACAGTGCTTAGTACGTAGTAAGCACTTAACACGTACTGCAGTTATTATTCTTAGGTGAATGGGGACCTGATAATAGTGATAATAGTGGTATTTAAGCAATTACTATGTGCGGAACATTGGTTTAGAGTCAACCAGATCACACATGGTCCCTGTCCCAAACGGGATACAGGGTCTAAAGGGAAGGGAGAACAGGTATTAAACCCCCATTTTACAGATGAGGAAACTGAGGGCCAGAGAAGTTAAGTGATTTGCCCACGATAATATAGCAGGCAAGTTGTGGAGCTGGAGTTAGAACCCTGTTTCTTTGTCTCCCAAGTGAGAGGAGTGTTTCCCACTAAGATGTGCTCATGGATCAATGGATCAGGATTTTAGCGGATGAGCGGATCAGCAGATTTTAGTTGGATCAGCGTGGCTCAGTGGAAAGAGCCTGGGCTTTGGAGTCAGAGGTCATGGGTTCAAATTCCGGCTCCACCAATTGTCAGCTGTGTGACTTTGGGCAAGTCACTTCACTTCTCTGTCCCTCAGTTACCTCATCTGTAAAATGGGGATTAAGACTGTGAGCCCCACATGGGACAACCTGATCACCTTGTATCCCCCCAGTGCTTAGAACAGTACTTTGCACATAGTAAGCGCTTAACAAATACCACCATTATTATTATCATTATTTTAGGAGAGAGCATTAGGGAACCAAGTTTGTGAATGACTGTGCAAAGTCAGAGGTTTTTATTAATGCTTTGTACCCTTCATCCTTAGAAAAGATCACCACAAATCACTGGGCTGAGCCAGAATCACTTATCCTAGAAGTTTTTTTCCCCAAGAAAATTGAATCAATCAAACAGTATCTATTGGGTACCTATTGGGTGCAGAACCCTGAGCTAATTTCTTGGCAGAGTGCACAATCTTTAGGATGAACCCCAAGTGCCTAGTAAGAAGCAGCAGGGCCCGGGGGAAAGAGCATGGATTTAGGAGTCAGAGGACCTGTGTTCTAATCCCCGTTCTGCCTCATGTCTGCTGTGTGACCTTGGGCAAGTCATTTAACTTCTCTGTGCCTTGGTTACCTCATCTGTAAAATGGGCATTCAATACTACTTCTCTCTCCTACTTAGATTGTGAAATCCAGGTGGGACAGGGACTGCTGCGGACCTGATTATCCTGTGTCTTCCCCAATGCTTAGAATAGTGGTTGATGCATAGTAAGCACTTAACAAATACCACTATTGTTATTATTATTAGACTGTGCATGCAATGAGTGCTCAATCTCACCGGTGATTATGACAACAACAGGAATTTGTCTAACAACTCTGTTACTCTGCCAAGCACTTAGTGCTTTGTATACAGTAAGCGCTCAGTAGATATCATTGATTGATGGTGATGGTAAAACCAGTTTTAGAAAACAGAGGGAAACAATTTAAGAGCATCGAAACGACTGGATTTTAAAAAAATATTATTTTATTTAAGTGTTTACTATGTGTTAAGTACTGTTCTAAATTCTGGGGAAAAGACAGGATACTCAGGACAGATGCAGTCTCTGTCCCACCAAGGCTCACAGACTAAGTAGGAAGGAGAACAAGTACTGTACAGTTGAGCAAACTGAGGCACAGAGAAGGTAAGTGAGTTGCTCAAGGCCACACAGCAGGCAAGTGGTGGAACCGGAATTAGAACCCAGGTCCATCAGCACAGCCCAGTGCATGGATTCAAGGGAAGGGATTGGAGGATGTTACTGTAGTACCATTGGTCATGATTTCTGTGAACTAATAGGGAGTAGAAATCCATGAAGATTGAGACGGAACAAACAAAACTGCCACCTTTACACAAGGAAAACTGACTGGTCCTTCTCCTGACTGACAGGTCAGTTAAACATTGCTATTTGGAAATTATCTGAACAGATTATCAAGTAGCCTGTTTGCAATGATCTAGGAAAACAAAAAAAAATCCAAGAAACAATCAGCAAGGTGTTGTGGTATTTAAGTGTTTACTGTGTGCAAGGCACTGTATTAAGCATTGGGGTGAATACAAGCAGATGGGGTTGGGCCCAGTCCCTGTCCCACATGAGGCGCACAGTCTTAATCCCCATTTTATAGATGAGGTAACTGAGGCACAGAGAAATGAAATGACTTGTCCAAGGTCACACAGCAGACAAGTGGGGGAGCTGGGATTAGAACCCAAGACCCTCTGACCCCCAGGCCCATGTGCTACCCTCCAGGCCATGCTGCTGGATTCCCCCCACTGTCCGAACCTCAGGGTACATACATAGGGATTTATTTTATTTTGTTAGTATGTTTGGTTTTGTTCTCTGTCTCCCCCTTCTAGACTGTGAGCCCGCTGTTGGGTAGGGACTGTCTCTATGTGTTGCCGACTTGTACTTCCCAAGCGCTTAGTACAGTGCTCTGCACACAGTAAGCGCTCAATAAATACGATTGATTGAAGGAGGTACAGACCGAACCCAATACTCTATTAGCGATGTGCTTTCTGCAGTTCTTGCAGTCCCGATGTTTTTCTTTGTGGGAGGTTTGCAGGTTCCGGCCACATTATCTGAGGACTTGGAGGTGGAGAACTAGGAAACTGGAACAGTATCCAGCAGAGAGTGATTGCCATACACCCCTTCTGATAATGACTTTTCCATAGTGTTGGGGCATAGGAACCCAGGGAATTCGCTGCCATGTTATTCTCCTCGGTGAAGTTCCACTGGGCTGTGGGAAACCAGGAATGTGGCACCATTTCAGGGAGGAAGAATGGGAACGGATGAGGTGAAAAGTGGTTCCACTCAGATCAGCAGCGGGGTTTCTGATCCAAGGCTCTTTGGGTGCCATTTTTTCCTTCTGGATCCCCTTTAAGGGGTCAAGCTTTGACCGCACAAGATTGTAATTGTATTTGCTGTTGACAAAGCTCTAATTCTGGCAACCTGGAACCCACTTAAATGCCTTAATAAGAAACATCTGGGTCAAAATCTATACCCTTTCAGTTCAGTAAATGTTAAAATTCAATAGAAAAATGACCTGATAAAAGATGATGTCCATTAAATAAAGACATTTCCTGTGGAGAGCATCAAAATATGTTTCATAAACCTGAAGAGCCATTTCATCAAAAACCTGCTAAAGGAATAGCCTGTTCAAGCGGTAACATTTTGATGCGGCAAGGTTATATATTTAACAATTTTCACTATATCGCTTGGGAACTCTGCACAGTAGTTCCATTGATCTATGGCTGGAATTCAGTGGCAAGGCACTCATTTGAAATAGTCATCCTCAGGGCTTCGTATTGTAACACTGAAACCATAAATGATGTTGATCTGAAGGTAATTTTGCAAAGGAGGGAGAGGGATACAGAGTTAACTAGATGTTTTCAGCAGACAAATCTATCTTCTAAATATGCCATACTGCTCATGAAACTGTTGTCGGATCAAATGTCTGTTCTAATCGGGAAGAAATCGTACATAGAAAAAGGGCAATTGTGTTCTGTAGGTGCTGGAGGTAACTGATTGCTTTTCCGAACAAACTCTACGGCACCGGGAACTGCCGAAGCCCCAGAAGAGCTGATTTTCCTTTGGAACATTCCTAAGTGGTTGGGACGGCCCTGCTGTGAGTTCATGTGTTCAAGCTGTCAATCTGACACCCTACCACATTGTCGTGGTGGGCAAGTTGATGGAGATTGGAATCGCCACTCTCTCTTGACCTGTCTGCTACTGGAAATTCTTTATTTAGAAATGGCAATGAAAAATGTATAGAGAAATACCTCCCTGCTTCCTCACTTTCTACGGAAAGATATTAACATAGTGTTTGGTGAGACCGTGGCCTTTGAATCCACATACAGATGTTGAGGAAATGGAACTTCTGTATGTCATGAATAGCAAATTGCGGCAATCTCTAAAACAGATGACCCGCTTGTATAACTCTTAAAGGTTCAGAGAGGAGTGAAACAGAAGTTTTGGTCTATTTAGGGAACCACCTTTCTTGTGGGGAATCAAGATTATTTTTAACAGTGTATGAGCATGTCTTTGGGGAGGTGTTACTATACATTCTTCCAGCTGTTTCTCCCTCTTGTCCCTGAATTTTGTAAACCTTAAAAAAAAACACAAATCAGACACAAAGTTTCTTTTTGCTTGTCCTGCCTGGCACCAGTTTTCAAGCCAGGAGATATTGTTATTATCTCCACGAGGAGAGAGTAATGCTTTGAATTTAGAGTCATTACTATCAGCTGCCACGGAAGAAACCAGAACCACGAGCTCAACCCTTAATCCAACAAATAAAAAAAAAAAAAGAATTGACCTTCACTTCACTTTGTTGAGGTTTGGCTTTTGAATGTGTCCCTGCTTTTCAGCCCTAAATAGAGTTTGATTCTGTTTGGGAAACATAAGAAATTATTGAATTTGTCTTAATCACGTTTTCTGGTTAATTTATCAAAGAAAATAATCTAGGAAGGCGGCAAACCTTTGAGGGACCATGGGGGAGGGTGGATGAGAGAGTGGGCTGGATGTAATTAATGGGTGTTCATTTAGTGCTGAACATTTAAAATATGCTAGTAGGTGTCTGGAGGAAAACCCATCCATGGAAAACTACTTAAACTGGGCAAAGCCTACGGTATAGAAATTAAGTTAAATTCATGACCTGGGGAAATCTGAAGCTACTCTTGAAGAGCCAGCCAAGGAATTGGGCCCTTGAACTCTAACCAGCAGAAACGGATCTAGGTGCAGGATTTCAAAGCACAAGTACTTAGAGGCCATTCATAAGAGTTGCTCACAGATTTTCCAGTGTGACTGACCACTTTCCCCCACAATTCCACAGATGTTTGTGAGGGCTTTGAAAATCCTCCAGTTTCTGAATGTTTTCCTACACCGAGAACGGCCCCCCGATTGGTCTCTGAAGGCAGGGAAAAATCCAAATTTGGCTTTGCAGGAACCAAGTTCTGAGGTACACACCCAGCACAGGTCTGCACCAGGTGACCCCAAAGATGGGTTGAAAGAAACGGAAAGTTGAAAGGTTCTGCTGACTTTTCCGTGATGCTCATGTTAGCAGCCTCGTTCCCTGGCCTGGCGCAAGAGGGTTTGGTAGCGGGTATTTGTTTATTTTTTTCACAATCCAGTGCTGCCGACTGGCTTCTTTAGGCATGGTGTGAGAGCTACAGGGGAGCAGCATGGCCTAGTGGATAGAGCATAGGTTCTAATCGCAGTTATGCCACTTGTCTTCTGTGTGACCTTAGGCAAGTCACTTCACTTCTCTGTGCCTGTTACCTCATCTGTAAAAGGGGATAGAGACTGTGAGCCCACTGTTGGGTAGGGACTGTCTCTATATGTTGCCAACTTGTACTTCCCAAGTGCTTAGTACAATGCTCTGCACACAGTAAGTGCTCAATAAATATGATTGATTGTGTCCAACCTGATTTGCTTGTATTCACCCCAGTGCTTATTACAGTGCCTGGCACATTGCAAACACTTAACAAATACCATAATTAAGAAGCAACATGGCTTAGTGAAAAGAGCATGGGCTTGGGGTTCTAATTCTGGCTTCGCCATTTATCAGCTGTGTGACTTTGGGCAAGTCACTTAACTTCTCTGTGCCTCAGTTACCTCTTCTGTAAAATGGGGATTAAGACTGTAAGCCCCCCGTGGGACAGCCTGATCACCTTCCCAGTGCTTAGAACAGTGCTTTGCACATAGTGCTTAATAAATGCCATTATTATTATTATTATTAATCTCCATTTTATAGATGAGGAAACTGAGTACAGAGAAGTTAAGTGACTTGCCCAAGGTCACATGGCAGACAGGCTGCGGAGTCAGTATTAGAGCCCAGGCCCCTGCTCTTTCAGTTAGTCAACACTGATTCTCTTTGTCTTCATCATCACATACATTTATTATGTGTTAACACTGTGAGAAGCAGGATGGCCTGGGTGGAAAGAAAGCAGGCCTGGATATCAGAAAAGCTGGGTTCTAATCCTAACTCTGCCCTTCGCCCGCTGTGTGGCCTAGGTCAAGTCATTTAACTTCTCTGTACCTCAGCTTCCTCCCTGTAAAATGGGGATTCAAAACCTGTTCTCCTTCACTTTAGTCTGTGAGTCCCATGTGGCACAGCAACTGTGTCTGACCTGATTATCTTTAATCTATCCCAGCGCTGAGTACACTGCTTGGCACAGAGTAACATTTACCAAATATCATCATCATCATCGTATTAAGGCCTGGGGTGATTACATGAAGATCAGGGACTCACCATCTAAAGTGAAGAGAAAAGACATGAAAACCATTCAGACTACAATTGCAATTTCAAGAAACCAAATGAAAATTCAACAATTCAAAAATATATACAATAAAACAAAACACTCCCAGTAATACAACTCATTGTCAGTTTAACCTTTGAAATACCAGCACCATACTGCTGACTTTTAGTGGGCTCGTGGTCCATTGTGCCCCCTAGATCAGTTTCTACTCCATGGACATTTGGACAGCCTTCCTAATCTTGAAGTTTGAAGTTTGCTTTTCCCCAGAGTGTGCTCATCCCTGTCCCTGTCACTACTGAATTTCATCTCTCGTTGCACTTCATTTTTCATTTCCAGCGGCTCAACCAGCTTTTCATTTTTGCAGGAGTTTGGGGGCCCCTGTTTATTTTTCTCACCAGGCCACACAAAGCTGATTCCCTCTCTACACCCCACCCTCTCCACCTCAGATCCTCCTCCCTTGCTACTGCTAGGCTCCTCTGTGCAGCTGCAGATCTGGCTGTGATACTCAGAGGAACCATTTTGTAGGAAACAAGACCAACTGCCCACGATCTTTACTGAGGAAAAGTTATGTCAACAGTATGAACAATGAGCCAGATCCTCATCCTCTGTAGCAAGAACTCTCATGAATTTGCATAGGAAGGAAATTCAGTCCAATATTTTTCAAGTGTGCAGTGTGCATGATGAGACTGGGTGAGGACATTTTGGGGAAAAGAGCACAAGTCAAAATGATAAGCCTTATTTAAAGCTTTTGGTAGCACCCATTGATTCCCCACATCCTTCCACCAAGCGGGAGAATGGGCAAATGAACCCCAGTTCCAAACTGGGGTCCATCCAGTTCATTCCAGTCTTGTTTCTCTTTGGGTTTCAATGGGAAAAAGTTAAGAAATGGAATTGGATCTGTCCACTTCCGCTAGGCCCGTGATTATTCCCCTGGGGATCGCTTGAAGTAAAGAGTTTAAAGTGAGAACTGAAGAGGGAGGGGAGGTGGAGAAACAGAAGGGAATGCCCTCTACTCATTCAGTGTATTTGCAGTGATTCAATTTTTGGAGTCTGGTGCCTCTGGGCCCTGCCTACCTGTGGTCCTAAAAAATCCCTAGGGAAGAAAAGAGAGGTGAATTGTAGTCACCTCATAATTATGGTATTTGTTAAGGGCCGATTAGGCACCAAACACTTGGCTAAGTGCCAGGGTAGGTCAGGTCAGGGTAAATTTCAGGTCAGCGCCAACTGAAATTTTTCCAGTTTGATTTTCCTATTTTGAATCAGCATGCTTTTCTGTCAAAAAGATTAAGTCCATCTGTCATCTATCCATGTTCCCAAAGAAATTTCACCAACTTGTAACCAATTAACACCACAAGTCCGTGAACCTCTGATCTAAGTCATGCAGAAGCCTAGAAACCCAGTACCTTCTTGGAGTCTGACATAATGGGCTTCAAAGTGCCTGCAGATGTGTTGTATTTGTCAGAATCTCTGTCCGACAGAATTCATTTAAGTTTATGGCGTTCAATGTGGTGTATTCTTTGAAAGAGCTTATTCGGGATTTGGGATTTTACTGCTTTAGAGTCAGCCGTTGACTCTTTCCAGATTCTTGACCAACACATGGTTTGAAGAGATTGGTCCTGTTTGTTGTTTCTGAGGGTGAGTCGGGCAGAGGGAGAGACATTGTGTGTAGATTTTCTTTCACTAAGAAGCCTCCTTAGATTCCTGAAAGGGAGAATACTGTTCCTCAATATGCACCCAAAACTCCTCTTCAGAATTCCTGGGCTTTCAAAGCTTTTTTGTCCATATTTAACATGCAGACACACAGTGCTAATCAATGGAATTTCAGCATGTCAGTTGAAAGTGAAAGAGTTATAATTCAGTAGCAAAAGGGCAACCAAGCCAGCTGGGATATGTATCAATCAAGATTTTGCAAGAACAAGTCCCTGACTATGAGGTAAAGCTGGAAGAAAGTTGCCCGAGAGACAGATAATTTCCTAAATCACCACTTTCCGTAATTATGATAGCAGGTTTTCATTTTTGTTGTGGGGTAAGTGCGATCATAATTTTTTCACCACAAGGAGAGCAACAAATACACATTTCCAAACACAAATGTTTCATTTTTTTCTTAAATCCACAGCCAATAAATCTCAGAAGAGGGCAGTGTAATATACCTGATTGAATAGTCATAAATTAAGCCCAGTATTGGGTAAGAGACCGTGTCATTCACTCTGTTTGATAAACGCATGCCGATCGAGGAAGCATGTAAACCTCTGTGACTAAAAGTTCAATGGGAACTCAAAGTCGTCTATTTTGGGGCTCTTTTGAGGCATTCAGATTAAAAGTTAGGTTCCGGTAGACAGACAGTTCTTTCAGACAGCAGTTTGATTTGCTCTTTGTGCCTCTTCTCTTTGTCAGTCGAAGTCTAGGCTATAACCTTGCCCATTTCATGTTTTTCAGTTGTGATTCATTGGTATGTTGAGTCCACTTCTATCGTTGTTTTGGAACGAGTGCCATTCCAGGTTTATTTTGTTTTTTAACCAGACTGAACACACAGTCAGGTGTGATTTGAGTCTTCCTTGTTTTGCAGGGGCTGGGATTTAACTCTATAGGGTTGCATTGGCCAGAAATGCAGCAAACACATGCAGTTCCCTAATTTATGGCTGTTCTGTTCACGCTCATGGACCTGAATTTACCTATCCTTCAGAATAGTGACAAATCCAGTAAAGTAAAAAAAAAAAAGTTTGAAATTTAGATTGTTTGAGGGGAATATCTGGAGTCCCAGCTGACCAGTGTAGCCATTCTGCCTGGGTTGAAACTAGGATGGCTCTCCGATATTCTTTACTCCGGGCAACTGGCCTGTCCCCTTTTTGGTACCAAGAGAGAATAGACACTTTTATATCTATATTTTAATTTTTTAGCACCAACCACCCTTTGTTTTGGCTCCTGCTGCCAGGTTCTGGGGCTTTGACACAGCCCTGAAATTCTTATGGACTTAATAATAATGGTATTTATCAAGTGCTTCCTATGTTCGAAACCCTGTGGTAAATGTAAGATAATCAGGTCAGGGACACTACCTGTCCTATTTGGGGCTCATAGCCTTAGGGGCAGGAAGAATAAGAATCAAATCTTCATTTTACAGATGAGACAGGCACAGAGAAATTGAAGGACTTGCTCAGGGTCACCTGGCAGGCAAGTGCGGAGCTGGAATTAGAACTCAGATCCTCTGACTCCCAAGCCATGCCCTTTCCATTGGACTACGCTCCTTCTCAAGAGGGGAAGGGAAAGCAGTGAATCTGGGGTAAGTGGGAGGGACAGAGATATCTCCCCTCTGATGGAGGATGGGCTAAATTCTGACATTTTTATGCAAAACTGGTACTTTAATAATGTCCCCTCCTCCCCCTTGTTTTTTTAACAAGGCCTTCCCTCTTGAGGTAAGAATTGGTTTGACTCCATTTGGGTCTTTATCCTTAAATACATCCTCAAGTAAGAGAAGCAGCATGGCTCAGTGGAAAGAGCCTGGGCTTTGGAGTCAGAGGTCATAGGTTCAAATCCCGGCTTCGCCAACTTTCAGCTGTGTGACTTTGGGCAAGTCACTTCACTTCTCTGGGCTTCAGTTCCCTCATCTGTAAAATGGGGATGAAGACTGTGAGCCCCATGTGGGACAACCTGATTATTTTGTATCCCCCAAGTGCTTTGCACATAGTAAGTGATTAACAAATACCATCATTATTATTATTACTATTACATTATTTGGGTGAAAAAATCCAAACTAAAATCTTTAAGCCCTCAAGAAGAGGATTAACAAGAGATGCGACTGCCTAACTGAACTAATCAGGCTTAACTGGAACAGATGGGAGGCTTGTTTCTGGCAGTGCTACCTGCAGCCTAAATTCAGCAACTTTTAAAGGCTGTGGGGCATTGACTGTAAGCTCTTTGGGGGCAGGGAAAATGCTTCCCAACTCCTGTAGTCTACTCTCCCAAGTGCTATGTACAGTGCACAGAGTGTTTGCTAAATAAATACCATGGATTAACTGATTGACGAGCACAGGGAAATAGTCCTGTTGCATGGGAAGACAACACTCCCACCATCGCCTCACAAAAAAGAGTTTCAGGATGCCCACAGAAAGGACATTCCACTCAATTATTAGTGCTCCTTCGTGAACTCTTTCAGAGTTCTATGGGTTCTAGAAAGTCCTGCCATTACTTGATGGTGTTTACTCAACTGATGGAGCTGTTCTCCTGGAAAGAAGTTTTATTCCTTTAATGAGAAGTGACAGAAAAAACAAAAATACCCAGCTGGGAAAAACCCACAGTTTTAATGTGAAACACAAACTTTCTGTTAGTAGGAATCTTGGTTTATTTTAAAACAGAACCATAGCATCGGAGATGTTAGAGATGGAACAGAACTGTTAGTGCAGCTGCAGGAAACTGGACTACTTCTGTTAGAGTTTGAGGGGAAAAAAATTCTTTTTGCTCCCGAGGGCTTGGTTGATATGATGTGGGTTTGCCCCCTTGAATTTGACTTCAAAATGAAGGGACAGATGAGCACTAAAATTCAAAACGAATTTGTTGGACACCGCTCAGTTTCCCATGATCTCTTCCTCCAACCTGAAATCAGTCCAACTTGACTTTCAACTTGGCCCATGTTGATGAGAAATTCAGTCCAAGTTTCCTGGAAGGTTTGAATTTCACCTGCTTCAGGATTTTATTACTGAGGTTTTTTTTCACAGTTTGACCTACCAAATCAGATCAGTGCCCTTCCCGTTATGCAATTTCCGTGGTGCCTTGTCTTGGAACTATCCAAGTTTCTCAAACTCAGGATCCAAAAGAAAATCAAAAGGAGGAAAAAAAAATTGCCCCTTCAGGACTGATTATTTGAAATCTGCCGATATCCAGGTAAAATAGAAATTGAGATGTAGGAAGATGTCAGCATGTATCGGTCACCATGATGTCAGTGGACCGATTTGCTCATTTTGGTTAACCCACAGAAGCATTTAATGGAGTTGGCCTTCCGTTTGCTTCTGACAGAGATACTAAGTAGAATTTTATTTTCCAACAAAAATGACCTGGTTCCTATGAGAGAGTTGAAAAGTTTACACCAATGTGTTTCAATTCAATTAATATATTGAATGAAAGAACTATAAGGGGGGGAAATTGTGAGTCTGTTAAATTGTACTCTCCCAAGTGCTTAATACAGTGCTCTGCACACAGTAAGTGCTCAATAAATACTATTGATTGATTGATTTAAAGAATGCTGGCAGCCACAATTCTCCTTGTCTTGATCCACTTTCCCCTTAATCAGAACTCTTTTTGGCTTGGCTTCAGAGCAGGATTTTTTCTAGAAAGGCATGAGCCCCCAGGTGAAGATCTTTAGCATAATCACCACTCATGACATAAGACATCACCTTTTGAAGATAACAGCAATTCAAAGACCCTAGTGAGCACAGGGGGAAAAAGGCAAGTAGCAAGAAGTTGTAAAGTCCTGAAGGTATTTGAAGTGCAGTGTCTTAATAATAATAATGGTGGTATTTGTTAAGCACTTACTATGTGAGAAGCACCGTTCTAAGCGCTGAGGGGGATATAAGGTGATCAGATTATCCCACGTGGGGCTCACAGTCTTAATCCCCATTTTACAGATGAGGTAACTGAGGCCCAGAGAAGTTAAGTGCCTTGCCCAAGGTCACACAGCTGACAAATGGCGGAGTGGGATTAGAACCCATGACCTGTGCTCTGCACACAGTAATTGCTTAATAAATACGATTGAATGAATGACCTCTGACTCCCAAGACCACACTCTTTCCACTGAGCCAAGCTGCTTCCCCTGTCTTCATCAGAGGGCATCAAAGTGTAGCTTTGTTCTCCCATGAGATTTGGGGAAAATATTCACACATGGTTATAATTCCTCTTTCAAGACCCTAATACTGTGTAAGCACTTACTATGTGCCAAATGCTGTAGATGAGTCAATATAAGCACATCAGACACATTCCCTGTCCCACATGGAGCTCACAGTCTCAGAGTGAGGGAGAACAGGTACAATATCCCCATTTTATAAATGAGTAACCTGAGGCACAGAGACGCTAAATGATCTGCCTAAAGTTGCACAGCAGGCAAATGTTGGAGCTGGAATTAGAACCCAGGTCTTCTGACTAATAACAATAATAATAATAATGGCATTTATTAAGTGATTACTATGTGCAAAGCACTGTACTAAGCACTGGGGAGGTTACAAGGTGATCAGGTTGTCCCACGGGGGGCTCACAGTCTTCATCCCCATTTTACAGATGAGGTAACTGAGGCACAGAGAAGTTATGTGACTTGCCCAAAGTCACACAGCTGACAATTGGTGGAGCTGGGATTTGAACCCATGACCTCTGACTCCAGAGCCCGGGCTATTTCCATTGAGCCACGCTGCTTCATTACTACTAGACCCGTGGTCTCTCCTCTAGGCTATCATGCTTCTCTAATTCTGAACCATAACCAACACCATCACTCAGCTGGAGTCTGGCCTAGTGGAAAAAGCATGACCCTGGGAATGAAGAGACTTGGGTTCTAATCCCGGCTCTGCCTTCAACCTGCTGTGTGACCTTAGGCAAGTCACCTTGCCTCTTTGTACCTCAGTGTCCTCATCTGTTAAATGAGGAAGATATCTACTCCCTCTCCTTGCCTCTTGGACTTCGACCAACCTGATTATTGCAAATCTACCCCAGGGTATAGGTCACAGTTAGAGGGTAATCCCCTGGGTTCTGGGTTCTAATCCGAGATCTTGTACTTGTCTACTATGTGACTTTGGGCAAGTCACTTAATTTTTTGTGTGCCTCAGTTACCTCATCTGTAAAATGAGGATTAAGACTATGAGCCCCATGTGGGACATGGACTGTGTCCAACCTAATTACCTTTATCTACTCTAGGGCTTGAACAGTGCCTGGCACATAGTAAGCCCTTAACAAATACCATAAAAAAATACTGTACCTAACTTCACTTCTGTTTTTCATGAGCTATTAATCTATGTATTTTCTAATGGACTCACCCTTTTATAATGTGCTTCGTACCATTTAGCCAACATTACCTCTTGTTGAACCTCCACCGATCACAGTAAAAATAACCACTCTGCCTTTGTTTTCAAGTATTTATAGAGTCATCCTCTCGCCCTGTACGTACAGCTTTGCCAAACTGAACAAATTAAGTTCTTTTAACTACTTTTCACAGGTCATGGTTTCCAAGCCTAAACTTTAATAGCTTGTTCTGCAAATGAATAAAAAATGGAGGATGAGTTTGCATGGAGCAAACCAATGTTTGTTGTCCAAAAAGAAATCCCAAGATCCATGTGTTTCTGAACAAAATAGAGACTTGGCACCAGTGCCTTTTAGGTTGCAGTTACCAAGGGATGACTGAAGAAGTTTGGTTGACTTCAATCAGACAGGGTGGCTTTTTTGTTTGTTTGTTTTGTTTTGTGTTTGTTTTGGGGGGGATTTTGGCGACAAAGCTGCATTCATCCTCTTTGGTTTGTGGGCATGCACAGTGACTGCTCCTCCTAACTAATTCATATGGTATTTATTAAGCACCTGCTTTGTGCCAAACACTCTACTAAGTCTGGGGTAGATACAGTCTAATAATAATTATTATTATTAAGGTGTTTAAGAGCTTACTATGTGCCAAGCACTGTTCTGAGTGCTGGGGTAAGTAACAAGGTCATCAGGTTGTCCCACGTGGGGCTTACAGTCTTTATCCCCATTTTCCAGTTGAGGTAACTGAGGTATAGAGAAGTTAAGTGGCTTGCCCAAGGTCACATGGCAGACAAGTGGAGGAGTCTGGATTAGAATCCAAGTCCTCTGACTCCCAAGCTTGTGCTCTTTCCACTAAGCCATGCTGCTTCTCAGGTCTGACACAATCCCCATCCCACATGAGGTTCACAGTCCCCTCCTTGATAGTCAATTCCCAAAAGTCTGCTTCTGACTCACCATGGAGAGGAACGATACTCATTTTAGGGTTAACTAGCCTTCAGAGCTCTGAAACAGAATCTCAGACTAGGCTCTAGTGCATCAAAAGCACTAAAAATGAAAACTGTGATGCTTATTAAGTGCTATGTGCTATGGTAATAATAATAATAATAATAATAGTAGTTTTGTGCTAGGTACTGTACTAACTCCCCACTCTTGGCTTCAAGTCTCTTCATCCCCTTGCCCCCTTCTACCTCACCTTCCTTCTCTCCTTCTCCAGCCTAGCCCGCACCCTCCGCTCCTCTGCCACTAACCTCCTCACTGTGCCTTGTTCTCGCCTGTCTTGCCGTCTACCCCCGGCCCACGTCCTCCCCCTGGCCTGGAATGCCCTCCCTCCACACATTCGCCAAGCTCGCTCCCTTCCTCCCTTCAAAGCCCTACTGAGAGCACACCTCCTCCAAGAGGCCTTCCCAGACTGAGCCCCCTTTTTCCTCTCCTCCTCCCCATCCCCCCACCCTACCTCCTTCCCCTCCCCGCAGTACCTGTATATATGTTTGTACAGATTTATTACTGTATTTATTTTACTTGTACATATTTACTATTCTATTTATTTTGTTAATGATGTGCATTTAGCTTTAATTCTATTTGTTCTGACAACTTGACACCTGTCCACTATTTTGTTTTGTTGTCTGTCTCCCCCTTCTAGACTGTGAGCCCATTGTTAGGTAGGGACCATCTCTATATGTTGCCAACTTGTACTTCCCAAGCACTTAGTACAGTGCTCTGCACACGGTAAGCACTCATTACTAATGAATAAATGAATGAACTGGGGGAATACAAGCAAATCGGGTTGGACACAGCCCCTGTCCCACATGGGGCTCAGAGTCTTAATCCCCATTTTACAGATGAAGTAACTGTGGCACAGACAGGTGAAATGATTTTCCCAAGATCACAAAGCAGACAAGTGGCAGAGATGGAATTAGAACCCAGGACCTTTTGGGTCCCAGGCCCATGCTCTGCCACTAGCCCACAATGTGAACAGGCCCAGTCTCTGTCCCACCTGGGGCTCAGAGCCTAAGGGGGCAGGAATCCACTACTTAATCCCTATTTTACAGTCACCCAGGCACAGAGAAAGCAAGTGAATTGCCCAAGTTCATGAAGCAGGCAAGTAGTGGAGTCAGGATTAGAACCCAGCCCCT
Source organism: Tachyglossus aculeatus (assembly GCF_015852505.1). Taxonomy (NCBI): domain Eukaryota; kingdom Metazoa; phylum Chordata; class Mammalia; order Monotremata; family Tachyglossidae; genus Tachyglossus; species Tachyglossus aculeatus. The sequence continues at coordinate 27,234,594 of NC_052073.1, read as the reverse complement.
CCCACTCTGACTCCCAGTCCTGGGTTCTTTCCACTGTACCGCCCTGCTTCATCCTCCAAATACAATAATAAGAAAAATAATGATGGTATTTGTTAAGCGCTTACTGTGGGCCAAGCACTGTTCTAAGTGCTGGGGTAGATACAAGGTAAGCAGGTTGTCCCATTTGGGGCTCACAGTCTTTATCCCCTTTTTATAGATGAGGTAACTGAGGCACAGAGAAGTTAAGTGACTTGCCCAAAGTCACACAGCTGACAAGTAGTAGAGCTGGGATTAGAACCCATGACCTCTGACTCCCAAGCCCAAACTCTTTCCACGAAACCATCCAGTTATGGATTATTTTAATTATTTTAATTTTAGGAGAAGCAGCATGGCTCAATGGAAAGAGCACGGGCTTGGGAGTCAGAGGTCATGGGTTCAAATCCCGGCTCTGCCAAATGTCAGCTGTGTGACCTTGGGAGAGTCACTTAACTTCTCCGTGCCTCAGTTACCTCATCTGTAAAATGGGGATTAAGACTGTGAGTCCCATGTGGGACAACCTGATCACCTTGTATCCTCCCCAGTGCTTAGAACAGTGCTTTGCACATAGTAAGTGCTTAACAAATGCCATTATTATTATTAGTATTATTATTATTAGATGAAAATATTAGGAATGTTCAAAAGTACATCCAGACCTTTGCAGTTGGTCATTATTACACTGCCTCTCCAAGCGTACTTTCACCCTATTCCCAGTCCCAAAGCACTGCATACATATTAGTCATTTATTTATATCTATTAATGTCTGTCTCCCCCTCTAGACTGAAAGCTCATAGTGGGCAGGGAATGTTCCTGTTTATTGCTTTATTGTACTCTCCTAAGCACTTAGTACAGTGTTCTGCACACAGTAAGTGCTCAATAAATATGACTGACAGACTGACAGCAAGAATATGGGGTTGGATGGATGGTAAATTGTTATAATCTTGCAAATAAACCTAGAACATTTACCAGCCCATAGTATCTTTCTTATCAATAATGTCCCTCCACAACAGCTGTCCAGCAAGAGAAAATTAAAATCAGTTCATCAGTCTGTTGCTATTCTTGCTAGACGGCTAGTATGTCCTCTTATGGTGTGACATGTAAATGGTCCCAGCTTGACATTCCCAGCCTTGGTCAGGGCTTGTCCTCTCTAAATAACCAAATACACTTAATGAAGGCCCCGGATCAGAACTTTGCTGTTTCTCCCTGGTCTACGTCCCGGCTACTAAGGGTCCTTAAAACTGGCATGTCCAGAGCCAATAGATCCCCTCCTGGGAAGGTCTGACATTTTCATTTTTGATTATATGCCTCCAGGAGGACCAATACACCCCAAGAGGCAATCAATGAACCTAATCCTACAGCATGTAAATGAACCTCTGTGAGTCCATAGAAGATTTGGAAAGGCGTCTTAGGATTTTAGGGGACTAGGGGCAGGACCGGGAGAGAATGAGAACTTTTAAGAAATCCCAAAGGTCTCGATGTTTAGCACGGCGAATCTGACAATCCTTGTGGAAGCAGCATGGCATAGTGAATAGAGCCCAGGCCTGGGATTCAGAAGGTTATTGGTTCTAATTCAGACTTTGACACTCATCTGCTGGGTGACCTTGGTCAAGTCACTTCCCTTCTCCGTGCCTCAGTTCCCTTGTCTGGAAAATGGGGATTGAGACTGGGAACCCCATGTGGGACAGGGAACCTGACTTTCTGGTATCCACCCCAGTTTAATACAGTGCCTGGCACTCAGTAAGCACTTAACAAATACCATTATTATTATTATTGTTCTGGGGAAACACATAAACACATGCATATGCACACAGTTGTAATACAGGCACACACAGGGTAATAATAATAATAATAATGATGGTATTTTTTAAGCGCTTACTATGTGCAAAGCACTGTTCTAAGTGCTGGGGGGATACAAGGTGATCAGGTTGTCCCACGTGGGGCTCACAGTCTTAATCCCCATTTTACAGATGAGGGAACTGAGGTCCCGAGAAGTTGTGATGCCCAAAGTCACACAGCTGACAATTGACGGAGCTGGGATTTGAACCCATGACCTCTGACTCCAAAGCCTGTGCTCTTTCCACTGAGCCACGCTGCTTCTCTACACTCAGCTGTATCATCAGAGAGAAAATTGAACTGCCTTCATCGTAAATCTATTTCCCCTTTTTCCTGCCCTTTTTCTCTGCCACCCGCTTCCTATTCATGCTGCCTCATTCGTTGCTCTAGCATTGTGGCTCTATCTGTTTACATATGATCTATTCATTGATTCACTTGTTTGCTTCAGTTTTTGTCTATTGGCTCCATGCTTTCAGTCAAACTATTTTGGTATCAGACAGTTTATTCCGTAGTTTCGCCTCCTTGGATTGTCAGCTCTTCATGGATGCGGGCTTTCTGTCTACTTTCTGTTGAAGATTCGCAAGCAGCTTGTGCCGTGCTTAGGAAATTGTCCTGCATCCGCTGCTGGGGCCACTTAGCTCTTTGGATAATGTCTTTACTCTTTCACCCATTTAGCATTTTGTTGGAATTGCAATATCAGTGCCCTATGAACCCCGATAAATGTCTGGCCCAGTTACCACCTGAGAGAAACTGGGTCACGGATGCTTTACAGTTGGTTTTTTTTTTTTTTTTCCTGCTGTGAAATAATTGTCTTCTAAAGTGTAACAAATTGCAGCATGGCCCACTGGAAAGAGCTCAGGCCTGGGAGTCAGAGGATGTGGGTTCTAATCCCAAATCCGGTGCTGTGTGATTTTGGGCAAGTCACTTCACTTCTCTCATCTGTGAAATGCCTCAGTTTCCTCTTCTGTAAAATGGGTGTTCAATGCCTGTCCTCCTTTCTAGTTAGACTGTGGGACATGTAGACTGTGAGCCCGTTGTTGGGTAGGGACCATCTCTATATGTTGCCAACTTGTACTTCCCTAGCACTTAGAACGGTGCTCTGCACACAGTAAGCGCTCAATAAATACGATTGAATGAATGAATGAACATGTGGGACAGGGACTGTCTGACCTGATTAACTTGTATCTACCCCAGCTTTTAGAACAGTGACTCATAGTAAGTGCTTAACAAATGTCATCATTATCGTGAGCTCACCTCCTCCAAGAGGCCTTCCCAGACTGACCCCCCTTTTTCCTCTCCTCCTCCCCACCCGCCCCGCCCTACCTCCTTCCCCTCCCCACAGCACCTGTATATATGTTTGGACAGATTTATTACTCTATTTTACTTGTACATATGTACTATTCTATTTATTTTGTTAATGATGTGCATCCAGCTTTAATTCTGTTTGTTCTGATGACTCGACACCTGTCCACATGTTTTGTTTTGTTTTCTGTCTTCCCCTTCTAGATTGTGAGCCCGTTGTTGGGTAGGGACCGTCTCTATATTTTGCCAACTTGTACTTTCCAATGGCTTAGTACAGTGCTCTGCACACATTAAGCGCTCAATAAATACAATTGAATGAATGAATGAATAGTCATCTTGGATCTCAGTTTTCCCCCATCCAACAAAGTTAGCATAATAATAATAATGGCATTTGTTAAGCACTTACTATGTGCGAAGCACTGTTCTAAGTTCTGGGGAGGTTACAAGGTGATCAGGTTGTCCCACGTGGGGCTCACAGTCTTAATCCCCATTTTACAGATGAGTGGTCGATTTATAGTTCATATTACGTATCAATCAGAGAAGCAAGAGTTTTCTACCTTCTTTCCCTAAATCTGTGGTCTTGCTCTTCAGTTTTCTGTGGTAAAAGAACCAGCATTAGCAAAATCCCTCTGTTGAGAGATTAGTGTGTTTGAATGAGTCAAGATCAAACTTTGAAGATTTTAACGAATCTTGAGTTAGAACAATAAGTGTGACATTTTTTGACCTCTTACTATATGTCAAAAAACTGTCCTAAAGATTTTGAAAGGCAGTGTGACCTGTTGAATAGAGCACAGGCCTGGAAGTCAGAAGGACCTGGGTTCTAATCTCAGCTCTGCCACTTGTCAGCTGTGTGACCTTGGGCATGTCACTTAACTTTCCTGTGCCTCAGTTACCTCATCTGTAAAATGGGATTAAGACTGTGAGCTCTATGTGGGACACGGACTGTTTCCAACCTGAGTATTATATCTGCCCCAGGGCTTAGTACAGTGCCTGGCGTAAGTATTTACCAAGTTTTATTTTTTAACCAGGTTCAGTCGAGTCGTTTCTGATTCGTAGCGACTCCATGGACTTATTTTCTCCAGAATGTCCTGTCCCCTGTCATAATACAATAACTACAATTGAATGAATGAATGAATGAATTGTGGGCAGGGAATGTATCTGCTAATTAATAATAATAATAATAATAATATTGGTATTTATTAAGCGCTTACTATGAGCCATGCACTGTTCTAAGTACTGGGGTAGATACAAGGTAATCAGGTTATCCCACGTGGGGCTCACAGTCTTCATCCCCATTTTACAGATGAGGGAACTGAGGCCCAGAGAAGTGAAGTGACTTGCCCAAAGTCACACAGCTGACAAGTGGCGGAGCTGGGATTTGAACCCATGACCTCTGACTCCAAAGCCCATGCTCTTTCCACTGAGCTACGCTGCTTCTCAATTCTGTTGTAATGTACTCTCTTAAACACTTAGTACCATGCTGTGCACACAGTGAGCACTCAAAAATATGATTGATTGCCTAGAAAGGAAGAAAGGGTGCCAGGGCTCAGGAAATTATAATCCAGTGTTAAAATATAGCTCCAAGTGCTCTTGTCCCCGTCTTGTGAGTACGAAAAGAATACAATAAGGAAAATCGAAGTAAGTCCTCCAAACTCAGGAAGTATGAAAAGCCTGAACTAGATTAAGTAGTAGGAGCGTCAACAAGGAAAAAGAAATTCAAGTTTGATATGCTATAAATTTTATAGCCCCATGGAACCATGTAATGACAGCATGCATTTTTTTAAAATCGATGGTACTTATTGAATGCTTACTGTTGAAGAGCATTGTACTATGCGCCTGGGTGAGTACAATAAAATAGAGTTGGTAGACAGATTCCCCACCCAGAAAGAGCTTTCTGTATTTGTTTTTGTTTTGTTTTGTTTTTATGGTACTTATTTTCTGCCAAGCACTGTACTAAGCACTGGGGTGGATACAAGGTAACTGGTTTGGCTACAGACCGTGTCCTACAGTCTTTTCCTCTGAACTTTGAAGGAACCTGAAAAAAATATTGGAGAACACAGAATGGATGATGTGCACTTCTTAAAGGGGCAAGATTTGCTCTTAGATGAAGAGGGCGGAAAGTTAAATGAACAGCGTATATCATATTTACACTTCCGCGCTGATTCCTAAACATCTCTCAAGAAATCTGTTTGACCACCCCCTTTTAGACTGTGAGCCCACTGTTGGGTAGGGACTGTCTCTATATGTTGCCAATTTGTACTTCCCAAGCGCTTAGTACAGTGCTCTGCACATAGTAAGCGCTCAATAAATACGATTGATGATGATGATTTATAATCAGGTTGAGGGATTGAGCAATTTACCCCCTTGTCCACTGAATCCTGCTCCCATAACATGCATCTCCCCTTCCCTCTTGCCCCGTTACGTTTTTGGGAGCTGCAATTAAAGTAGAAAATCCAGTCCTTAGCCTTTGCAATGTGAACTAATGGAAAGGGCCCAGAAATTGGAGTGAGTAATGCTGGCTCTGCCTCATCCTCTGGGTGACCTTGGGCTTCTCTGTGCCTCAGTTTCATCATCTTTAAAATGGGAATTCATTAACTGTTCTCCCTCCTACTTAGAGCCCCATGCTGGGACAGGGACTGTGTCCGATCTGATTATGTTGTATCTGCCCCCAGTGCTTGGTACAAAGTAAGTGCTTAATATAAAATAACATTATTATTACGGTCTAGAGGAGGAAAATGAATACTATTTTGAGTCTGTATCTGCAGTAGTCTAGACTGGCTCTAAATTTGCAAATGAGCTGGATAATTTAGGACAAAAATCAATCACTAGTGTTTACTTAGCACCTACTGTTTGCAGATTATCGTACTAGAGCAGTAAAAGACCTAGGCGCCTGCCTTCGGGGAGCATACCAAAACATATTTTATTCTCACAGCTATCATTTATCAGGTCAAAATTACCTTCTCATGAAATTCCTTGACAAATTAGGCCAAACTGCATTGTCATTCTTTCATGCACTATACTCGATATCTAAAAAGAAGAAAGGTAAGAGGAATGCAAGTCCATTTAGTTCAGTTGACTGTTTTCTCAAATGTAGCTCATGATTCAGCACTTCTGAAGTAAATTTATCCTGATAAATAGTGATATTGCAACAGGTCTGTGTGGGACAGAGATAAATTTCAGTCTAAAATGATTGATGCACTTCTTCATCAAGTACAACTTGGAAAGGTGCTTCCTGGAGCAGAAATCTCAGAGGAATCACAGTCATTCTCTCTTTACCTTTTTCAGACAGCATGCTATGGGTCCCTCTCAGTTCTTCATCTAGTAGAAGTACACTACTTCAGCAAGAGATTGGGATACCTTCCTACGCTGCATAAATAGGACAGGTGGATAGGAAGCTGGGAGGTTATCTCTAATCCTGTAAAATAGTGTTGAGTTCCCTGCTCTCCCTTTCTTCTTTGACTGTGAGGGACAAGGGCTGTGTCCAAGCTGCTTATCTTGCACCTACCTCAGGGCTTAGCATGGTGCTTGGCACATAGTAAGTGCTTAATAAATGCCATAATAATGATAATATACCAAGGGAAATGAAAAACTAAGGCAATTTTCATATTGATTCAAGCCTCCAAAATGCCTTTTGGTCAACCAGTTGGATTGATGTTATCAAAGTAGTGAGATAACTCCAGGCAGACAATAAATCTTAGTTTTATTAATCTGGATGTGTCAAGCCAAAAATCTATTTTCTGGGGATCTTCAAATGTTTTGGATGACAGTTAATATTTGGGGCTTCATTCATTCTGGGTGATTTGTCTCAGCCTTCCACTTCCCTTCCTTAGTGTAGCCCTGCCTGGCCTAAACTTCCCTTTGGTTGGATTTCCCAGATGGAACCCAGATATAAATGTCTTTAACCACTCCCTTGTGCATCAACCTGATTTGCTGCCTTTATTATTTAATTTTTGCTCCCTTCCCAGCCCCACAGCTGGGAATATCTTTCATTTATTTATTTATATTAATGTCTGTCTCCCCCTCTAGACTATAAGCTCATTGTGGGCAGGGAATGTGTCTTTTTATTGCTGTTGTGTACTCTCCCAAGCACTTAGTACTGTGCTCTGCACATAGTAAGTGCTCAATAAATATGATTGAATGAATGAATGAAAGTTCATAGGAGAACGAATCTTAGTCCTTTTGGGTGGGATACTAGATTGTATGAAAGTGATGAGTTTACATTCCCACACTTTCCAGGAGACACAAGACTTCCCTCTCACTCTCTGAGGCTTAACAAATGGTCTAATTCTACAAAAGTGCTTAACAAGTACCACAGTTGTTGTTGTTATTATTATTACTACTATTATCATTTGAAATGCAGTTTGGTTTGTGGTGGGTTCCATAGTGGGAACCCAATTTAGATCATGACAGTGAACCCTCTGAGTGACAGGGACCTTGTATAATTCCTATCTTTATAGTCTCTCCCTGTGCTTAATACAGTGCTCTGCACTCAATTAGTGCTAAATAAATACTATTACCACAATTTCCCTCAGTTCCCAATCTGGTAGGCCCTGGCTAACCTGTACAAGAAGTTGAAGGATGGGGTAATAAAGAGCTGGCTCAGAGATGGGAATAAAAAGGGGAATCCAAAAATACCCACATGGCCCTGGGGAAGGATTTGTCAATTAATCAGTCAGCTGTATTTAGACTGTAAGCTCGTTATGAGGAGGGAACATTTCTGCTAATTCTGTGGTACTCTCCCGAGTGCTTAGTTCAATGCTCTGCAGATAGAGTTTTCAGGATTCATGTGTGTGTTATCAGGGCAGCTACATTCTAACACAAATATGTGAGTGTTCACTACCTTCCTGTGGTCTCAGTGTAGTTATTCCTTAGGAAGGAGCCCCCTGCCCCCCTTCCCCCTAAAAAAAATGCCTATCACAGTGTGACTGCTTGGTTAATGAGTGGTAATACTCCTTTTTAAAACTTTTTTACATATTCACTGTTTATCTCCAACATTTCCTTCCTTTGTCCTCAAGGTTGGGTAGTAATTGAAAAAAAAAAAGTTCTATTTTTCTTTCTTTTACTGATACTGCCGGACTTGAGTTTGCCCTGGCTTCCTGCCCATCCACCTTTATTCCAGATGTTACCATGGCAAAGCCTCTAGGGTTGTAACCAAGCAACCAGTGGGAAGAAGGCCCTCCTGGCTTGAGGCCGAAAAACAAAAGAAAAACAAATAGGAGGATATCTTGAGTCTTCTACTCACATAAGTTTCCCAATCTGACTTCCTCCAATTTTTTATTATTATTATTTTTGTAATACAATTCGGATGGTTTGATTTCAGCTGTAATGTTCACATACAAAGCACGCTGGCCTCACTAGATCACTTGTATGGTTTCATGGAAAAGGGTTCTATTGATCCTAATTTAAGACTGTAATTGCAAATGAAAACATCATTATTTCCCCCAGCTACTTTAATTGAAAGGATTGATTTGAGGGAGCAAACCGTGATAAGGACTTCGGCACGGGTCGTGGGCTTATGGACAATTTAACACCTTCATTTCGGGGACATTGCTGACTCTCTCAGGAAGGAGGGATTGGGCTTTCCAGATCCCACTCGATTGAAACCGAATCCGGGTTATGGAATGCTACAGGACACTCTTTGACTGCGTAGCTTGTGGCAATCTTGCTTTCCAAATGGCAACCCAGATTACCCAGCCCCTTGAAACAATGGCCCTTGTCTAGAGCAGTCTTTTGTGATTTTTTTTTTCCACAGCCCCTTCTAGAGTGATCTACTAGAACAAAACCTGCATCTAATAACAATCATAATGATAATATTTATGATACTTGTTAAGCTCTTCCTATGTTCCAGGACTGTACTAAGCACTGGGGTAGATACAAGCAAATCAGGTTGGACACTGCCCTTGTCCCGTGTGGGGCTCATAGTCTCAATAGAGAAGCAGCCTGGCTCAGTGGAAAGAGCCCGGGCTTTGGAGTCAGAGGTCAAGGGTTCAAATCCCAACTCTGCCAATTGTCAGCTGTGTGACTTTGGGCAAGTCACTTCACTTCTCTGGGCCTCAGTTCCCTCATCTGTAAAATGGGGATTAAGACTGTGAGCCCCTCGTGGGATAACGTGATCACCTTGTATCCCCCCAGCGCTTAGAACAGTTCATCGCACATAGTAAGCGCTTAACAAATGCCATCATTATTATTATTATTATTATTAATCCCCATTTTACAGATGAGGTAACTGAGGCACAGAGAAGTGAAGTGACTTGCCCAAAGCAACACAGCAGACAAATGGCAGAGCCAGGATTAGAACCCGTGACCTTCTGGCTCCCAGGCCTGTGCTCTATTCACTATGCCTTGCTGATGGTGATGACTGCAAGTTTCTTGAGGGCAAGGAATATGTGTTTGGCTTCTGATATACTTTCCAAAGGATTTAATATAGCGCTGTGCGCTCAGCAGGAATTCAGCGAACCACAATAATAATATTTGTAAGCATTTATTATATGCCGAGAAATGTACTATGCACTGGAATAGATACAAAAAATAAGGTTGGGCCCAATTACTGCCCACACAGGTCACATGGTATAAGCAGGAGGGAGAGTTGGTATTGAAACCCTCTTTTACAGATGAGGAAACTGAGGCACAGAGAAGTTAACTGCCACTCAGGGCATATGTGTGGAACACCTGGTATCAATCAACCAATCTATAGTACTTGTTGTGTTCCTACTCTGTGCAGAGCACAATCCTAAGGGTGAGGGGAAGCTCAGCAGGGTCAGCAGACATGCTATTTACCCTCAAGGAATTGACAGTGCATCAGGGGAGACAGATACTGAAATATTGTACAGATAAGAAGAATGAGAAGTAGACTTGTATGTGAGCTAGTCCTTTAGTAGTGGGGTATGAAAGTCCAGATGTACAGGTGTGCTGTAGGTCAATTTAAAGTAGGAGTTTGGGCCTATTACAACCTGGCAAGAAGAAAGATTTATCACCTGGCCTAGTGGAAAAAGTATGGGACTGGGAAACAGAAGAAGGTTGAAACTGAGGCCGTATTGCTGTCAGGGATCGATATTAGCTACCTGTATTTAGAATTAATCAATCAATCAATCAATCAGTACTTGTTGAGGACTTGCTTTGTGCAGACTGCTATTCTAAGTTTCTGGAAGAGTATGATGGAGTATTTAGATGTGATCTTTGCCCTCAAGGAGTTTTCAAGCTCAGGGAGAGGGGTCAGACATTAATGTTCTAATCCCAGCTCCATCACTTGCTTGCTGTGTGACCTTTGGTGGGTCATTTAACTTTTCTTGAATCTGTTTTCTCATCCATAAAGTGGGGATTCAATGCCTCTTGTCCCTCCTACCTAAACTGTGAGTCCCATGTGGGCCAGAGACTGCGTCCAAACTGATTTTCTTGTATCAACCTAAGTTAGTAGGGAACTTGGCTCTGTTTAACAATTACTGTTATTGTTATTATTATCATCATCATTATCATTATTATTATTTTGCTGAGGGAGATACGATTTCAGAAAGGCTTTGAAGCTAGAAAAAGCTTCGCAGTGCTGGATGTGAAGGGAGACGGGAGTCCAGGTCAGGCATTAGAGGTGGGAGAAGTTAGAAAGAGGCATATTGCAAACAAATGGAAAAGAGAGTAGATGTGAAGGAGGGAAGGGACAGATTGAGACCCATAAAGCCAATCGTGAAGGGTTTCTGTTTGATCCAGAGAGAAGTGAGTCCAGTCAGGACCCAAAAGATCCAAAATGATGATTTCTGTCCTATTAGCTCTCTAACGCCCATCTCCTCCCAATTCTCACCCCCTCTAAAATCCCTGTCCCTCTTCACCCCCCAAAGTCAAAATGAAAAGCAGGCACATCTATTTGAGGTGCCAGACCTGTGCCCAATGCCCTACTCCTGTCACAAGGCCTGAGAAGGGTACCTCAAAACAAAAAAGATTCAAGATGAGGAGCACATGGGGTCAAGGGAAATAAATCAAGCATGACTGTGTACAGGAGTGTGGAGGTGCTTCTAAGTAATTGCTCAGACACTGTATATAAATCATGTCATATCTGACAGTCCCCCAGCCTCCCCACTTTAAAAACCCTCCTAAAATCATAGATAATAATAATATTAATAATAATGATAGCATTTATCAAGTGCTTACTTGTGCAAAGCGCTGTTCTAAGCACTGGAGAGGTTACAAGGTGATCAGGTTGTCCCACGGTGAGGGGCTCACAGTCTTAATCCCGATTTTACAGATGAGGTAACTGAGGCCCAGAGAAGTGAAGCGACTTGCCCAAAGTCACACAGCTGACAATTGGCAGAGCCGGAATTTGAACCCATGAACTCTGACTTCAAAGCCAGGGCTCTTTCCACTGAGCCAAGCTGCTTACCACCAGGAGGCCTTCCCTGACTAAGCCCTCATTTCCCCTACAGACCCTCCCCTCTCCATCAACCCTGCGCTTGGCTTTATGATCCTTAAGTACTTTGATACTCATCGCAGTCCCCAACACTTCTGTACATAGCCTTACAGTCTGCCCTTTCCCCATCTGTAATTTATTTAATAATAACAATGGCATTTATTAAGCACTTACGATGTGCAAAGCACTGTTCTAAGTGCTGGGGAGGTTACAAGGTGATCAAGTTGTCCCACGGGGGGCTCACAGTCTTAATCCCCATTTTACAGATGAGGTAACTGAGGCCCAGAGAAGTGAAGTGACTTCACCCAAAGTCACACAGCTGACAACCGGCGGAGCCTGGATTTGAACCCATGACCTCTGACTCCAAAGCCCGAGCTCTATCCACTGAGCCACGCTGCTTCGCTTGCATGCCTGCCTCCCCTGCTCACCTGTAAGAGGCTTGTAATCAGGAATCATGTCTACCTGCTTTATTGTACTGTACTCTCCTAAATATTTAATACAGTGCTCTGCAGTCAATCAATCAGTCGTATTTATTGGGCACTTACTGTGTGCAGAACACTGTACTAAGCGCTTGGGAAGTACAAGTTGGCAACATAAAGAGACAGTCCCTACCCAACAGTGGGCTCACAGCACACAGTAAGTGCTGAATAAATACCTTTAATTGGCTGAATGGCCAGTATTCTAAATCTGTATATAGTGACTTGGTGGTTGTAAATATAAATATATTGAAATGAATATGAGTGGGTATATATTATAGTGTAAATATATGCTACTATATATATATATATATATATATATATATATATATATATAGTAGAGAGAGATATAGAGCTATATATTGGAATCTTAGTGGTCCCCTAGAGGCCCAAATGAATGTGTCCACTTTTCCCTTAGTACCTAACATATTGTTAAAGAGGAAATTGGATTTAGAGGAAAGTTTGACTCAATGGTGTTTGAGGATCAACTATATTAAATGAATATGAATCTCTCCGCACATAATAATGAAACATTCATATAGCATTCCCTTCAACATAACATTTATCTTTCAATAAAATGGCCTCGATCATTCACATGGACTTTTTTGTACTTAAATTATTTCCTGCTAATAACATCCTTTTTTCCCAGCCTTCAAAAAAACATTACATATAAGTGGGTTTCCCATTATAAAATGCTACATAAGTGCTATCACCTCTTACTGCACTGTAATGGCATTAGTTAGGCAGTTATTTCTTCTCCTCCTTCACTCATAAGTATAACATCATGAACAGGTTATGCTTTGCAGGACTAGATGAGATAATATTGTCTCACAAGAATAGACTCTGCTTGAATGAAATAATTACATCTAGGCTGCATCTACATTTGCAAAATAAGATAGATGCTGTAGAAAGTCAAATATCCGTTTCGCTCTATCATGGCAACAGGTCCACGCATTGATTTCAGCTTCAAACATTTGCTTTATCGGGAAACGGTTACCATTTGTTATAATTGTTGTAGTGGAACAATCGAGGATATGGGACAATAGGGTTGGCCGTTGTTTTTAGACCTTTCTAGTTCAAATTCCTTTCCCTGTGTGGTAGGCGGAAATGTTCGCTACAGTATTTACACGGTGAAAATCTATTTGCTGTGGGACACATCTGTTCTTTCACCGTGAAGGTACGACGTGTATTATTTGAATGTCTGATACCAAATCTTTCACTTGGCAAAGCTCTAGAGTATTGTTAAATGACAGGGTATTAGATTCTACTAACATTTGGTCTTCGGAAGGTTGAAACTGAGGCCGCATTTCTGTCAAGGGTCGATATTAACTACCCTGTATTTAGAATTACTTAATCAATCAATCAATCACTACTTATTGAGGACTTGCTTTGTGCAGACTGCTATTCTAAGTTCCTGGAAGAGTATGATGGAGTATTTAGATGTGATCCTTGCCCTCAAGGAGTTTTCAATCTCACGGAGAGGGGTCAGACATTAAAGTAAGTTCATTCATTCATTCAATCGTATTTATTAGGTGCTTACTGTGTGCAAAGCACTGCACTAAGCACTTGGAAAATAAAATTCAGCATTGGAAAGAGACAATCCCTGCCAATGCTGGGCTTATGTGCCAGATACTGTTCTAAGTGCTGGGATGGATACAAGCAAATCGGGCTGGACACAGTCCCTGTCCCCGTGGGTTCACAATATTAATCCCCATTTGGCAGATGAGATAACTGAGGCCCAGAGAAGTGAAGTGTCTTGCTCAACGTCACAAAGCAAGCACGTGGTAGAGCCAGAATTAGAACCCAGGTGCTTCTGATAACCAGAACCATGCTCTGTCCACTTCTCTATATACATATATACAAGGTGCTGAGGGATGGGTGCATAAAAACATTTTTAGGATTGGCTGTGGATTTGTACAGTTTAAGATGCTGGGTCTCCTTTCAGGTTTGCACCAGGAAAGTTTGTTCTCAAGCACAGTAAGCACTCAATAAATACGATTGAATGAATGAAGTTTCCAATGCTCTACTAGTCTTCACTACTGGAGGAAGAGTCAATCAGAGGCATACCCATTCCATTCCTAAATTGGACAGTGGCTAGCGAGAGTAAGGCAATCTGCTACAAGTCAAAACTCACCCATGCTGGGCAGTAGTGACATGGGAGAGAGTCGAGGGCGGAGACTCAAGTTTATTGCATGAAAGAAGGCAATGGTAAACCATTTTCATATTTTTTACCAAGGAAACTCTATGGATATACTACCAGAACAATTACTGATGGTGGCGGCGTGTTCTGAGATGTGTCCTTGGTGTTGCTATCAGTCGGAAGCGACTCAACGGCATAAGACAAGACAAGGATGCTGGAAGAGTGATCAGAGAAGGCTTGTTGGAGGAGGTGGACTTTTAAGAGGGCTTTGAATGTGGGGAGAGCCATGGTCTTTGGATTTGGAAGAGGAGGGAGATTCAAGATGGGGCAACAGCGTGAGTGAGGAGGTGGCGATGAGAAAGTTGAGAGTGAGGAACAGCTAGGAGGTTGGCTTGGGAGGAGTGAGCACAGCAAGTTTTGATTTTAAGGCATTTATTAAGCACTTACTATGGGTCAAACACTGTTCTAAGCTTTAGGGAAGGTATAAATTAATTAAGTTGGACATAGTCCCTGTCCTGCATGGGGCTCAAAATCTAAGTAGATATATCTATATATCTCAGATATATATGACAGAAAATTGTCCTTATGTTCAAAGATTAAAAAAAGACAGTGAGAATATGATCCTGTGACCAGGTGTGGCTATAAAGACAACACGTGCCAGGCAATCCATTTCATGCTGGTGTGTTTATAAAATACCACACTCCCTTTTGGCACCAATTGTATTTCCAGTGGCCATGCTCATTATTGTTTCTAATCTGTCTTTAGTGTTTTCCTGATGGTCCCAATGCCTCTGCTGAAAAAGAACAATCCCTTTCCAGATTCTGAGGCTGACTGGTATTATTGCTGTTGACTTTCACAAACACTATCTTTCACCATTTGCCTAGCTGCCTGACAAACAAACAAATCCTGGATGCATCCATAATCTAAAGAGTGGTATCTTATTGCTTAAATCACAGTGTGGCAGAGGGACATCAGTAATAAAGATAACAATAATGATATTTGTTAAGCACTTAGTATGTGCCACGCACTGTACTGGGTGCTGGGGTGGGTAGAAGCAAATAATAATAATAATAATGATGGCATTTGTTAAGCGCTTACTATGTGCAAAGCACTGTTCTAAGCACTGGGAAGGTTACAAGGTGATCAGGTTGTCCCCCGGGGGACTCACAGTCTTAATCCCCATTTTCCTGATGAGGGAACTGAGGCCCAGAGAAGTTAAGTGACTTGCCCAAAGTCACACAGCTGACAATTGGCAGAGCCGGGATTTGAACCCATGACCTCTGACTCCACAGCCCATTCTCTTTCCACTTAGCCACGCTGCTTCTCTGAGGCTTGTCCAAATGAGGTTGGACACAGCCTATGTCCCAGGTGGGGTTTACAGTCTGAATCCCCATTTTACAGATGAGGTATCTGAGGCACAGAAGAAGTGAAGAGTCTTTCCCAAGGTCACACAGCGGACAAGTGGCAGGTCCTAGATTAGAACCCGGGTTGTTCTGACTCTCAGGCCCCTGGTCTATCCACTAAGCATGCTGCTTCTCAGGTCACGGCAGCCACCAATCGATCAGAATGATGGAAGGACCATCATCTAAAATGTTCTAAACTCCTCCAGTCCTTACAATCACTTCATTGAAAAGCAGCTTCCAAGTCACCAGAATTGCTGAATGCTATTTTTTCTGGAGAATGGAGACATCTGTAAGGGACTTTATGGCAACGTTACTGCTACCCCATTGAAAAATGAAAATCAGACCACACTCAATCAGTTGTATTTATTGAGCACTTACTGTGCGCAAAAACTGTACAAAGCCCTTGGGGAGAGTACAACAGAGCCTAGGTCTGGGAGTAAGGGGATCTGGGTTCTAATCCAGACTCCCTCCACTACTACTGTGGACCTTGGGGAAATATTTAACTTCTCTCTGCCTCAGTTACCTTACCTGAAAAATGAGAATCATAGTAATAATAATGATAATTATGGTATTTGTTAAGCACTTACTATGTGCCAGGCACTGTACTAAGCACTGGAGTGGATACAAGCAAATTGGATTGGACACAGTCCCTGTCCCATGTGGGGCTCACAGTCTTGATTCCCACTTTTCAGATGAGGTAACTGAGGCATGGCAAAATGAAGTGATTTGCCCAAGGTCTCACAGCAGACAAGTGGCAGAGCCAGAATTAGAACCCATAACCTTCTGACTCTCAAGCCCGTGCTCTGTCCACTATGCCATGCTGCTTCTTGAGCCCCAGGTGGGACATGGACGGTGTCCAATTAGATTAGTTTATATCAACCCCAGTGCTTAGTGCAGTACCTGTAGCAGAGTAAGCAGTTAACAAATACCTTAACAAAAAAACACAGTAGATGATCCCTTCCCTCACTTCAACATTCACAGTGAACTGGTAGTTCTTGGTGATGCTGTCTTCCAAGAAAGTGTTGATACATTGGGCACAGCCAGAAGAAGATATCACACTGGCTCGATGAAAATGACTGAGATCTACTTTCTTTTTTTATAGTATTTATTCAGCGCTTACTATGTGTCAAACAGTGATCTAACTGCTGGGGGAGGTACGTGCTGTGAAAGATCAGCTGCAGCAGAAGCATCTTGCGGTACCTGAAAACTCAGATAAAAATGAAGGTCTCAGTTGTGACTGGAAGGTGCAAATTCCACTAAAGAACCCGCCTGAAAAATAGTAGGCAGCAAAACTAACGAGATCCGGGGTGATTTTATGCAGACCACCACAAAGCCAAACATTTCTACACATGGGTGAAGATATTACATGACATTAAAGCCGTAAGACATTAAAAAACATAAGACATTACACAGCCCCGTTCATAACATGGGATTGGTAGAACTCAAAACTGAAATGTCAGGGGCTGATGACCTCGATAAAATTTGACAGAAACTTATATAACCCTTATCTACCCTGACCCAGAATTTTCATCAGCAAGAGCAAGGACCCCGTTTCTGCTGTAATCTGGAATTTATAGTCAGAATGTTAAAGTTCTGGTCGTAGGAATGGTTTGTTTGTTCAGGGGTCTGTATCTTCCGGTGACTATCAGTAGGATTCATGCTTCTAACCTTCAGTTATGGCCTGATAGGGCCTTAAGGTCCATGTATTTCCACAAGTAAAAGCTTGGGAGTGATGGAGGATTATTCAGTGGATCCGAATTTTCAGGGAAACAGTGTGGCCTAATGGAAACAGCACAGGCCCGTTAATTCCAGCTCCTCCACTTATCTGCTGTGTGACCTTGGGCAAGTCACTTAACTTCTCTGTGCCTTAGTTTCCTCAACTGTGAAACAGGGGTTCAATACCTGTTCTCCTTTCTACTTGGACTGTGAGCCCCATGTGGGACAGGGATCGTTTCCAACCTGAGTAACTTGTATCTATCGTAATGCTTAGGGTAATGTTTGACACACAGTAAGCACTTAATAAATATCAAACTAAATGAAGCTGGTTTTGTTGTTCAATTCCTGGGTCATCTTGGGGAAGCCACTTAAGACCTACATACCCTGTTACACTTACTTCACAATTCTCAGAGATATCTAATGTAAAGTTTCTCCATCCCTTTGAGTGTAGTGATTCAATAAAAATGTTATTCCTAGCATTACCAAATGCCAATTCTCTTCTTTAGACTTAGATGCAGGGCGAACAGAGGAGAAGGCAGTTCCAGAATCTCACAGATCTAGGTCACTCAGTAATATAAAAGTGATTAATCAATATAGCTGAGATCCCCAGCTTCAATAATTCTTTCCGAGAATGCCAAGGGAAGCTCTTTGTGGGCAGGGAATGTTTATTCTTATATTCTACTCTCCCAAGCATTCAATACAGTGTTTCGCGCACAGTGAAAGCTACGTAAATGTGATTGAATGAATGAATGAATAAACCCTTATTCAGACACCCTCCCTTCCAAGTGCCCCCCCTACATATTTCCAGGTACAAGTAATTGTGTATTGCTTACATATGCCATTGTTTCAAACACCCCACGTATGGATAAAGACAAATATAATCGCACATAAACATTCCTTTCACTTAAGAATATTCATCCCACATGGAAAAATATACTATTTTTGTTAATCACCCTATAAAGTATGTAATTTCATTAAATCGATCTTATTCCCTCTATATTTCACATTTACATTAGGAAATGACTCTCCAGTGACCCAGAGCCCCAATTAAATGCTTTGCAAAGAATGCATTTCCAGGATTGGTATTCTTAATTCAGGACTTGAATCATGGGAGAGAAATGCTAAATTACACGCTAAGGATTTGATAGCTGTCACTGTTGGAGCCTGGGTTATTTGTTGTTTGGAAAGAGGGGCTCTAACATTTTATGTGGCCTACAAATCTTAAACTTCAAGAGGAAATGGCCCGTCAGTGTTTCGGTTTGGAAATGAAGCAATGGTCTCCTTGCTTATGGAGTTTTGGTCAGTAGAGCATTGGTAACCTACAAAAAACTTACTATAAACACCAGTGGGGCATCAAAAAAGCAATGGTGTAGTAAAGCAGAGAGCTATCTTATGCCAAGGAGTTTAAGATATCAACAATGAATGGATGTGTTCATGAGCATAGAAGATGTAAATAAGGTTGTGAGAGGTGAACTTTTGTATTTTCCTGACATATTAAATCTCCCTTCTTGAGTCATTCTAGACTGTGAGCCCATTGTTGGGTAGGGGCTGTCTCTATATGTTGCCGACTTGTACTTCCCGAGCGCTTAGTACAGTGCTCTGCACACAGCTAAGTGCTCAATAAATACGATTGAATGAATGAATAATTTGGAAAAAGCCCCAAAAAGCAATGAACAGCAGGGTGATCCCTCAAAGTGTTTTTTGAAAAACCACTGTTCATTGGACAGGTTGGAGATTTTTTGGTCCATATCCAAACCACCATTGGGAGAGGCAAAAGGCATATTATCTGTTACAGGCCATGATGTGAAAATGGAATTATTCAATCCTATTTTTTAACTCAGTTCGGCTGAAGCAGAGTCTAAAAGTTTGCATGGGCTATTTTGCTTTAAAATGGAGAAATCTAGAAATGTCAAGTCCATCGGCTTAACTTCCAAGCCTTTAATAGAACAAAATGACTCCCTATTTCTCTAGAATCTCAAGGGAAATTTCAAGGGTGGCCACTGAGGATCCATAAGGATTCTGGATCCAGACCTTCCCCTCTATAAATGTAG
This sequence comes from Tachyglossus aculeatus, assembly GCF_015852505.1. Lineage (NCBI taxonomy): Eukaryota > Metazoa > Chordata > Mammalia > Monotremata > Tachyglossidae > Tachyglossus > Tachyglossus aculeatus. Next base: position 27,215,263 of record NC_052073.1, on the reverse strand, counting down.
AACAGCCCACGGGGGTTTGACAACTGAAAACTATATTCTCTGGTATGAAAGGGGGCACGTCGTCATTCCATGAATACCTTATACTACAATTGTTATTGATAGGACTGTGTCATCAGTGAGAAAGATTTCCATCCAAAGACCCACCTAGTGCATCCCCTGAGATTGAGAGTCGCAGCAGGACTCCTGCAAAATATCTGGCTATGATGGGTGAAAAGCACTGCAGACGCAGTGTGTCCTAGTGGAGAGAGCACAGGCCTGGGAGTCATAAGGACCTGGGTTCTAATCCCGGCTCGACCACTTCTCTGCTGTGTGTGACCTTGGGCAAGTCACTTCACTTCTCTGGGCCTCAGTTCCCTCATCTGTAAAATGGAGGTGAAGACTGTGAGCCCCATGTGGGACATGCACTGTGTCCAGCCTGATTACTTTGTATCTACCACAACAGTCAGAACAGTGCTTGGTGCAGAGTAAGCGCTTAACAAATACCATTACTATTATTATTAGTAGTAGTAATAGTAGTAGTAGTAGTAAATATGATAAAAAGGCAACCGCTTGCTATTTACACTGATGCTATTGATGCCTGTCCTCTTGCTTTGTTTTGTTTTATTGTCTGTCTCCTCCCTTCTAGACTGGGAGCCCGTTGCATAGGGATTATCCTTATTTGTTGCCGAATTGTACTTTCCAAGCACTGAGTACAGTGCTCTGCACACAGTAAGCGCTCAATGAATACGATTGATTGAATGAATGAAAGAATTGTACCAGTACTGGGACTATGCTGGGGCCACTTAAGCTGCAGTTGAGACCTAGGTATAAAATCCTTTGCTTCACCCCTGCCTACCAGTTAAAACATGGCCGTCTTTGCCCTGGCGAAGCATAACTAGCAGAGCCGAGAAAATGCAAGTAGTACTGTATCAACCCTAACACTATAATCGATTCTTCCACACAAGCGAGGACCGGGGCTCTTCCCCCAATCCCAACGGGAGATTCCATTATCATCAATTTCCCCTTCAACAGAGTGACACGCTTGATTGGGTGAGAGAATCAATTAGGACCATACATCTTCACATAGAGAGACTCGGGAGCTGGGATAGGCGGTTATTAGGGCCAGAATCCACACGATTTAGTAAGCTTTCAGAGAGGCACACATAAAATATTTGATGCTGACAGTACCTATCACTAACATTGTTATGGCGTTTATTGCGTAGAGAGCTCTTCATGTCTTCCACACACAAATTTACACTTAATCCAGTTATCCCTGTGTGCAGTGATTATAGCATCGGTCAAACAGCTGAATTTATTGAGTGCTTCTATGTGCAGAGCACTTGGGAGAGTACTATATAACAAACTTGGTAGGCACGTTTCCTGCCCACGAAGAGCTTCACATAATATAGGATAGATAACATGGAACACTTTTAACTTTTACTGGACGTAGTGGCCAACTACATGGAGTCAATTGGAGGGCCGGATGCAGAGCTCGATCGATATTTCACCCTTGCCCTCATCAAAGGCAGGGGTTCTAATCCTGGCTCTGCCACTTGTCTGCTGTGTGACCTTGGGTAAGTTACTGAACTTCTCTGTATCTCAGTTACCTCATCTGTAAAATGGGGATTAAGACTGTGAGCCCCATATGGGACATGGACTGTGTTTAACTGGACTTGGCTTGTATCTACCCGAGAGCTTAGTACAGTGCCTGGCACATAGAAAGAGCTTAACAAATATAATAAAAAACAAAACAAAACACAGTCATTATCATCATTATCAATGGTATTTTTGGGGTGTTTACTGTGTACAGAACACTGTAGTAAGCTCTTGAGAAAGCACAATACAGCAGTAACAAGTTCCCTCCCCTCAACAAACTTACTGTCATTCCTATGAAGAGGGATGATGATGATGTGCTGATTGTCATCACTTTGGTATTTGTTAAGCGCTATGTGCCAAGCACTGTAAGTTGGGTAGGGACCGTCTCTATATGTTGCCAACTTGTACTTCCCAAGCGCTTAGTACATCTGCACACAGCAAGCGCTCAATAAATATGATTGATTGAATGAATGGATATGACAAGTCTGGTTAGACACAGTCCATGACCCTGTACTAAGCACTGGGGTAGAAAGAAGATAATCAGGTCCCACGTATGGGTCACAGTACCAGTAGGTGGGAGAACAGGTATTGAATCCCCATTTTGCAGATGAAGGGACTCAGGCATGGAGAAGTTAAATGATTTACCCAAGGTCACACCGCAGGTAAGTGGCAGAGCTGGGATTAGAACCCATGTCCTCGGACCTCCAGGCCTGTGCTCTTTCCATTAGACCATTATCTGTGATCAACTCATCAAATAGGATTCTCCCCGTGCTATAGCCACCCTCTGTGAGTTACACACCACTGGAATCTGCTCCTCTCTCCAGGTAACATGTACTGCAATAAATTAGCTTCTCAGGGCAGAGTTCTTGGATACATTCATTCAATCGTATTGAGTGCTTACTGTGTGCAGAGCACTGTACTATGCGCTTGGGAAGTACAAGTTGGCAATATATAGACGGTCCCTACCCAACAGTGGGCTCACAGTCTAGAAGGGGGAGACAGAGAACAAAACATAAGATGTAGGGAAGGAGCAGGTTAGCTCTACTAGACTGTAAACTGCTTGAGGGCCGGGATTATGTCTACCAATGATACTGCATTGTTTGCTCCAAAATGTTTGGTACAGTGTTCTGCACACAGTGAAAGCTCAATAAATAGCACTGATTGTCAGATCACTCCACTGTAGTATTGGAGCACTCATTATTTCTGCAAAGAACTTCGAACTAGACCCCAGAATTCCCTGGAGTTTTGTGACAGAGACCAGGAAGAAGGCTCAGGGGAAGCAGCACAGTGTTGTGATAAAGCACAGTCCTGGGAGTCAAAAGTTCATGGGTTCTAATTCCAGCTCCACCACTTGTCTGCTGTGGGCCTTGGGCAAGTCACTTCACTTCTCTGTGCCTCAGTTACCTCACCTGGAAAATGGGGATTAAGTCTGTGAGACCCACCTGGGACAGTGACTGAGTCCAACATGATTTGTTGATTGTATCCACCCCAGCGCTTAGTTCAGTGCCTGGCACCTAATCAGTGTTTAACAAATAGCCACAATTATTATTATTAAGGCTTTTCTGAGGAGTCAGAGCTGCAAGAGGTGCGTTGATGTTCCCACATTAGATCCTCTACTGCGTGGAGGTGAAGGGCAGGACTGGAATTCCCTCACTGACCTGCTCCCCAAAAGTGGATCCATGTGTCTGAGTCCCCTCCCAACTGTTTAGGAATTCCAGTAATTCCTACAAAAAGTAGGATTGAGCCTGGGATAGTTGTCCCCATCTCCATTTCCCAGCTCTTCCAGTGCCTAGCTGGGCTAGGCTGGGTTTTATCCCTGTTCTTGAGATGACTTTAAAAGAAACCCTTCCTTGTTCTCCACAAAAGATTAATCAGCCAGTTGATGGTATTTGCCAAACTCACAGTGTACAGCGCTCAGTACTAAGAACCTGGGAGAGTACAGTGCAACAGAAGTGGTAGACACATTCCCTGCCCAAACTGAGTTTACAGTCTAGAGGAAACATTAAACTTCTAACGGTCTCAAATTTGTGACAGGAGTGGTCAAGTTATTCAAAAAGGCCAAATAATGTACCCTGTAGGAACATTCTTGTAAGTCAGAGTTTCTAGGATCACTGGTCTTTGAAACCACTCAAATTCAGAAGGCAATATTAAAAGTGTCATCCTTTCAGAAGCAATTCTGGGATGGCAGTAGTTCTTTGGGATGTTCCTCTCTAATTTTCTATGGTATTTATGCCTGAAATTTTCATGGTGGGCTGACACTGAGTTAGAAAAAAACAGCGACCCACTTGGTTTCCGTGACACTATCTTTGCCATTGCACAGGAACAGGACATTTTTAATGTCTTTCCTTAAAAAGTGAATTGTAGTCCTGATGTGTTCTCTCCAGGAAGCGCTGTAGTAAATGGGTATTAATGGGGAGTGAAGGAATGTTCAGAAACAAATAAATGTCTTCACCAAGACAATCAAGTGATTTCCTTTCAAAAATTGGATCTGTTTGGAATTCGAAATTAGTACGCAGCTAGGTGACAGCTCCGGGCAACATTTTCCATGAAACTTGATAAATGCTAAGTATTAAAAGTAACAACAATAATAATAACAATAATAACGATTGGGAAACACAATCCTCTTAAGTGGAAAAAATGTTATAGGCAGGAAGAAGGCCAGGTCTTCCTAACATAAGCATTATCCAGGAAAACAGTTATAAGCAGAAATGGTATACGTTGATTTCAATGAATATATAATTTCCAGACTGGAGACAGGCTAAAATGTTCCCATAATGAAAAAGCTCATGATCAGCGAGAAGTGTGCTTTGCATTTATTTACACAGCCCCTTTCCTCCACGGATATAATAGCACTTTACAGACAATTATTATCCCCTTTTGACCCATAAGGAAATGGACACAATCAGTCAGATTCTCCCAGTGCAAACTACTCCCTGGGAATAGGTAAGGGTCTTTCAGCTCCGAGTTAACCCTTTCAAGCCACTGCATTGTCCTCTGCAGGCCTGGAGCGGTCTCCCCCTCTAGACTATAAGCTCGTTGTGGGAAGGGAATGTGTCTGTTATAGTGTAGCCTCCCAAGTACTAGGTACAGTGGTCTGCACACAGTAAGCACTCAATAAATACGATGGAGTGACTGACTGACTGGAAATGTCAATGGAGCTTTTGAAAGCTCAGAGGCCTGGTAGTGGCAAGGCAGCTGTTGAAAGCCCCTAAACTATTCCTGGTTGTCTCTTTCCCACTGGAAGAATCTGGTTTATTAAATGAAATGTTCTTTCCCTCCAGCCTCAAACCCAACCTCCCCTGCAAAGAGGCCATAGAGTCATGACTTACGTGTTTACTAATGGTGACTGGGCATTCAGAATGATGTATTCATTCATTCATTCATTCAATCGTATTTATTGAGCGCTTACTGTGTGCAGAGCACTGTACTAAGCGCTTGGGAAGTACAAGTTGGCAACATATAGAGACGGTTCCTACCCAACAGCGGGCTCACAGTCTAGAAGGGGGAGACAGACAACAAAACAAAACATATTAACAAAATAAAATAAATAGAATAAATATGTACAAGTAAAATAAATAAATAGAGTAATAAATACATACAAACATATATACATATATACAGGCATGTATCGTGAAACAGCATGGCCAAGTGGATAGAACACGGGCCTGGGACGGAAGGACCTGGGTTCTAATTCCGGCTCCACCACTTGTCTGCTGAGTGACCTTGGGCAAGGCATTTCACTTCTCTGTGCCCCAGTTACCTCATCTGTAAAATGGGAATTAACTGTGAGTCCCAGGTGAGACAGGGATTGGGTCCAACCTGATTTGCTTGCACCTACCCCAGTGCTTAGTACAGTGCCTGGCACATAGTAAGCACTTAACAAATACCACAGTTGTTATTATTATTATAAATGAATCAGGCAGAGAAGGCAATAGTTAACTGCTCTTTGAAAAATCCCGAGAAACTTGCACTGATAAAGACAAAACAGGAATGGCCGTTTGATTATAAATTTCTTCTAGGCAGAGATTGGGTCTCCCATAACTACTTTTCTTTCTCAAATTCATTCATTCATTCATTCAATTGTATTTATACTTAGTATGGTCCTCTGTATACAGCAAACACTTAATAAATACTATGGACTGATTGATAGATTAATTAATTAATCCCTCTAAACTGGAGGCTTGTTGAGAAACAACATGATCTAGTGGAAAGAGCCAGAAGATCTGTGTTCTAATCCTGATTCTGCCACTTATCTTCTGTGTGATCTTGGGCAAGTCACTTAACTTTTCTGTGCCTCATCTGTGCAGACTGTGAGCCCCACGTGGGACATGGACTGTATCCAATCTGAGTATCTCATATCTCTCCCATAGTGCTTGGGACATAGTAAGCACTTAACAAGTACCATTAAAGAAATAAGGGGTAAGAATTGCACTTAACAAATACCATTAAAAAATGGGGTAAGAATCATGACTATCAACTGTGTTTTATTGTACCCTCCCAAGCACTTAGTGCAGTGCTCAGCACACAGTAAGTACTCAATAAGCACCATGGATTGATTGATTTATTTGTTAGTAGTCCTTTAAATTGTCTATAGTTTAGGTCCCCATTTGCATCCATCTTTATTTTCACTCCTTACATATTTATGTATATTTTTTCTTTTTCTGTTCTCATCTCCTCTACTGCCAACCCACTATGGGGTTTAAAAAGAGGCCGAAAAGTATTATTCTGGTAATTCATTCAGTTCATTTATTCATTCAGTGGTATTCATTGAGCACTTACTGTGTGGAGAGCACTGTACTAAGCGCTTGGGAGAGTACAATATACCAATAAATGGACACATTCCCTGCCCACAGTGAGCTTGCAGTATAGAGGGGGAATGTTCAGCCATTCCTGCTAGGCAGTTACAGAAGGAGGGCCCAACTTGCATGTAAGCTAACAAATGGGAATAAGGAATGTATCCTTTATTCTTTCCGTCCCAAATGCCTAATACTGAACCAAGTGGATACCAAAGCTATTACTATTACTACTACTACTACTACTACTACTACATCAGTTTATCAATCGCTTAATCAACCAGTGCTATTTATTAACTGCTTACTGTTTGCAGAACATTGTACTAAGCCCTTGGGAGACTCCAGTTCAGCAGCATTATTGGTATTATTAAGTGCCGTCGAATTGTTTCCGATTCATAGCGACTCCATGGATATATTTTCTCCAGAATGTCCTGTCCTCTGCCATAATCTACAGCCCTTCTAATGGTTCTTCCAATATCGTTATTATAGTCTCTATCCATCTAGTTTCTGGTCTGCCTCTTCCACGTTTTCCCTGGGCTTTTCCTAGCATTGTGTCTTTTCAGAGAATTAGTCCTCCTGATTATGTGTCCAAAATATGCTAGTCTAAGTCGAGTCATTTGGCCTTCCAAAGACCACTTTGGTTTAATTATCTCTAAAATCCATTTGTTTGTCTTTTGGGCAGTCCATTCCCACCCTCAAGGAGATCATAGTCTAGAGGCGGGGAAAGATATTATAAGCACTTAGTACAGTGCTCTGCACACAGTAAGTACTCAATAAATATGATTGAATGAATAGTAATGATAATGATGGCATTTATTAAGTGCTTACTATGTGCAAAGCACTGCTCTAAGCGCTGGGGAGGTTACAAGGTGATCAGGTTGTCCCACTGAGGGCTCCCATTCTTCATCCCCATTTTGCAGATGAGGTAACTGAGACCCAGAGAAGTTAAGTGACTTGCCCAAAGTCACACAGCTGACAATTGGTGGAACCTAAACCTAGATTTGAACCCATGATCTCTGACTCCAAAGACCGGGCTCTTTCCACTGATCCACAGTGCTTCTCCATGAATAATAATTTACAGATAGAGGAGATGGGTAAGTATAGGGATATGTACATATGTGCTGTGTGGTCATTTATTAAGGTTGTTCTCAGAAACCTCCCAAAGTAGGATCATCTCAAGATTAGAAATATCCAGGGCAGGTCTATGGGAACTATGTGACAACCCAAGTCAGGGAATCTTTAAAAGTTTTGGAGGGGTATCAGCCCATAAAAAACATTAGCTCTCAAAGGGCCAGGGCTATGATCTCAGTATTCTTTGCAGCAGCCTTGATATGATGAACCCTAAATAATCTTTGATGAATGATGATGGTTAAGTACTTTGGATGTTGAACCCTTTAAGTTTCTTTTGCTACTACCTAAAACCTGCTAATCTTTTCTAATGTGTGGTGACCTTTTAAGTTATTTAAGCAAGGTCTTTCCCACTTTAAACTGCCTCCACCACTGAGGCCACCAACATCTGTGTGTTTTCAAAAAAGAAAAAATTCCCTTGCACTAAATTTCATGAAAGCCATCTTTCTGGTTCCCTGTGGCTACATGGTACTGTAGCCCAAAACTGAATACCTAATGCATGAGAGTAATGTAACCAAATGATAGCCATTCTGTGCACAGGAATGGGGCCTGGCCTACTTTGATCCTTTGACTTCCAGATTTCTTATTTTGAGGGTGACTTCCAACCTTTTAAAGTTAAAGCAGCTTAAGCTTGTCACCTTCTGAAAAAAAAGTATGAGCTTGTTTGCTTTAGTACTGATAACATGTATGCACACATACACACATATATTACATCCTAGCAATGAAAAGCAGAAGCTATGCCTTGGGAGTTCAACTCCTTTTTATCAAGACCGTTCTCTCCTTTTCCTCTCACTCCTTAGTCTCCTGATGAGAGAAATATAGAGAATATACAGCTATCTGATTAACGGTGATGAATGAGGTAGGAGGTGGGGGAAGAGAGATGGAAAAGGAAAGAAAAAGAAGAGTGATAAGGCCGGGCTCCAAATATGAACAAGAAACAAAGTCTCTGGCTTCCTCTAATCTCCAGAGGAAAATTAAGTTACAAAAACCCTTAGTGGAAATTTTGCCCACCTTCAGTACCATTGGCATGTCTGACAGCAAAAACTGATATATTATTTAGTTAATATATAACAGGTTGAGACACAGCTTCTTGAAAGGGGAGGTGAGCTGAAACATTCTTATACAAGGTACCACTTACTGAACTTTTCCTCCACCAACCTTAAACAATAACATATACGTTTTGGGTCTGAAAACTCTCTCACTTCCTCAAAACTGAAGTCTGTGTCGTCACCTGGCTTTGACCTTTGTCATACTTCCTCAGTATAATCAAAATGAGACCCTTTTTCTCTCCTCCTCTAGCCTCCAAAATACACAATCAGTCAATCAAGAGTATTTGTTGAACACCTTCTCTGTGCAGAGCTCTGTAACAAGTGCTTGAGAGAATTAAATATATCTGGGAGACCTCCCTGCCTTAATATAGTTGGAGAGACAGACATTAAAATCAGTTACTGTGAAGGAACAGTTGAATTTTAAAATAGGTATGTAAGTGCTTTGGGGGATGAGGGTGTGGTCAGTACCTAAGTGCTTGGTGGCATGGAGAAAGAATAGGTAGGGGGATGAGAGATTAATCAGAGAAGTCTTCTTGGAGATATGATTTTAGTAGGGCTTTGAATATGGAAAGAGAGGTGGTATATTTGATGAGAAGGAGGAGAGAGTACCAGGAGGAGAAGGAATAGTGTAAGCAAGAGGTTGATATTGATAACATTGATATTATGTTGCCAACTTGTACTTCCCAAGCACTTAGTACAGTGCTCTGCACACAGTAAGCGCTCAATAAATACGATTGAATGAGAGAGATGAGAATATGAGGCACAGTGAGAAACTTGACATTAAAGGAGTAAAGTGTGTGGACTGGGTTGGAGCAGAAGAGGGATGAAGATGAGTAGCCTGGAGAAAGCTTATTGGATGCCTAAACATGCTTTGGCACTCAGAACTCCAAAAGAAAAGAATGAGTGAATATTTCTTTCTAGCCTGTAAGCTCGTTATGGGCAGGGAACTTGTCTGTTAATAATAATAATAATAATGATAGTATTTGTTAAGCACTTATTTTGTGCCAGGTACTGTACTAAGAGCTGGGATGGATACAAGCAAATAAAGTTGGACACAATCCCTGTCCCACGTCGGGCTCACAGTCTCAATCCCCATGTTACAGATGAGGTAACGGAGGCACAGGGAAGTGTAGTGACTTGCCCAATGTCACACAGCAGACAAGTGGGAGAGCCAGAATTGTACTGTCCCAAGCTCTTAATACAGAGCTCTGCACATAATAAGCACTCAATAAATATGGTTGATTGATTGATTCATTACTGATGTAGGGCTCTAAAAATATGATGAGATTAGAAATTTCTTCCCATGCCCCAAACACCAAGTGAAAGGTGTTGAGAGGAACCACTCCCAGATGCTGTTAGATTGTTGGCAGAAAGAGGATATCGAAATGGACTCTGTGTCCTTAAATCATGAATATGGTACTTTTTGACACAGAGGATTCCAGGAACTGAATGAGGAACAGGAAGTCCTGTGATTCTACATGTTCATTTTATTTCTATTCCCCTCACATTCCCTTTCTGCCTAGTTCTCGTCTTCTCTTTCTCCCAATCCCCAGCTTCTAGTCCAGGGCTATCTTTGCCACTTGTTCACAACTTTACCTTATCTCTAGACTGTAAACCGATTGTGGGCAAATAATTTGTCTACCAACTCAGTTGGTACTCTCCTAAGAGCTTAGTATAAGGCTGTGCATATAGTAAACTCTCAATGAATACCATTGGTTGATTGATTAGGCTTTTTCCTCATGAATTTCCTAGGTACTATGGGTTTTTTAAATATAGATGGTTTTTAGTAAGTGCTTACCATCTGCCAAGTAATGAATTAAGCACTGGGGTAGGTACAGGATAAACAGGTTGGACACAGTCCCTGTCCCACATAGGACTCATAGACTTAATCCCCATTTTAGAGATGAATAAACTAAGGCTCAGAAAAGTGAAGTCACTCAAGGTCACATAGCAAACATGTGGCAGAGCTGGGATTAGAACCCAGTTCCTCCTACTCCCATGCCGGTGCTCCTTCCAGAAGGTTATGCTGCCTCTCAGAGGAGAAGATCACGTAATTTTACTAGAATTTTGGAAGAATTTTGCTGCCCCAATGGTCAGAAAAAAAAATGGATAAAGCTGGGATGGTGAGATTTCCTTTTTATCTTTTCTCAGTCCTCCCTCTTCTCCACCAACCCTCACCCCTGATTACTTTGCTCACTGCATTTCTAACAAAATCAAAATAATTAGGCTTGAACACCCCAAAATGGCCCTAGCTCCCTCCCATCCTATCAAGGGGATTTTTTAAAGAAAAAAATGGTATTTGTTAAGAACATACTTTTTGCCGGGCCCTATAATAAGTGCTGGGGTGGATATAAGATAATCAAGGTTGGACACAGTTGATGTCCCACACGGGTTAACAGTCTTAATCCTCATTGTATATATAGGGTAACTGAGGCACAGATAAGTGAAATGACTTGCCCCATGTCACAGAGCAGACAAGTGTCAGAGCTGGGATTAGAACCCAGGTCCTTCTGACTCCCAGCTCCATCTGGGGCTCTTTATCCTCTAGGCCAACCTGATTCTTCCACCTGTTTGAAAAATCAACCATCTCCACATGCTCATTCCTTCCTCTTATCTTTAATTTATTTTTAATATCTGCCCCCTCCGCTAGATTATAAGCTTTTAGAGGGCAGGGATCATGTTTATTAACTCCCTTTTTCTATTCCAAGTGTTGAGTACAGTACTGTATATGCTGCACCTCGATCTCATCTCTTTTGCTGTTGACCCCTTGCTTCCAACCTCTTTCCCACCTGGAACTCTTTCCCTGTTTATATCTACCAAAGCACCACTCCCCTGTTTTCAAAACCCTACTAAAATCACATCATTTTCAAACCTTCCATTCATTCATTTATTCATTCATTCAATCGTGTTTATTGAGCACTTGCTGTGTGCCAAGCACTGTACTAAGTGCTTAGGAGAGTACAATATAACAATAAACTGACACATTCCCTGCCTACAATGAGCTTAAGCCTAGAGGGGAAAGCAGGCGTTAGTATAAATAAATAACAGATATATTATTAGCATAAATAAATAACAGATAAGTGCTGTGGAACTTCAAGGTGGGGTGACTAAGGGGAGCAAGTCAGGGTGATGCAGAAGGGATTGGGAGAAGGGAAAAAGAGGACTTAGGAAAGACCTCTTGGAGATGTGCCTTCAACAAGGGTTTGAAGGGGGAGAGAGTAATTGTCTGTTGGATATGAGGAGGGAGGGTATTTCGGGCCAGAGGTAGGACGTGAGCGAGAGGTCGGCAGCTAGATAGACGAGATCAAGGTATGGACCTTGTCCAGTCTTAACTTTCCTTGCCCAATTCGCTCTTCATTCTGCATCACCTTTGCATTTGGGCCTGTACCCCTTAAACACTTTGAAACCCATCCTACCCCCCAGCCCCACAACACACATGTACATACCTTTCTACTGTGATGCTTCCCCTCTCTGTAATTTATCTGACTCTTCCCCTAAACTGCAAACCCCTTGAGGTCAGGAATCCCAAGCACCTAGTATGGTGCTCTACATAAAATAGGCTCCCAGTAAATATTATTGCCTTCATGGATTAAGCAAGACTGTGAGCCCACTGTTGGGTAGGGACTGTCTCTATATGTTGCCAACTTGTACTTCCCAAGCACTTAGTACAGTGCTCTGCACATAGTAAGCGCTCAATAAATACGATTGATTGATTGAAGCACTTACTATGTGTTAGGCACTGTACTAAGCGCTGGGATAGATGCAATCTAATCAGGTTGGACATAATCCATGTTCCACATAGGGCTCACAGTATTAATCCTCATTTTACAGTTATGAGAACTGCAGCACAGAGAAGTCAAGTGACTTGCTCAAGGTCACACCCCAGTCAGGTGGTGGAGCCAATCAATTTATGCTATTGATTAGTGGAGGTGCTCAGTGCTCCTTTTATAATTTGGAACGTGAGGTTTTGATCTTTTTTAATGGGCACTCCTGCTGGCGTATTCTGCGTCTCAGAATCAAACTCCATTTTCTCTAGGCTGGCACCTCTACCAGAATAAGAAGTCATTAGAGTCAGCGCTTTTGAAGAAGGCAGAAACAGTGGCAGTGGGAGACAGGAAGGGAAGCCCAGGAAGACGGGCAAAACAGTCAGGTGAGCAAAATTAGTATATATTCTTGTTTAAGCCGGGAGAACTGAGAACCCAAAGAGCTTCGATCTATGTCCGACTCCTCTTTGAATATGGCAGCTCAGCCTCTGGCCACAACCACCTTCCTCTACCACAGGGGCAATATAGGTTGGAAGCAGCGTGACCTAGTGAATGGAGCATGGACATGGGACTCAGAAGAACCTAGGTTCTGATCCCGGCTCTGTCACTTGTCTGCTGTGTGACCTTGGGCAAGTCACTTAACTTCTCTGTGCCTCAGTTACCTAATCTGTAAAATGAGGATTAAGACTGTGAGCCCCAATGTGGGACAAGGACTGCGTCCAACCTGACTAGCTTGTATCTACCCCAGCATTTGATGCATAGTAAGTGCTTAACAAATATTATTATTTTATTATTATTATGAGTGTAGGTTGGAGGAGCCAGACTCCACGGTTTTTATGCTGGTTTAATGTGCCTCCCCAAATTACACAGGAAGTAAAGGCTCTTTGAAGTTGAAGGGTGCATTTAGTTGTCATAATGTGATCTCTTCTAGAAACATCTTGAGGTAGAAAATACGGCGGAGCAGATTATGGCTATCTTCTTCGGATAGGGCTCAACTCTAAAGAACTGAAAATGACTGGTATCTGATGCACATGTTCTTTGTTGTTTAACTTGGACTCTGTATTTCAGGGTCCTTTTCTCATCTCCTCAAACCAAAAGCAACAAGTCCTAAAATTAGAGTTTGGAGGGAAATAGAGTGGAAAGGGCTTGGGCTTGGGAGTCAGAGGACCCGGGTTCTAGTCCCTGCGCTGCCTATTGCTTGTTACGTGACTGTGGGTAAGTCACTTCACTTCTCTGTGTTTGTTACCTCATCTGTAAAATGGGGGTTTCAATATTTATTCTCCCTCCCACTTTGATTGTGAGCCCCATGTGGGACATGGACTTAGGGGACTCTGTTCAACCTGATTACCTTGCAGCAATTACTACAGTGCTTGACATACAGTAAATGTTTAATAATTACAATAATAATAATGATAATGATGATAATAATCCCAAAATGAGGTTGAACCTCAACTTTCCAGCATTCAGTGCTAAATGTTGAGCAAGGCCAGCCCCAGATAGTTTTGTCACATATGGTGTTCCTTTATTCAGAATCTCAGCTCAAAAGAATTATCTAGGCAAGAGTAAGGCTTTTAAATCCATGGTAGTTCATGATTCCAGGTGACCCTCAACCCAGGATCCGTAGGAAATGTTTGCACAACTAGAGGAGGATGAGGATAATGTGTTTACTTATTCATTTGCTGTAGATAATTGTTAGGACTCTTAAAAGGTTTACTGCTAAAGTTTCCTCGATTCCTCTGACTGTTGTTTTAGTTCTGCACATTAGGTCTAGCAATTCTTCCCCTTTCCCTTTGCAGGCTCACTGTGTAGAAAGGAAAGGAGTCACATACAACTTTGGTTACTTTCCATAAAATGAAGAAAAACATCAAAAAGCAGCACTTCACTGCAACATTTCACTCTAACCTTAACCCTAACTCCCTCACACCCACTCACCATCATTTTCAATAAGGATATCATTTAACCACCCCCCAAAAATCTTCCTATTGGAAGAGATTTCCAGGGGAAGGAATTCCACATTTCTTTGCCATCAATGCAGTATGTAACACTTTTCACTGTCGGAAAGTTCTTGTATATAATCAAAATCTAGCTTTGCCAGTTTACAGCAATCTTTTCTTTCATGCTCCGTGAAGGTGGTGATCAGCTTTGAGCTCTGATGAAGTAACCGCCCATACACTAGAAACACAGAATCTAAGTTTACTCGTGTTGAGAGAATTGCTTAAGAAGCAGATGACAATGAGAGGAGCTTGGAAAAGATCATAGGAGGTTTTTAAAGGGCCCTTCATTCATTCATTCATTCAATCGTATTTATTGAGTGCTTACTGTGTGCAGAACACTGTACTAAGCGCTTGAGAAGTACAATTCGGCAACATATAGCCGAACAACAGTGGCTCACAGTCTAGAAGGGGAAGACAGACAACAAGACATGTAGACAGGTGTCAAAATCATCAGAACAAATAGAATTAAAGCTATACGCACATCAATAACAAAATTAATAGAATGGTAAATATGTACAAGTAAAATAAATAGAGTAATAAATCTGTACAAATATATACAAGTGCTGTGGGGAGGGGGAGGAGGGTCTCAGTCTGGGAGGGCCTCCTGGAGGAGGTGAGCTCTCAGTAGGGCTTTGAAGGGAGGAAGAGAGCTAGCTTGGCGGATGTGTGGAGGGAGGGCTATTCCAGGCCATGGGAAGGATGTGGGCCATGTTCCTACCACTCCTTAAGATCAAGGAGTGGCCTACTGAGGACATTGTTCTGAAGGTAAAAAAAAAGTCCTTTTGGAGACTAAAAATGAATTACTATCTTGAAATTAATATTCCCCAATTTCTTTGACTTTTGCATGGCTGTAAACAATTTCCAGTTTAAGCTCCAATTGATGTGCAAATTATTATCCACGGAGATTTCAATTCAGTCTGGTAAGTACAGATCTTTTTCAGATTATTTGGTTGCTTTCAGGTGATAAGGTAGGGGGGAATTGTTTCCATGAACTGTTAAATGTGGACTCAGGGCTGGTTCATTCTTATGGGGCCCCATGTGATATATACTTTACTCATTAGTGCAATAAAGTTGTCTCCCCAGCTTCACTGGTTATCCCTGTGTGAAGCCTCCCTTGTCCCCATTCTGGCTTTTCCATGGCACTTTCCCAGCCCTGTAAGGTTTGATCATTCGTTTTCTTTCTCCTAATGTTGCTCTCATTAAAAATTGTTAATCCCCATCAATTAGCTAGTGATTAGCATGTTCAGTCCTGGAGCAGGTGTATTTTAGATGTTGGTATTTGCTGCAGCCCCCCTCAGGAAGGCACCTGGAGAGTTTCCAGTACTTTACCAGCCTCGGCTACAGGAGGGAGAGTTAAGCAGAGTCAAGAGAAGCAGCGTGGTTCAGTGGAAAAAGCAGGGGCTTTGGAGCCAGAGGTCATGGGTTCAAATCCTAGCTCCGCCAATTGCCAGCTGTGTGACTTTGGGCAAGTCACTTAACTTCTCTGTGCCTCAGTTACCTCATCTGTAAAATGGGGATTAAAACTATGAGCCCTCCGTGGGACAACCTGATCACCTTGTAACCTCCCCAGTGCTTAGAACAGTGCTTTGCACATAGCGCTTAACAAATACCATTATTATTATTCAATTCTTAGCTTGGGCAGTGGCTAGCAAGTGAAAGGCAATGTGCTACAGGTCACAA